>NC_085141.1:163238969-163555939 GCF_024139115.2 Armigeres subalbatus | reverse complement strand
TTAAACCGCTTTTTCGACTACATAATGTATTCTTGATAAAAAGTGCCTTTGCTTTTGACTCGATGTCAATCAACGCGAGTCCTCCCTTATGCTCCGGTGCATACAGTTCCGTTCGTTCCGTTTTGTAGAAAAATCCTTTCCAAATGAAGCTTCCACAATGTTTCCGCAGAATGGCGATATAACTATTTTCAGGGGGAAACAATTGTGCCACGTACCATAGCTTAGAGAGAATATACGTATTCAATAGCCAGATTTTTTGAATTATGTTCAGTCGCCTATTGAACTGTAGCGTGAGACTAAAGTTAATATTTTTGATTATAGCGTTATAGTTTAAATTAATAATCTTTTATAATTCTCGCTAAAATAAACACCAAGGATTTTAACACAGTCGGATTCTTTAACAAGCTGAATGAACAGTTGTTCAGTCTGAGAAATTGCGATTTGAAAATATTGATTTTGATTTTAGAATAAATACTGTAGTAATTAATCAGTTCCAAAGCTATACTAAATTCTTCATCATTTCTGATGAAGATATTCAAATCGTCTGCGTAGGCTATAACTCTCACAAAATCGTCATTGACAAGAACGCCTCGTAAATTATTTTTAATATTCCTTAAAAGTGGTTCAAGGTATAATCCAAACAAGGCCATGCTCAGCGGACATCCTTGTCTCACTGAGCATCCAATAGAAAACGATTGTGTCAGGAATCCGTTGAATACAACTTTGGATGTTGCGTTTTTATAAAGTTTTTTTCAAGCAGTTAGTGAAATTGTTTGGGAAATCAAACTTCTCCAGAATTTTCCATAGAAACTCATGGTCTACTCTATCAAATGCCTTTTCCAGGTCAATAGATAATATAATTCCTTTGAACTTTCAACTAGAGTTAGCCTTGATGATTATGTTGCGTAATAGTGTTAAATTGTCTATGCACGAGCTATTATCCTTGCACGCTGACTGCCCGGATATTAGGAGTTTTTGCAAAATAGGCTTTACTCGGTTGAACAACATTTTTGTAAAAGCTTATAGTCAGTATTCAACATGCTAATAGGTCTTTTGTTGTCTAAATCAAATGTGTTACCTTTTTTGGAATCAATGTAATAATTCCCGAAGAAAAAGTGCCGGAGGATATTCGTCACTTGTGAGATAAGCATTAAAAGATTTAGCATGTCATTTTAACTAAATCAAAGAATGTTGAATAGAATTCGTAGTTAATATCATCTAGACCTGGGCAGCTGTTGTTCGATGATTCTAGTAGCGCGTTTTTGATTTCTTCTACTCTGAACGGTTCAATCAACGATAATTTATCATCTTCTGTTAATTGCTGGTAAATGTAATCTAGAGTCTGTCCACAACCATCATTTCGTTCAGATTTTTCTGGAATTTGTTTGAAAAGTGGCTGAATATTTCTTGTTTTAGAACCGACCGATTTGAAATGACTTCCCCATTAACTTTTAGTTTTAGTAGTCTAGAGTGAGTAGATCGATTTAAGAAAGACGTGACCTGAAGAAACGAAAGCTTTTCGTCAGTGTATAAAGAATGAACCTTAAATCTACTTCATATCATATTGAGCCTGTTTTGCTCCAAGTCCATTAATTTTGTTTTTGCAAATTTTAGCTCATCACTGACCTCAATATTTGACGTTTGGTACTGAACTGCTTCTTGGAAACATTTGTAGTAAAAACTTTTATGTCTGGAAAGCTGTTGGTTTAAGTTAAATGATTCACTCTTAAAAAACCTTTTAATACTATTTTTTAAATCAGTATTCCACCAATAACTTATGTTGTGATAGGCGTTTCTTGTTTTTAACTGTTCGTACATATTTCTGAATTTTTCTTCTGTTGCATCGTCGGTCAAAAGGTTTGGATTCATCTTCCAGTATCCTCGACCATAAAGATTAAGCTTCCTAGCATCATGAATATCTAATGTTAAGATTACACTATAATGGTCTGAAAAAGGTACCGCCAATGTTTCAACTTTCTTCACTTGCTCAACAAACACGCTAGATCCGTAAACTCGATCTATTCTAGAGCTGGATACCCCTCTCACGAAGGTAAAACTTCGCTTATCACTTTTAAGCAATCCAACATCCTTTGTATCCAACTCGCTAACCATTCTTTTTAAACCATTGCATATGTTTTTAACCGAACCTAAGGAATCGTTCTTGTCAACTATGCAATTAAAATCACCGAGCCCCACATTTTCTTTGAATTCTCCCAAGTGAATCAAAATATCATTTGTAAACAGCAAATCTCTCTCTTTTCTGTGTTGAGTTCCAGAATGTGCATACACATTCACAAAGTTCACTCCGTCTATCACCAGGGATATAATGCGACCATTTGTGTTCATAATCAAATTCGAATATTCAATGTTCGATCTCACTAGAATCCCCGTTCCTTTCCCATCCTCACTGATATTTATTAAAGCTTTATGTGTCGATATGAAAGAAAAATTTTCGAATGCCACTTCTTGTACGAAAATAACGTCCAGGGCATTATTCCATACAAACTCTTTGAAAAGATGTTGTTTAACGCGTGCACTTATTGCATTCAAATTGATAGTAGCTATCTTCCGCGTGAATGTTATGTTCATTTCAAAGCTGTTATAGCGAGTATACCGATATTAACACTGTTCAACTTTCACGAGACGAAACTTGGGACAAATTTCCACTTTTTACGAGTTTACTCGACGTGAGTTACTCCGACGCGAGTTACTTCGAGATCGACTACCGGGCTTCTCCGTTAAAGGTTTTTGCCTTTCTCGTACAACAAAGTTGTACCGAAAGGCTATCATTTCACTCCAAATTCGAACTTTTGATAGAAGTCCCGGAGACCCATAGTGTTATATACCATTTGACTCAGCTCGATGAGCTGAACAAATGTCTGTCTGTCCGTGTGTGCGTGTGTGTGTGTGTATGTGTGTGCGTGTGTGTGTGCACAAAATGCCATAAAAAACATTAGCCAAATTTTCACATAGAAACTCTTAACCGATTTTCTTGCAACAAATTGCATCCGACAGAGACTAAAACGCTGTTGATCACTATTGAATTTCATAATAATGGCAAATTGCAAAAAATAGATAATATTAAAATAGTTAAAAGAAATATTGACAGAAAACAATATTGTGTTATGAATAATGCCTTGCATCCATGAATATTTTTAAAGTTTATCCGTGGCTTGCTCCCAGTAAGAGTTTCATCGTACTATAAAGATGCTCGTGTTGCACGCATTTAGGCGTAAGTATGCCCTTCGTTCAGTTTCATAGTACTATGAAATTGTCCGAAAGTCAAAATTCGAACATAGGAAATTCGAGAAACTTTTGGCAGCGCCATCTGTCGTCTACTAGTGTAAATTTTCTAACATTAGACGGTGTAACTGTTTTGCTTTTCTTGTACATCATCGAGGTGTAAGCGTAAAGGCTACATTTATTACCTTTTTACGCGAGAAAGGCGTCATCATCGCTAGGTGGATTAATCTGGGTTTTCTTTCTGCCTCGTCCCCTACTTCCTCCAAACTCCATATCAGAGCTGTCATTTTCGGATATTGGTAGTGGTGGTCGTTTCAAGCTCTCCTTACCTACTCCCGATGTACCACCCGTCTCCATTGAATGTTGCAGTTCCATGTGTTTCGTGGTGTTAGTCAGGAGCTCTGGAGTCTCGCTCTGCTCTGCTGTAGCCATTGCATTATTGGCGTTCTCTCCCATGTTTGCCTCCTCTGACGCCATACCTTGAGCCACTGGTTCAGCTTGTTCTTGATTAGCGTTTTGAGAGCTGGGATGCTTTGGAACTTGTAGGACCGTCATCGTTGTAGACGCTGCGCTCACATCATCACTGCGTCCCGTCGCAATCCGAAGGTTAGCTGCTACTTGACTGTATAACCTGCTGTTGACTGAACCCGGCGCCCCTTGTTCCCTGTTGCTCGCCAGCTTTGGACAGTCTGCTTTATTATGCCCCTCCGCTTTGCAGAAAAAGCACCTATTCTTCAGCCCCTCATAATAGAGTCTCGCACAGAAGTGTCCGATGTACAGGTTCGCAGGTATTTCTTTATCTATTTCCATGTGCACTCCCCTTACACCACTGAAAACCGGGTATCCATAATCGGTTGGGTACTTTTCACGCACGTGTTGACGGATTCGACCAAATTGTCCTAGAGCTGTAGCTATATCCTTATCTTCCGTTTCAGGAGGCAAGTTGAAGATCCGTATGTATTTAAACTGTCTACTAGCCATCTCGAGCTGCACACGTGTTTTCTCGCCATCTGTATACTGGAACCAATAATGATCCTCCATTGTGCCACTAAATCTGTTGAAGCTCATTTCGTCGATGAATTTCACGTAGAATCGTTGGTCGTTTTCGTCCTTGTACACTGAGTGCACCTCAGTTGCTGGAATCTTCAGCACCCGCATCATAAACCGTAACACATCCAGATGAATCGGCATTCTAGCAGCCGGCGTAAAAGCCAACCGCATTGTATTCTTCCTGGTTTCCATTTTATCTATTCAATGAATAGATTCCGCTTGTTTGACACAAAAAAAAAAATCACACAAAGTGTGAGCAACCGTTTACTACTTGATCAGCACTATCGAGTATGTGTTCACTCTACGGCGTCCGAGTATAAACTGTCGGCATAAATATAAGTTGCTAAATCGTAAAGAGTGCAAGTGTGTTCGTATTCTGTGTTGGACGCAGTACGGTCGCGCGGTTATCAAAATATCTGATTCTGCTGTGTGGGCGAGTAAACTGGAAAGTGAAACAATCAGTTCAGTGCAGATTTGTTCGTGTTTTGCATTGGACGTAGAACGATCGAAGATCGCGTCCAGAAGAGTTTTCTTTACTAAGCCGAACGATCGGCTGGTCATTGAAATTTTATCCTGCTTTGAGCGGTAAGCAGAACGATCGGCCGCTAACCGAAATGTTGTTTTGCTTCGTGCGTGTGTAAACTAATTAGAAAGTAAAAGTTTAAATCGCGTCTAGACTTTTTTTCTCCAGTAAGCAGAACGATCGGCCGGTCATCATAGTTTTATTCTGCTTTGTGCGGTAAGCAGAATGATCAGCCGATCACCGAAATTTTGTTCTGCTTTGTGCTGCCTTTAAAAAAAATTTTTGTTGTTTTCATCGATCAAACTACACGCTATACACGGCATACCGTTTACCAAAACGAACCCTGCCACACTCCCTACCCCATATATCCAACTTCCCAGTGATCTCTCGTGGAAGTGCAGATGACTCGTCGGCTTCTATCAAAGCGAGTATCACGTCAACAATTTCCTACCTATTCCCTAATTGACCTGCATTCGGACACGGCCGGCGCTGGTATTGCTTATTTTTTGGGTCACCAGTTCTTACACATTGAAGATGATGTTTGTCCCAAACTTCATCTGTTGGTTCTCTGTGTAAAAACAGCTGACCTGGCAATAACGGAGTAGCAACCGTGGGCGGTCAATCATGCTCATGCTCATGCTCAAACTGCTTGACCGTGTGTACGTTGTATAACGTATCAATAACAGATTGGAGTATTATTGAGTTATTTTGTCATGCTCGATGAAACACGACTCTTCGTGTCGCTGTCCTGAACTTGTATGGTAATTACTTTAACAGAACAAATAATTATGTTATATTTGTTCTATTGTAAACATTTCCAGAACATAATATCTGTCAAGAGATGTCTTTACAAAAATTGTAAACCTTGAAGTAGTTAAAAAAGTATTCTTTTTTTGCTGTTGAGTGTTTGAATTATTTTTTTTTTTCAGAAAAAAAACAAGCTGTATTTTTTAACCACGACAAGAAGTGTTACTTTGGTGAGTTCGATTCCCTGCTGAGTTTAGAAAATTTTCTCGACTTGTTCAATGGGTATAACATTCATCGTGCTAGCCTCTTGATAAGCACAAATGTTGAATTTGCATAGAAAACTGGCAGTGATAACTGTGAAAATGCGTAATGATTAAATAAGATGTAAAAAGGCAACGTCGCTAGACACTAGAGAAGAAGTTTCCACCTGAAACTCCAAAAAGTCCAAGGGAAGAGATTGTTTTTTGTAAACAAGTGAAAATCCTTTCCAGCTTCTTGGCAAGCATTAATATGTTACCCGTACACATGCAATCTGCATATAATATCCATTCTATTCAGTGAATCGCTTCCAATTGGAATACAGCTGAACAAGTTGAAATTTGATTTACAGTCAATCAACTAAACAGTCCACATTCAGCGCGACAGATCTCGATACTTCAATGGAGCATAACGAGGGAAAAAGAATTTCTCATATCGCAGAAATGAGCGAAGAAAAGAGCCAATCAAAATACAGAATTGAATTACCAACTCATACTGCAGAAACGGGCTGAGAGTATCACCATGCATGTTCGCCACAGTGCGGGTGAAGCAAAGTTGCTCGTTACAGAAAAAGCCGCAGGAGAATGGCCAGGCCACCAGCTAACAAAAACGCGCCACTATAGCAACCATTCACTGAGAGTTCTGCCCGACGACGACACCAGTCAGCTCCATGTACGTATGTTACAAGTGCGGTAGGTTTGTTGGGTAGGAAAGATACAATCTCTTCATTTCCTATGCTACACATTCGAAAACTATATCCCTGGAGCACGTTGAGCGCATTGTATAGCATGCGCTTGAATTTATGCGAAACTTTGTCGGCGAGAAAAAATGTTGCCCAAAGCCGCATGACCAACTAAGAAAAACTTCTGAACAATTCACTTATGGCAATTGGATATTTTCTATAAAATGGACGAATACGCTGCCAGCAGGGCCATACTAAAATTAAGCTCAAATCTTGATCCCTTGTATTCTGATTTCTGATACTCGACTCGAGCCCCATACTTTCAGAATGTCTCCACCTTATTCTATTCATTGTCAAAATTCAAAGTATTGTATATTTTTGGCAATCTTTACCTTTTACCCAAGAAAATGGGAGGGTTTCCCGGGCAATATTTGTATAAGAATCTAGCAATTTTGCATATGCCCAATTTTTATACAGGTTTTGATAGATTCCTATACATAATTGTTGGATAATCTAACAACCGCCGGTTGGGTGTGGATTATCTGAATCACTTGCCTGTATGTCATTCAATGCATTGTATTGTTCTTTTAATCCATCTCATCAAATTGCCTTCATGAATACTTAGTCTAACATTAACCTAGTTACAAAAAAATCGAATTTAAAAACTTTTCTTATTATTTTTACACTTTTTAACATTTTTAAACATTCCACTTTAGAGTAAGAAATCGAATGTACAACAAAAACGGTTGAACAAACTACATATAAGACGAATTGGGCAATTCTGACCGTACTCAGTGCGTCTAAAGCTTAGACTTAGAAAGTAAGATCTACGTAAAATACGGTGATGTTTATGTTCCTTTGACTCAGAATACTAGGTGAATCTATTAAAACATCACAAGATAGGCATTAGTAACATACTGATAACATTTTATGACAGCAGTGTGACAAAGACAAAATACAGTAAAAGACATTTGTTTAATTAAATCATTCATCCGAATTAATAATTTATTTGCATACACCACCAGAAACCTACAAAACTTAACCATTTTCCGAGTGATAGTAGAACCGCTCGGTGCAACTGATCATACCGGAAGGAGCAAACTGAGAAATTCAAATCTGTGGAAGTGGGCGGTAATAAGTGGAAAGTAGAAAGAACGACCGGCTCGTAAGTATATTTGCGTGCACTGGCAAAAGTTATTGATCGTAAATTTCTGAATTTGATTTTCCTGCTTCGCTTTTTGGTGTCGCAGAGCGTGTGCCTGTAAATAGCACAGGAGGTACGTACGACGGGGCGTAACTCAATATTGAGTCGTAAAATTGGATATCTTTTCGCTTTCGACGACGCTGAAATGCATATTGCACCAACCGTTAGACGGTACCTGGCGAAGTTGGACAAATTGATAAGACGCTCATTATGAATAATTTGAATTGGAAGTAGAAACATGTTGTCGTGGTTTTGTGATCACAGTCCCCATACGGACAAGTATGACGTGGTATGGTATTCAGAAAACACATTTTATAATTT
Source organism: Armigeres subalbatus (assembly GCF_024139115.2). Classification (NCBI taxonomy): domain Eukaryota; kingdom Metazoa; phylum Arthropoda; class Insecta; order Diptera; family Culicidae; genus Armigeres; species Armigeres subalbatus. The sequence continues at coordinate 163,547,911 of NC_085141.1, read as the reverse complement.
ATAACATTGAAAGTTTGCTTAATGAAACATGCGCAGCACCAAGATAGAGACTTTTTGAATTTAGTTTCGTTTTATAATATAGACTTTAAAATAAAGCTAACTTTTCAATATTCATCGTTCTTCCTTGTTATAAATCGGTTATAAATCGAACGATAGATGGTTCTCCCAACAGCTGATGCAGTTCGTGGTTCATTCGCCTCCTCCACGTATCGTCCGCCATCTGAACCACACCATAGATGGTACGCAGCACTTTCCTTTCGAAAACTCTCCATGGTGTAGTGGAGGTCCTCCACGTATATCGTTCAGGTTTCGAGTCCGTGGAGAACTACCCAACCAGTTAGTCATAACAAAGTTGTATCACAATTATATCAATATGTGATACAAATAACAATATCTGCAATAATTTTGTCAAAAATTCTTTGTTCCGGATGAAGAAACGAAAATATCAAGTAACATATCGAGTAATATTTTTGTTCAATTGAAAACATATTTAGTAACGTTTTTGTTAAAACTAGAAGACATGTTGTTGCATTTTTTGTTATTACCTACAAATGGTACATGTTTTATATAAATCTCTGTTATAAAAAAATCCCAACAGCATAACAAGTTATGATTTAAATCTGTTACCATCTGCTAATCGGGTATAGGTCGAAAGAGCGTTTTGTAGGTAGTCAGTTTGGTACTGCGGCGAACTCTATTAGATCGGAGCGTCTTTTTTTCCAAGTTCGTTTATTTGGTAGGCTCAGGCGTGTATAACACTTTACGGAGCCATGGTTCTTTGTGATATATACAATCAATATCATTTTATTATACAGTTAATAAGAGAGGGGAAGGAGCCAGCGTACTCGTGGTGACTCGAGGTTAGTTTACAATGTTTAAGGATGGACGGGGCTTAGGATTTGGGATAAGGAAATTTCAGCTTCTCATCCGGGCATTTGGCGTCAGTGACGATGTGGCGTGTCGTCATGCTCGAGGAATGGTTCTACTGGGAGCATCTTCCGGATGGCAAGAGCTATGGAGCTCTACGGAACAAAAAGGCAGAGACTAAACAAAAAAAAACTTTGAAGAGAGAAACCAAAACACCTCGAACTTCCCTGAAGGGTTGTTTACCTCGGGCCACAAGGGTATCCAATAATTGCTCTCTGGAGGCGTCATTTTCCGAGCAGGACCAAACTACGTGATCGATGTCATCATAACCGGCTCCGCACCTACATAAGTTGCTATCGACAAGGTTTATTCTGTACAGATGTGCGTTTAGTGAATAGTGATTGGACATAAGTCTCGACATCACGCGAATGAAGCCTCGACTTAAGTCTTCACCTCTGAACCACGCTCGCCCAGAAACTTTTGGAACTATGGAAAATAGCCACCGTCCAAGTTCATTGTGTGTCCAATTCCTTTGCCAACTTTGAAGAGTACTCTGACGGACTAATGGGAAAAACTCGTTGCTGGAGAATTGTCTAGCATAAACCTCACCTTCCTGTGCGCCCACCTTTGTCAGTGAGTCTGCCTTCTCATTGCCGTAGATTGAGCAGTGAGAAGGGACCCAAACAAAGGTAATCTTGAATGATCTTTCGACCAAAACACGCATCTGCTCTCTTATGTTTGTAAGAAAGTAAGATGCGTGCTTAACAGGTTTCATCGACCGGAGTGCCTCGATAGAACTAAGACTATCCGAGAAGATGAAATAATGGTCTACGGGCTGATTGGAAATTATCCCCAAAGCGAAGTTAATTGCTGCCAGCTCAGCAACATAAACCGAACACGGTTCCTGAAGTTTTTGGAAGGTGGTTGAAGTTACATTGAAAACACCGAAGCCAGTGGATCCGTTGATGCGAGAACCATCAGTGAAATATCTGTTGTTGCAATTGACATGTTCATATTTTTCAGAAAAAAGTGAGGAATAGATATTTGTCGAAGATGATCTGGTATTCCTTGAATAGCATGTTTCATGGACAGATCGTATACAATTGAGGAACTGTCGTTGGTGAAGTGAACTCGAGGGGGATTATAACACGGAAGACAAAGATCTGACGATATGTAGTTGAGATAAACTATCAGGAATCTTGAACGACAAGTTAGTTCAAGCATATTATCGAAGTTATCTAGAACAAGTGTGTTACTTGTTCCACATTTGATGAGTATTCTAAGTGAGAGCTCCCAGTAACGGTGCTTTAAAGGAGTGACTCCATCAAGCACCTCCAGGCTCATGTTATGCGTTGAATGCATGCAGCCAAGGGCAATACGCAAACAACGATACTGAATTCGTTTGATCAGGTGGCAATCAGCTGCTGAGAGGAAGCAGAAGGAGCCATACTCTAAAACAGAGAGAATAGTCGTTCTATAGAGTTTGATGAGGTCTTTCGGGTGAGCACCCCACCATGTTCCGGAGATAGAACGTAGAAAATGGATCCTTTTCCGGCATTTTTGTATCAAATACTCAATGTGGAGTTTCCAGGTGCATTTGGAATCAAACACGACCCCAAGGTATTTAGAAGATAAAGATTGGTTGATATCATCATTCAACAGCTTGAGTTTCAGTTGAGCAGGATACCGCTTCTTAGTAAACACAACCAATTGAGTTTTTTGCGGTGAAAACTCGATCCCTAAATGTCTGGCCCAAACAGTCAGATTATCTAAGGTACTTTGCAATGGTCCTTGCAAGACAGCTGCACATGGACCTCTTAGAGAGACCACGGCATCATCTGCAAGTTGTCTGAGCGTGCATTGTCCTTCCAAACAATTGTCAATATCTTTAACATAGAAATTTTAAAGCAAGGGACTTAAACACGAACCTTGGGGAAGGCCCATGTAGCTATTTCTGGAAGTTGTCATAGTGCCGAGTGTGAAGTTCATTTGTTTTTCTGACAACAAATTGTACAAGAAATTATTCAAAATAACGGGTAATCCACTACTGTGCAGATTGACTGACAGTACTTCTATGGGAACTGAATCAAAAGCGCCCTTAGTGTCCAAGAATACTGAAGCCAATTGCTCCTTGTGCGCAAAGGCCAGTTGTATATCTGAAGAAAGCAACGCTAGACAATCGTTTGTTCCTTTCCCTTTTCTAAATCCAAACTGAGTATTTGAAAGCAATGCATTTTCTTCGACCCAATGGTCGACTCTTGAAAGGATCATTTTATCCAATAATTTTCTCATGCATGATAGCATGGCAATCGGTCGGTATGAATTGTGATTAGACGCTGGTTTTCCAGGCTTTTGAATAGCTATTACTTTCACCTGTCGCCATTCAGGTGGCACAATGTGTTACTCCATGAAACAGTTGTACAGGTCAAGTAATCGTCTTTTTGCGATATCTGGGAGGTTTTAAAAAATTGAATTTGATGTTATCGCATCCCGGAGCAGAGTTATTCGATGAAAGAAGAGACATAGAAAGTTCCAGCATTGAGAATGGTCCACCCAAAGAACCGGGATCAGTGACTGATTCTCGAAATAGCGGTTCTGCTGGTACGGAATCTGGACAGACCTTTTTGCGAAGTTGAATATCCATCGATTGGAGTATTCTTCACTCTCGTTGGTGGAAATGCGGTTCCGCATGTTGCGGGCCGTTTTCCAAAGTGTTGTCATTGAGGTTTCTCGCGATAGTCCCTCGACAAAACGTCGCCAGTAGCTACGTTTTTTGCCTTGAGAAGATTTTTGAGCTTTCTTTCGAGCCTCAAATACTCTTCAAAGCTCGGACCTTCCGTGTTTACGGAAGGCCTTGAAGGCATCAGATTTCTCAGAATACAACTTAGTACATTCATCATCCCATCCAGGAGTGGCTGGTCTTCTTATGACAGATGTACTTGGAACGCGTCGTTTCTGAGCTTCTAGTGCGCTTTTTGAATCAACTCAGTAAGGAATCGATATTCATCCAAAGGTGGAAGAGTATCAGTTGATTCTATACCAATTTTAACGCCGATGCAAATTTTGGCCAGTCAATGTTTTCGTGAGGTCGAAAGGAACATTAACTGGCTCAGATTGTTGATAGCTACTTTTAATTGTGGTAACTATCGGCATATGATCACTACCATGGGGATCTTGAATTACCTTCCACGTGCAATCTAATGATAGTGAATTTGAACATAAAGACAGATCAATACGGCTTTGTTGACCATTTGGTCCTATTCGAGTTACTTCACCAGTGTTCAAAATATTCAAATTGAAATCGTCACACAAATCATAGAAAATAGGCGCTCTATAATCGTCATACGTTTCGCCCCATCCAATACCATGTGCGTTCATATCACCCAATATCAATACTGGAGATGATAGGAGGGAGACTGCGCTCCAAAAATGTCGACGAATTATAGAGGCATTTGGAGGAATGTACACTGAAGCTATGCAAAGATCTTTATTCTTCACATTTACTTGGCATGCGACGATTTCTAAGCCGGGAACAGTCGGAATGGGAATTCTGTAGAAGGAGTAGCATTTTTTGATCCCCAAAAGAACGCCACCATAATGATCATCCCGATCTTGGCAAATAATGTTAAAATCGTGGAAGTTGATTTCATCTTCAGAAGAAAGCCATGTTTCACAGAGTGCAAATATATCGCAATCGGAATTGCGAATCAAAACTTGAACACGTCTAATTTATTTTCAGACTGTGACAGTTCCACTGCAGCACAGTGATTGTATCTTCGGTGTTGGCCATATTATCCATCGAAAGATACAATTTCTGCAAGAAGGGGCCATGAAACAGTCAATTGCTTCAGATAACTTTCTACTGTTGGTATAAAGAGGTCAATGATTGGCCTCAATGAATTCGGAATATTGAACAAATTCAAAAAACGGTCCACAAGGTCCTTGAAGGAGATCAATTCTCGCTTGGACGGAATAATTTTTCTAGAAGTGCGTATTTGTTTTTTTCTTTCGTTGATTCTCCTAGCCGGATGTTTCTTCGAAACATCGGATTTAGGTAATGGCGGGAATGCCTTACTGCAACTAGGATCAAAAGAAGCAGTAGGGACAGATTGCTTCGGATTTTAAATAAACCCCATTACCTTCAGATTTTGGCAAGCTTTTATGGATGACTTTTGTTCTCTTACGGCGCGATCCCGGGGAAGACGGTTGCTTCCTCTTTTCGGGCACGTGTACCTCCGCAGAATCATCCATGTCGGCTGCGTCAGAGTCCAATTCGTCAATTGATATGGAATCATAATAATCACTTACACGAACGGTGGCTGAAATAGCAGTCGATGCAGTGGCTGTGGCGGATCGGAGCGTCTTGCGGAGTCCAAAATACGTACGATTTCTTTCCACGATGCGTCTCCGAATTTCTCTCCGTGTATCATTATCGGAGGTCATCAGTGAGCACAAGTACACGATTTCGTCAACCACCTCTGCGCGTTTCGAAGGGAATCGAGAATGCACCTGAAACTCTAACTACGTACATCAACTGATCCATCGTCTCCTTAATCAACCATACAGATGCGAATGTGGAAATCCGTTTTAGTGCATTAACTGCCATCGCTGGTCCCGATCAATTGTATCCCGAGCAGACGAAAATAGCAAAAATATCATGAGGAAATCAAGTTATGTTAAGAAGTGATCGATATCGAGGGCTATTGGCTTGTTCTTATCCATAACGTGTTTCGATATTTAAATGATATTTCGGTGCAAAATTTTGATATTGTTACCTGTTCTTTTATCTCTTATATCAATCAAGTCCATCTTCTTCTTCTTCTTCTTCTTATTGGCATTACATCCCCGCACTGGGACAGAGCCGCCTCGCAGCTTAGCGTTCATTGAGCACTTCCACAGTTATTAACTGCGAGGTTTCTAAGCCAGGTTACCATTTTTGCATTCGTATATCATGAGGCTAGCACGATGATACTTTTATGCCCAGGGAAGTCGAGAGAATTTCCAATCCGAAAATTGCTTAGACCGGCACCGGGAATCGAACCCAGCCACCCTCAGCATGGTCTTGCTTTGTAGCCGCGCGTCTTACAACACGGCTAAGGAGGGTCCATATAACGTTTTATTATGCTGCCCATGGCTTCTGCCTAGGATCATATGCGGCTTTGAAGCCGATTAAAAAAATTTGCGAGGGCACGTTGTATTCGAGGCGTTTCTGCAATCTTCTCAGTTTCTAGTCGTGGCCGAGGAACAACAAATACCTATGCGCATCTTACCAAATTAATGGCCTTCTTGGGATTAGAAAACCATTTTCACGGTACATGCTTTGGAGTTTCATTTCGTTCAAGACTAGACCTGTGCGCCGATTTAAATTTTACCGGCGGCGTGATAGGTCATTTTCTGCCTGCAGTGACGGCATGGGCCGGCGTGAACTAGTGTCAAGCGCCAAAATTTTTCCGAATTTTCTTTAGAAGTTGCTCAACGGATTCATCAGAAAGTTCCTCAACAAGTTTGTTGGGAGGCTATTTAAAAAATTCTTATGAGCATTCCTCCAGGAATTCCTCCGGAAGTTCCTCCAGGAATTCCTCCAGCAATTCCTCCTGGAGATCCTCCAGGAATTAATCTGGAAGTTCCTTCAGGAGTTCCTCCAGCAATTCCTCCTGAAGATCCTCCAGGAGTTCCTCCGGAAGCTCCTCCAGGAATTCCTCCGGAAGTTTCTCCAGGAATTCCTCCGGAGGTTCCTCCAGCAATTCCTCCGGAAGTTCCTCCAGGAATTCCTCCGGAAGTTCCTCCAGGAATTCCTCCCGAAGTTCCTCCAGGAATTCCTCCGGGGGGGAAACATTCTCAGCTACCCGGCCATAATATATGCATTGTACTTACCACACAAGCAACATATTCATGCAAATGCGGGCATAGAAAAGCTATCAATTAGTGAAGAAATGCTAATAGAATAACAAGCTGAAAATCAGGTCAAGTTCCAGTTGGAATTTAAAACCATTGAAGATGAAGAAGATTTGAAAAGAGAAGGTGGTTTTATATCTATGAGCAAAGAATTCATCTGCCAGGGGTTTTCCTTGCCCCAAATCAAAGTTTATTGGAAACATGTAAGATGAAATCTCGCTTAACTTTTCAAAAGGACCTAAGTAACATTTTTTTCATTAATTAATTTGAATAGCGCAATCAACAAAACAACATGAAAGCTTTTGATTGCAGTACTCAAATTAATTCATGAAAAAAATGTTACTTAGGTCCTTTTGAAAAGTAAAGCGAGAAATTGACTATGTGTTGGAACTTCACACAAAGTAGATGTTTCACGTAACACATTCCTTAAGCGGATAAAAGCAAGTCTGAATAATTTGTTGATTACTTCTACGTGCGTCACATGAGTTTTCACACAGGTGGTAGTTTCAGATCGGACATTAATTGAATCAGAAATCCATTCGAATTGCTCGCCCAATTTCTCGGCACGTGATTCACATTCTTATAGATCGCTGCTACGGTTGATGCCACTCGAACAATGTCTATAATTAGAAATCATCTATCAAAAAATTATCACATCTCATCCCAGCCAATCATTTCGTCCTTGGGGGGATTCTTGTCTCAAGACAAATTTCGCAGATATAACCTCCGTAGTTCATATCAAGAAATGTGATTTCTGTACGGATGCTCCGCAATCGACAGGTAAGAACGAGAGCAACAGAAGTAGAATGAGACATAAGGAAAATTTATTCGCCCAATAAAACACCTTCTCGCACGCCCGAACACGTGGCCGGCGATGTGATGCGCACGAATGGTCCGCTGGGAAATCCGAGAAATGGATCGAACCAGACATGGATTCATCACGGAAAGCGTCCATTTCTAATTATCGAAGGCTGAAATTATGTGATGGGTGGTTTTGTGCTCGTGATATCGCAGGCACGGGAAAATTATACCCAAAAGATCGATGGAAGGAAGTTTTCAGGAAGGAGATTTGTGGCCGCGATAATTTGACGTGATGAGCCATATAATCATTATCATTTCGATTGATTATAATGCTTTGTTATTGTAATTTGACAAGCGGTTGTGTAGCAATAGCCCCATCGAACCTAACCGAAACATTTCAATGAAATGGACTCGTGGCAAGTGCAGACGTATATTCGAGTTTCAGGGGGAGTAATTGCATCATTATTCCCTCTTCCTTCCTACATTGACTTGCATTCTGACGTAGCATGGGACAGTTTGGCCAAATGAGATCACCAGTACTTGTATATTGAAGATGAGTGCAAGTCCCAAGCAAACATCTGTTGGTTCTAAATGCCAGAACAGCTGATCTGGTAATAATGGAGTAGCAACTACGGGACATCAATCGCGCTTAAACTAAAACTGTTAGGAACTGGAAATAAATTAGATGCTTTTCAAGACCACTATTACATTTTAAGTTTAATTGAGAGGAATTTTCTCCACACTACAAAGCACAATACAGATGGGAATGATTTGCAATTAGTATTAGTGGTATAGTAGCTCAAGTGAAATTTTCTCAAAAGATTCCGACTTTAGGTTTGCTGAAATGTGTTTTAGTTTTGAATGAATGTACTGAAAAATAATAAAAGTTTTAAATATAATATTTTCCCACTTCGCTTGGCATTAGGCGAGTTAGTACCACTTGATTGTAAATTTCTGAATACGTATTGCGACCTCAAGAGTAATGCCGTCTTCAGTGTCTCGTGCTTGACTCTTATATGAAATCGTTTTCAAAAGATCAATTAAATCGAAAGATTAGCTTTAAGTGATTAACGTTTCACAGACTCATCTTAAAACAATCAAATATTCAAATTCTGCGAATGTTCATGAGCAGCGTATACGCAATTTAAAACATAAACTTCAATTTAATACAACCATCCTTTCAAGACATTGAAAACGTGTTACGAGAGAAATTCTAGCAGCACACCATGGACGGTTTAGACAGGCTGATACAAATCTATTTCAGCATTTTCCTTATCAAACGCACGAGCGGAGCGAAGTAATGACGATGTGGAAGAATAAGCATTAGCCTATTCCAGACTAATTTGCTATTGATTAGCACGAGATGTAATCACAAACGCCTTTCAGTTTGGCTTCAGCCATTAACATCGTACACTGGCCGACCAGCCAGCAACATGATGACTCTGTTCAACAACGGTTCGCCCGGTTGTGCAGTGCTGGGTTTTGACTTGAGTCGAAAATATAACTCCGTGAGGAAATACATTTTCCATCATTTCTTCTTGGTACTTGGCACATGCGATTGCCGACTCTCAACTCACTCTTGCGGACTGTAAAAGGAAAAATTTCCAATCGGGAACATATGCTGAATCGGAACGAGCCCGTCATCTACGGCGATACGGTTTTGTGCTTTTATCGACTAGGCTGTATCAGGTCTCAGGGTTTGCATGAGTCGTTTTTAATTAGAGAAATAGAACGGGATTGGATAGATTGAGGATATCAAAGCATACAACATAAATTCGTTACTAATAAAAGAGTCTTTTGCTTTTAAGACAAACATGTGTCAGCCAGCTTAAAAGGATTGTAATGCTTCTGCATTTGAATTTTAATATTGAATGAAATGGTTCAGGAAGGTAACAGATGGAAAAATGTGATCGCACATTGCAGCATAGTGGAACAATACTTCAACTGTTAGATCCTATGTGGAAACTTTAAGCCTCATTAATTCATCTTTTGATTAATCGAAATCATGGAACCATTAATCATCTTAGCTAGCATCGACCGTACAATGCACCAACCAAGATTACCGCGTGGGTAAGACACCATTTCACCTGATGTTCAACGATTAAATTTACTGTTTTAAATCTGATAAAAAAATGTATGGAAACTAGAAGTATTTATGTATATATTTGAAGCATGCAAATTAACGCAACTTTCAATCAATCTCACTGCTTCCCTATAATCGAAATAAATTTAAACTGCGCTTGTCTGTAAAATTCAACTAAATTTATTATCAAATGTTAATTCGATTGATGGGATTAGCTGCGATTTTACACGTCCTTGAATTTTCAAAATATTTGCTGTGTACCTCGTATGAGGGCGATTGAATTTGAAAATTGTATTGAAGGCAGTTTCTATCCTTCGAAAGGACTTACATCTTTGTCTAAACCTGGGTCACATCGATTTCTAGAACATGGTATGATATATTACAACCCACTTCTCACTTATGTACCACTAAATAAGTACTCAATCAGGGGAGTTAATTGGAATATAACTAATTTGTCCCAAGACACTGAGTGGAAAATATTGCTAGATAAGAAAACACATTTTTTTATCTGCGTAAATTGACTTATATTTGACATTTGAAAGGTGAAAAATTGCTTCAAACAGATGAATTAACCTGATTACTGTTCACCCATTGTTAATAGTCTAGATCGTAAATGTAAGCCTTATTCATTCAATTCGTGATTCAAGGAAATAACCCAAATTACTAATCACTTTTGCTTACTGCAACCCTCATGTGCACCAACTATAGCATGGTGGCTTGTTGTGGTTCTTTTGTGCTTTGAACCGAACGTAGCCTAACCAAACACATGACGCTTATTTTCGCATTCAACCCCACATACTCAGAAAACCCTGACAAAGGGCTCCCAGCCAAGTACAGCGGGAATTCTAACAACAACAGAGGCGACCTGCGCGGCGTGGCATGCATAATTTAATCGATTTGAAGTTTAACACAAAAACGTCAATTAAATTCGCGTGATTTAACACCCTTTCAAACTTAATTTTCATTTCCAGGCGCTTGCCAGCTCCGGCTTGCACAACTATTATCCTAGCGACAAAAGCACTAAAACTACCACGTGCTTCGACAGCATGGAAGTTGCTCACGGTTTGTAGGTAGGTAGGACCTGATGGGTGAATGAAATTACCGAGGTGAAAACTTTCAACGGTTTGAGTTGTCAGACCGGTAGCGACTGGGATGTCACATAGAATCATGAACCGACCGCGATGCGGAGGTGGTTGTATTTCGGCAATTGAGTGGCATCACATGACTGAGGGAAAATATTAATAATGGCGATGTTTAAATCAATTTAAAATTCAAACCCGCCGCCACACTGTGATGTGGGTGTTTCGATATCTTCGGCAGTGACAGATAAAAAAACTGATTGATTACAATTATCGGTGATTCATAATTTATGCAAAAAGCAATGTAATACCCGTGCGCTCTAATAAAACGAGAAACATTGTAAGGTGTATGTTTTAGGAAATAAATAAAGTTGACGATGAATTTAAAAAGCATTAAAAGCGCTGTTAAATGTTTTGCTTTTGTTTCTCCATGATGTTGAACATATGAAATTGCACACTTCGTTGCGTACGGAATACAATGTGGAGGAGTTCTTCTTCTTCTTCTTATTGGCATTACATCCCCATACTGGGATAGAGCCGCCTCGCAGCTTAGTGTTCATTAAGCACTTCCACAGTTATCAGCTGCGAGGTTTCTTAGCCAGGTTACCATTTTTGCATTCGTATATCATGAGGCTAACACGATGATACGTTTATGCCCAGGGAAGTCGAGACAATTTCCAATCCGAAAATTGCCTAGACTGGCACCGGGAATCGAACCCAGCCACCCTCAGCATGGTCTTGCTTTGTAGCTGCGCGTCTTACCGCACGGCTAAGGAGGGAGGAATTAGGACTGATTTAAAGATGAACTTAAAAACAACAAGCTTGTGAAAAAATATAGCTACGCAGAGATGAGGATGCCAAGGGCTGCTGTTTACGCTTTAAGTGATGCCTGGTACACAGGCTACGAGATGAGAAAAACTATTCGATCATCTTGATGATTTATTACAGACTCTTGTTCTCTACATAATACTGTGTTATTTTTGACTTTGGGACAGTTCGTCGAATGACATCTCGTCGAATGGCGTTTAGTCGAACGACAATTAGTCGAAAGATCATTTGGTCGAAGGGATATTTGGTCGAATGAACATTTAGTGGAATGGACATTCAGTCGAATGAACATTTAGTCGAATGGTCATTTTGTCGAATGGATATTTTATCGAACGCACTTTAGTTGAATGGAAATTTAGTCGAATGTTAAAAGTGAATTTCAGAATAGTAAGTAAAAGTTAGCCGTTATTTTTTTAATTTAAATTGCATCAATGTGTAATCCGTTAAAGACACATGAACTATAGAAAATAAAGTTGACTAATCTATAAACTAAACTTGACTAAACTATAGAAAAATATAAACCTACAGAAATAGCAGAATATTAGGTACCGATGGTGAAATACCCTCTATCCTATATTTGCATTTTTTTTGTGCACTAGCTCAAAACCAATGATAACAATGGTATTTTGCCAATAGGTACTTCATCGTAGTCGGCTTTGGGGCATTTCGTTGATTGACTTTAAAGAGCCCCACACATAGCATACGTTTGCGTTGCGTTTTACAGATTTCCAATGGTAAACCTGTCAAAGTATTCTATGTGCAGGGCACTTAAGTCAAATAACATTGCGTCGAAAGGACGTCTAGTCGAAGGGACATTTGGTCGAAAGGACATTTAATCGAAAGTAAAGTGCAGCACAGGGTTTCTGATTATTTTCATGGATACTCTTTCTTTCACTCAAAATTAATACAATTATTAGTTCAGTATAAAATTTATTTCCAACCATAATTTGTCAATGGTTGACCGTAAAACTTAATTTCAACCAAATGGCCATATGTCTATTCGACGTTAAGTCTTTTCGACCAAGTGTCATTGGACGGAACATCATCCGATTTAATGTTTTTTTACCAGGTGATGTAGATTAATTTTAATTGGTTAGAGGGGCTCATCAAATTCAATACCATGTTGGGTATATTCAACGTTTTCCTATTATTTATTCTCGCTCAACTTTTCAAAAGGACTTAAGTAACATTTTTTTCATGAATTAATTTGAATAGCGCAATCAACAGAACAATATGAAAGCTTTTGATTGCAGTACTTTTGATTGCAGATTAATTCATGAAAAAAATGTTACTTAGGTCCTTTTGTAAAGTTAAGCGAGAAATGTCCTATCGAGGCAATGTTCTGTCGACCGAATGTCGTTCGACTAAATGTCATTCGGCGCAATGGTATTAGTTCGTCCTATTTATAGTGGCTTTACCCTTTGGAATGTTCCAGAATTGTATTCAACTTATATTTGCTTTACCTATTGTATACAAGCTCTATTAGTACTTGTGTATATAATGTATACTGTAAACACGACTGAATGTTTTAGATCTGACAATAGGCCCGAGTAGTACACATGTTGTACATCAGTTTCTATAACTCATATGCCACCGAATTAGGTTGCACATGAGTTGCTGCAACTCAATCGGTCTGAATTGTGCTGCCAGGGGAGTAGTGCATGTTGACGTAGTTTGACAGTTTACAGGGCCTCAGTCTTTGAAGTAGCTTCCGGAAAAGCGGTTTTGCGATTTATCAAGAATATTGATGTCTTCTGTGATTGATTTATGGTAGGAATCAAAGCATATCACTGGAATATTCGGATCAAAATGATTTTTAACGGAAATTATGAATTTTCATTTTTCATTTTTCATTTCAAGCTCTGTGAACTGTCAAAAAAGTGAAGTTAAGCAAAATTCTTGCATTAGTCTATAACAAGAGACGATTTCAAGTAATATTAAGAAGAAATCAAACGACGGTATTGAATTTGACATATCCTACCTAGCAAGATGATTTTAGAATGCTCATACACCCATTTTTTTTACACGGTTGGTATTCTTTTTCTCGGTTTTCCTGAACTTTCACAGCTTTTTAAATACCACCTGAATGATGGTACGGAAAAAGTTCAGAACTATACACTCCAAATAATCTAAACGTTGTTTCCACCTAAATTTGCAGGTACATTTTACGTGCACACGTAACTGCAAATACTTCAGAAAATTCAGGTGAAACTTACGTGTCCGGTCGATTATATCCAAACCTCAGGTAGAGCTTACCTGATTTTAGCGTATAATAAGAATTATACCGAAAAATTTAGATAAAAGTTACGTGAATTTCAGGTGGAAACAATCTACGTAGTTTTCAGGTGGAAGCAACGTGCAGATTTTTTGAGTGTATGATAGATACATAAAACCCTGATTGATCCATCTAGCGGTATTTATACCTTTCTTGTGCATTGGACAAACTAAAAAAATGAGTGAGATTTGCTTAGCAGCTAGATTTGCAGCTATTTGAAACAAAACAGGTAAAATTCCGCTTCAAAGAGATTTACCAATAGCGAAGTCTTATAGCCTGTGGGTCAAATAATCCGATATTGTTTAAAATCCTGAAAGCTGCACCACAAAATGTTTCCCCTATTTTCAGTTCCCATGTATTTAAAATACTGACTTTTTGTTTTTCCCGTTGCTGTGCTGTGCTGTCAACGTGAATCCCAACGTTTTGAAGATGCATAGGTACAAAATCCATCGACAAAGTTTCAGAGGCGTTTAGTCGTTTATAGCCCGTGTACTGCCATTCTCGGCATGCTTGTTCCAAATTGAATATAAAATTTAGACTGAAATTAAAACTTTGCGATTCAAGTATATATGATTTACAAACATATATTGGAAACAAATCCCTGCTTAAACAAGTATTTTCTTTGAAATCATTGTATGTATTCGAAAAAATACTATTCCTCTATCAGATAATGGTATTAGCTCTGGTAAAAAACGTTTAATTGTGTGTTCTATAATTGTGAAAATGGCATTTCAAACCTCAATTTCCATTGCTAGCGCTCATTATTATTTATTTGCTTAGACTAAGGCTGGAATGGCCTGTGCAGTACATAAAAGTTTTCTTCATTCAGCTCAGTGGCGTAGCCAGAAAATTGGTCTGGGGGAGGGGGGATTCTGAACATTTTTTTTCTTCCAAAAAAAATTTTCTTCTAAAAATTTCGTCTTTTGGGGGGAGGGGTTATGCCCCCCCCCCCCCCCTCCCCTGGCTACGCCACTGATTCAGCTGCATGTGAATCTATGGCAAAAGGACGAAAGGACAAAAGGTCGAAATCACAAACGGTCGAAAGGGACAGAAGGTCGAAAGGACAAATGATCGAAAGGACAAAAGGTCGAAAGGAAAAAGATCGAAAGGGACAAAAGGTCAAAAGGACAAACGATCGATCAAGAACGGGAACGGGAAATTTGGGTGTATTCCAAATGAATTTGTGAAATGCATTTAACTTCAAGCAGAAGTAAAACACTCATCTCATTAATCAAAGTTGAAGAATGAGCAATTTTCAAAGAAGCATAATTACTACAGTAAAATCTCCATGAGTCGATATTGAAGGTACCATCAAGTCATGGAAATGGCGAGATGTGGAAGGGAAAATACTTGGAATCATAAGTACCCAGAAAATAGTTTTTAATTTGGCATAAGGCCGATACAAATATTAAATTGATTTTATGTCACCCCCCTTCAACTTTCCCAAAATATTGAAGGGACGAAATTTTTTTTTTATTTATATATTATATTTTTATTTTTTCTAATTTTGAACTTTATGCATCATTGTTTTTATCTTGATACGAAATATTACATTTATAGACCAAAAATTTGTCCCTAAGAGTATTTCAATTGAAAATACGAGCGTACCCAACAAACAATTTTAGCTGGATAAGCTAGTTTACTAGCTGAAGAAGGATATAGTGTTCTATTAGCTTCCGATGTTTGTTGGGTATATCTCTATCGGCATAAATATTCTATATCCTATCCTTACAGATTCCGCCGACCCTCGCTCGCAACGTTGCTCGCAACACGATATCCAGCTGTAAGGCCGTTCGAATTTTAAATTTTAGACATCATCTGCGTTATCTTTGCCTAAACACAATACGTTTCACGATAGAATAGTACATTCGAATGTTAGTGCATGGATCAATCCGGTTGGGTCTGAAAATATTTCGAAAACTCGCTAAGGAAGCCCAGCCTTTCTGACTCATGATTCCATGTCAATCCAAATTTCGCCATCTGATGATATCATACTATCAAGATATGGAAGTCCTCCGATCGTCTGGCTACTATAGCTTACACTCAACCACCTGATCCTGCGGGCGTTGATGGTGGACCCGCCACAAAGAAGCATACGGTCAGCTCCTCAACCACACACAAAAGAGCATTGCAGTACTAATATAGTGTTTCGTGTTCATTAGCCAAATCAGAGTCGCCTAGATGTTTCACAACAATAAATTGCCAAATCAGCTCAAGGTTTAGTACACGGTCAATCGCACCCACCAAGATTTTATCGATTACGCTGAGAAGTAACAGTGCAGATGAAATGCATCCTTGCCTCACATTAGCGACTACCCGAACGAGGTCAGACAAAGCTCTGACCCTATTTGAAAATCCCTCGGCGCCCAGGGGCCTAACAGATTTTTGTGATTCAGACAGCAGTATAGGGTCTCCTCCGCCGACTGCCGATCGACCTTGGAGGCCCCTTTAGATTTCCTGCTTCGGATGGCTGCTTTCTGAAGAACGCTACACGAATTTAACCAACATTTCAGCTGTCTAAGTCAGTGAGTTATTTAGGTGATAATCTTCGGTTGTTGCTGCCTTTTTTCTTCTTCGGCTAGGATGTCCACTAGAGTGATTCAAATTTTGAATTTTTCGCTCCCCTATGCCTCAACGATTGGTTTTATTATTTTAATAAACCTCCTAAAATTTTAGCTAATTTGTATGTAATTTGAATATGCACGCGTCATCTGAAGATGGTGAATCGACACCCGAGTGAATTTTTCCGCCGCTAAATTCTGGAAATGCGTGGTCGGATCTTGCCAATTATAAGATGATAGTCAAACGCGATGTCATCGCTTCGTTTGTTATGGACTCAAGAAGGCACCGTATCCACTTTTAGCAGACAGTCCTGACAACTAAAAGTGGCTCTAGAGAAGTAAGTCAAACTGATTGGAGCAAGGACAAATCCGTGGGTGCCAGAGAAAGACGCGACATGTCAGTCACTCACCGATCCAATTGATCAGCTGAAACATTGGTTCGACCACTTAGAACAATTTCTTCGAGTTTTGACGACCTAATTCCTAATTCTGATTTAGGGAAAGGTTTACAATTCTTCGACGGCAGCAGGCGAGATTCCGCCCGGATGATTATGTGAGAATCATACTGTCATGCTTTGCATCATCCTGGAGCAGGTCATTGAATTTCAAGAGTCCCTCCATTTGGTATTGATTGACCACGGAAAAGCCTTCAATAGTCTGAATCACGAAAAACTGAGGGGCGTCCCTAGAAGCAAGGGAGGTCTAGACAAAATCCAGAGTCCAACACAATATAATCGCTAAAGTGAGGCAAGGCTGGATGTATTATACTCTGTCTAGCACTCTAGCAGTCCCTAGCACCATAGAGCAATCGTACTACCTACCTCGACCCAGATGACGATACTGCAGTACTAACGCAACAGTGGACTAAACTGAATGACCCGGGTGAACGCTCCCTTCATCAACATCAACAACACCGATCCATTGGATGTGAACAACTCCAACTCCATGGTAGCTGGGCAAACAGTGGAGAAGGTTGAAAACCATTGCCAGCCAACGTTGGGCGGTGGTCTAGGCAATGCACTAAGCCCCGAATACTCAACTGTAACGTGGAATCTGTGATATTATACGCCAGTGATACTTGGTGCGTATTAGCAGTGATCACAGATTTGCAATTATTCATTGTCATTCCGATGTCAACGTTTTACAGCTCGGACCTGGTGACCTGACAACTGGATTCTGAATGTTGAGTCCCATCGACGATGCCATCGAAATCCGATATCAACAAGAACTCTACAGCAGGGCTGCCCAACGTTCGGCCCGCGGGCCGGATGCGGCCCTCTGCTCCATTTTATGTGGCCCGCGGCGTGTAAGAAAAATAACCTCAAAATCGGCCCGCCAGCTTTTTTATCTGGCTCAAGAAGTTTTTTTCTTATTCATTATCATATATGTAGTTTTTAAAACGAAAATAATATTTTACTAATTTTACAAAAGGTTGAAGTGGAACATCGTGGTTTCATAAAGATTGGTCAGAGTAGTTTATGTTCACGTTGAAAAAAAGAAGGCCGGTTTGCTTAATTTGTTCGGAAAGTTTTTCTATATTGAAGGAATAAAACCTGAATCCAAGCATTTTGTGAAATATGGTATTTGAAAGCGCCCAAATAGGAAACCAAAGTTAATAGAACTTCAATTTGAATTTCCGTTTGTTGATTCAAATTATTGGTACGAAGGATTATCGAAGCAACAAACTCTCTTTACTCAAGTTAAAACGAAGTCAGAAAATGCAGATCGGGCCAGTTTTGCTGTTTATAAGATTTTGCAAAACGGATGAAACCTTTCCAGGACGGAGAAGTTGTTAAGGAATGCATTCGGTTGTTGTTCACATCGTGTCCTAAGGAAACAACCTCATTCAGTAGCATTAGTTTGCGCAGAACACGGTGAAGAGTAAAAATTCTCGCAGAAGATTTGAAAGCTACGTTACGTGAAAAAGCCGCCTGTTTCATATTCTACTCTCTCGCAAACGATGAAAATACTGACGTGAAAAACGCGACAAATGTGGCTGTCTTGATGAAGATGAAGACAGACAGGAAATAATGGTCATTTTCAAATGTCAGAGAAATTGGTAGCTTTGATGATGATTTCTCAATACATGGAACAACTAACGGAAACAAAAACCTTTGGGCTGTTAAGACCTGTGTAAATATTCTTTTTTTCTTTTTCGAAAATTTAAGTGACCCCAAGCAGCACAAGTCAATCGAATATGGTTGCAGTAACTCAATGGTGACTGAATCTGGCCATATAAGTTACTGTAATCTATGTGTAACATGTGTGCTGCTCGGGACCTTACGATTGATAAAGCACCAGCAATGACAGGAAAGAACAATGGCCTTGTGATAATTCTAAGCAAGCTATGACATAGGTATGGCGATATTTCCCTGCCATTGCACATTCACCAAAAGAATCGATATGCGAAAACGATCAATATTCCTCAAGTATTGACGCTCGTTATTAAGCCAATTAACTTTATTAATGTTAGGGAACTCAACATCCCCCAATTATAAATGATGTTGACGGAAATGAAAGCATAATACGGAGAATTGATGTATTATTGCGAATTTCATTGAGTTGGTACCATTCTTGAGAGATTTTATTCTTTTCGAAAAGAAAATAGCATAAGATAAAAGAAAACCACTGCCCGAGCTGAATGATTCTGAATAGATGAGTGACTTGACTTTTCTAGCAGATATTGCCAAATATCTTAATAACTAGAAGATAAAGCGCCTTGGCACAGTGGGTTTCTGAAATCTGGTACATTTATCTCATACTGTTGAAAACTGTTCATGCTAATCTGTTCAATATGCTGGTAAAGTAACGAAATTTCCATTTTTTAACATCCGGTAAACGGTGTAAATAACTTAATTCAATGTTTCCAATGGATCTCTAATGCAACGACGAAATAAAAAAAACAAAAAGATTGTTTGAAGGCAATTTAATCGCGTTTAGTTTTTCTGAAAAAGAAAACAATGATTATTTTCAAAATATTTAAAAAGTTATGTACAAAATATTTTCTGGCCCTCCAGCAACTCTGGATTTCAAAAATTGGCCCGTGGCTTGAAAAGGTTGAGCAGTCCTGCTCTACAGTGTGAATGGACGTAGGCCTCCCATACACCACGTAAGAGCGGAAACGAAATCTGCAAGCAAGCGCTGGAATCCGGCAGGACATCGCAGCAGGGGCAGACCTAAGATCTCTTGGCGACGAAACCCTAACAGAGAAATAAATGAAGTCGATAGGAATCGGGGCCCAATTCAATGATAGAGATCTTTTACGTTGGTCCTGTGTCCCCCAAAAAGTGCTCAGAACACAAGAGTGAGTGACGATTGGATCCCCGTTTATAAATACCTCATGTACATGGTGCTGAGAAGGAAACCAGTGTGCCATGTAGCCTGTGTAACAATGATTAGCTATTTTTATAAAGCAAAAGAGATTTACTTTGAAGCTGTTTGGAGTAAAGTAAACAAAAATCTGCAATCAGGCACCTGAAAAGACATCTCAGATCGTGTGGGGGCGTCCAGGCAGCTATCGCTGTCCATGAGCCGAAATAACCTCCTTTTGACTATACAGAATCCCCCGCAGCTCATCCGCGCATGTTTCTCGTATGGGTGAGTTTAGCGTCCATTGCATTCTCTCTACGGGTTTGTCCGAGGTTGTATCTATGCCGCTAACAAGTAGCATGGCATTCCAATATGGAAAATGGAAATGGAAAATTTCGGTGTTAAGAATTCAACAGTTTACTTAGAGTTCATCAGCAAAAACAGCCTTTTTCTAGAAAGAAAAACAACAATTTCTACAAAAATAAGTTCTAGTATTTTTTTTTACTAGGGGAAAAGACGGCTTTGGCAGGTTTTGTTCTATTATATAACATTTGTGCTGAATTCACTGCTGGATAAATTTGTTACAAATATTCATATTCTTTGCTGTGCGAGCTCGGTGGTCTAGTGGCTACCGCTTCTGCCTTATAAGCAGGAGATCGTGGGTTCAGTTCCCAGGCTCGTCCCTTTCCTACTTTGTATTTCCATCTTAGTTCTTTCTGTGTTTCACGTTATACCGAAACGATTCCTACTGCTATAACCTTCCCCACAATCCCAAAACCTCCCGTGGCACCTATGAGAGATCGTAGAGTTCTCTGCATCTTACTTAAGTAGGTGTCCAACAAACCATCCTTCCCCTTCCTCAGCATTCGCAAGGACGTGACCAGAACAGATCTCGACTATTGGAAAGTACATTGCTTCCATCTAAGAGTTAGCGATTATTCCCAAATCAATATCTGTGGTAACGGATGAAAGTGATGTTGCTTTCATACAATAGTCTTGGCTTGTACCACCTACGAATTTGTGCGAACTGCTTAATGCTAATGCTAATGCTAATATTCATATTCTTTGCTTTCTCTAAACATTCTTTGCTATTATTTTCCATTAAAATTTAAAACTTTCCATGGAATAATTGCATTTTGGACTTTTTTTGTTTCCTTGTTATTTTTTTTATTCCCCCCCTCGTCCATTCCAAGAGCTGTCGGACATAAAATAAATTTAATATTTGTAACGGCCTAATTTGCTTCCATGTGTCGATATCGAGTATCGAGTCATAGAACATCAACTCGTGGAGGTTTAACTGTATGAAACAATGTTATGAATATCTTGATAGTTTTATCAGTAATTAAACAGATTGTTGATTTAAGAAATGCATAAAACTTGTATTGTGCAAGATTGATTCTCTCGGTTTCAGTTTCTTTTCTATTTCGACCTTTTGTCCCTTTCGACCTTGTGTTATTTTTTACCTTTTGTCTCTTTGGCCGTTTTTTCCCTTTCGACGTTTTGTCCTTTTGACATTTTGTCCTTTTCGACCTTTTGCCTTTTTCGACTTTTTGTCTTTTGTCTTTCGACCTTTTGTCCCTTCGACCTTTTGTCCTTTCGACCTTTTGTCCCTAACCCAGCTGCATGTCGCCAGCACCGCAGTCTGCGGAAGATACGCAAATCGGCTTCAAACTGATTTATCCACCTGGCTCGCTGCGCACCTTGCATTCTTGTGCCCGTTGGATCATAGTTGAGAACCATTTTCAGCTGGTTATTGTCTGACATTTTGGCTACGTGCCCGGCCTTCTGAAGTCTAACGATTTTCGCGGTGTTAACAACGGATGGTTCTCCCAACAGCTGTTGAAACACATGGTTCATTCGCCTCCTCCATGTACTGTCTTCTATCCAGGTCTCGTGTCCGTAAAGAACTACCAGTTTGGTACAGCGGCGAACTATATTCTTGTGGAGTCCAAAGTACGTACGATTTCCTGCCATGATGCGTTCCCGAATTTTTCTGCTGGTATAGTTATTGGAGGTTACCAGTGAGCCTTGAATTCGTCAACACCGATAAAAACTCGTGGTTGATGGCTAATATTGTTCTCAGGGGCTGTCCATAAACCACGTAGACTCTTAAGGGTGGAGGAGTTTCAAACGTTAGTCTACGAAGGGGAACGTAGACGTAAACTGCGCGGACTTTTTTTTAAGCGATCTGTCCAGATTTTTACGCTAGCCATAAATCAACTATGGTAATTCAGTTTTGACTAGGGTGGTCTAACCGGTAGTATCGAAACCGGTAATACCGGTATTACCGGCCAATTTTGGGTACCGAAAATACCGGTATTAGAGGCGGAAAATACCGGTATTTTTGGTATTTCAAATTTTGCCGTCAGTACAAAATATCTCGAATAATTTTCACCTACATATATCAGCTCAACTGTCTGTAATCGCATATCTGTCCCATATAAACAGGAAATCCAGCATAGATGAGACAAATATTTGGTTACAAGCAGTAAAGACTCATAGAGCAAAAAATCTGAAGGGTTATGTACAAGACACGACCGCTCAACGTAAACTACGTAGAACAGTTTGATGCATTGAGGAATGTAGTCATATTTTAAGATAATTCATTCGATTACTTATGTCACTGGTTTAGAACAAAATTACCATAACTTAAAATATAAAAAATTGTTGGATACCGTAGTCAGGGGTGACGTCCGAGCCCTCACCGACAGTCTGGAGGTCGGATAACAAAATCGTTCAAAAAGGTCACTTATAATTCAGTTTTATTGTTCTCAGATACATTAAATCTATTCTTCAAGCATTCTATGTAGTTGAAACAATGACCCATTCTCACCCCCATTTGACCCGTTGTCTCATCGACAACGGTACGATAACTTAAAATTTTAACTTTGAAACCCCAAGTGGTAATAATGCTTTTCGCAATTCCAACTGTTGCATTCGACTTAGAGTAAAATTAGTAGGGATTCAGTTTCATTCCAAATTTTCGACCACTATTCTTCATTTCTTTATTTCTTTATTTGGAGCAGGGAAAAGCCCGTTTGAGTAGAATTATTCATGAAATCTTTCTCAAACGGGCGCAAAACCTCCTCTTCTTTTATATCAACAGATAACAATATTTCCAAATGATACATAATTTTGCTTAAACTTAACTTCCTAATTACTTAATGTTATACAAAAAAATACATCTATAAAGCTACCTGACCTAATGTGTAATACTGTCGGATGTAGGGAGGAGTATAGTGAATCTTTTCCGAAGAATACACCGGGAAAGATGAAAATCAAACGCGGTAGAGCAACGATTGAAAGTGCGACACATGCTAGTGAAAGGCTCGTTTTGCGCATAATTTGTGCGAGCTCCTCTAAAAAAATGAAAGGAGTTGATCGAAGTGGAAGGTAGGGTATATTAAGGTTCAATTGAGAAAGCAGAGTGGGGCAATCAATTCTCGATTGTAGAAGATCTGAAACGAACAGCGCCTTGGATACGTCTCGACGATCACTTAACAGATTCAAACCAATAAGTCGGCAGCGTGCCATATAGCTGGGTAAATTATGTGGGTCATTCCAAGGAAGACGACGTAGAGCGAAACGGACGAATTTACGCTGAATTGCTTCTATTCGCGTTATGCTATTTTGATAAAAAGGAGCCCAGACAACAGATGAATATTCTAGTAATGACCTCACTAAAGCGCAGTAAAGCGATTTTAGACATTGGATAGCAGGGCAGCGGGGACTATGTCCAAGGGCTTTACGACCCCTCCCCACTGCGAGTTAGGGGACCTGCCTAGGATGTGGTGGGGTTTGACAGTGGGCTCTGTTAAACTTCTACAAAAAGCTGCATGTATCCGTAAGCAGGTCCTATCAAAGCGACCGTGCGCCGCTCAAAGCACACTAGCCCAACCCAGTGGCATCGATAACGGCAACGTCAACGGACACGAGCGGAAATCGAGATATACAACGAATCTAGGGCTGACAGTTGTGTCATTCCACTCCTTGAGTAAAGCCGGGTGACACCGTCTTGAAATGGCGGGTGGGCTAATGCCACAGCTGCCTTCCGTCCCGTAAAACCGTGGCAGGCCTTGGGGCACGCCGTCCCAATCCAGCCGTCTGGCTTAACCAACCAGATGGGAGTAGGACCAGTTGATTCCTTCCTGGCTTACGCCGATCCGGCTCTGAACACCGAGGTGTCAACCCCGCATGGCCTCACTGCATCTGCAAAGATAACCATGGGATCAAGAAGGCGACTATTCCAGTTGGGTTCGAGGGCAGCCCTAAGGGGACCCAACAAACATGAATAAAGCTAAAGTAAACAAACAAGCATCGGAAGTGAACCCCTTCGCAAGGAGAGGTTTGGAGAGATCTCCACCCAACGCATCGGGTGCGAGAGAAATGGAGACGAAGGACACGAGTAGCGAAGTAGTCGTCGTGGAGAGCGATAACGATACGCCAATAGTCGATAAGCAGCAGCACAATGCAGTGGAGATAGGGTCGAGTGGCATCCTGCCGAGCTTGACCGTCGTCATGGTGCAACTCGATGACATTATCGACTTCACCAATGAACGGGACAATATGTCGAGGGAGCTGAAGCTGAAATTGCTTAAGCTTCGCAATTTGGTTCTTGCTGCCAAGCAAGAACAGGAAGTGCTTGCGGCCAGGCTGGAAGGCTGTGGTAAAGCGGAAAAGAGTGCACAGACTGCTCCCTTCTCCTTCCATAGTACCACAACCATGGCACAGGAGGCGTTAGATTTTGCCCTCAGAGACAGAGCGGTAGAGAGGAGAACAGATAAGCGAGCCAGGGACTCGCCTGGCATTAAGCGCTTTAAACAGAATGCAAAAGGCGTCGGGAGAGCGCAGACCAGAAGAGCAGGCCCACGACAGTCGCAAGCAAGGGTGAAGGGCGTAAGAAGAGAGCAAGGGCGAAACAAGCCAGTCGGCCACCGGAGGAGGGAAGCCAACCTGACCAAGACAACCTGCGGTCGGACGGTCCCTGGCAAACGGTAGTAAATAAACCGAAGGTGAAAGCGGCAATCACGC
The DNA here is from genome assembly GCF_024139115.2 of Armigeres subalbatus. NCBI lineage: Eukaryota > Metazoa > Arthropoda > Insecta > Diptera > Culicidae > Armigeres > Armigeres subalbatus. The sequence continues at coordinate 163,523,182 of NC_085141.1, read as the reverse complement.
GCCCGGCGAGAGCCAGACAGAAGGGTGAAGCACTTCTCATTAAAACAGAGAAAGAGCGCTACGCCGACGTGCTCAAGGCGATGCGCAGCGCCGAGAAACTGGCGGACCTTGGTAAAGAGGTTTGTAGCATAAGGCGGACGAGAGCGGGCGAGATGATCCTTGTCTTAAGGAAGGGCTCACAGGCGAACGGTACCTCATATGGAGCGCCAGCCCAGGAAGTCCTAGGCGAGAGCGTAGAAGTGAGGGCTCTACACGACGAAGTGACTCTCCAATGCAAGCAGCTGGACGAGGTCACGACATCGGAAGAGATCGCCTCGGCCATCAAGGACCAAGGTGGAGTGGTGGTAGCAAATGCGTCCATCCGTCTGCGAAGAGGACCGCAGGGGACGCAGATTGCCACGGTGAAGTTACCGGCCATCGACGCTAACAAGGTGATCAAAGTTGGTAAGCTGAAAGTTGGCTGGTCAGTATGTCCAGTCAGCCTCTACCAACCACCGGTAGTCGACAAGTGCTTCCGGTGCCTCGAACCGGGACACAAATCGTGGGCGTGCAAAGGGCCGGATAGGAGTAACCTATGTAGGCGATGCGGCGAAGAGGGCCATAAGGCGCACACGTGCGAGAAAGTACCATCGTGTACGCTATGCGCGAGCAGGAAGCAGGAACATAACCACGCTATGGGTGGACCTGCGTGCCCGTTGAGTGGTTATACGAGGAAGCCGTGCAAGTAACGCAGCTCAACCTCAACCATTGTGCGGCCGCCCAGCAGTTGCTGTGGCAGTCGGTAGTAGAAGCGAGAACGGACGTCGCTATCTTGTCGGACCCGTACCGCATCCCCGCGGATAATGGGAACTGGGTAGCGGATAGATCCAAATCAGCGGCGATTTGTACGACGGGAAGATACCCGATCCAGGAAGTGCTGAACACAAGAGCGGAGGGTACTGTTATAGCGAAAATAAATGGAGTGTACTACTGCAGCTGCTACGCCCCACCAAGGTGGCCGATAGAACAATTCACCGAGATGGTCGATCGGCTAACATCAGACCTAGTGGGTAGCAAGCCAGTAGTAATTGCAGGAGACTTCAATGCGTGGGCGATAGAGTGGGGAAGTCGCTTTACTAACCGGAGAGGGCAAACGCTGCTAGAGGCTTTCGCCAAGCTGGATGTCGTGCTGTGCAACGAAGGCTCCAAAAGTACCTTCCAGCGAAACGGAGTGGAATCGATAATAGACGTAACGTTCTGCAGTCCAAGTTTGGTCGGTGATATGCAGTGGATGGTCGACGACGGTTACACCCACAGTGACCATCTAGCTATCCGGTACAGGATAGGCAGCGAGGCAAGAAGAGGCAGCCGGAGAGCTACTCCCACAACCCGGTCGTGGAAGGTCGCCCACTTCGACGGTGGGACCTTCAGTGAAGCTATGGGTCTGGAAGAAAACACGGGAAGTTTAAGCGGCGACGAACTGGTTGCGGTCCTGTCTCGAGCTTGTGACGCGACCATGCCGAGGAAGGTGCGACCACGGAACTGCAGGCCACAGGTATACTGGTGGAGCGATGAAATTGCAGCCCTTCGAGCAGCCTGTCTCCGGGCTAGAAGAAAAACGCAAAGGACACGCTTGGCGGAAGTGAGGGCGGAACGCATCGAGCAATTCAAAGCAGCGAGACTGGCTCTAAACAAGGCCATCAAAGAAAGCAAGAAAGCCTGCTTCGACAGACTTTGCCAGAGGCCCAAGTCGAATCCTTGGGGAGCCGCCTATCGGGTGGTGATGAACAAAAAAAGCGGAACACTGGCTCCTCCCAAGCGATGTCCAACGAGGCTGAAGACTATAATCGAGGCACTATTCCCGCACCACGGCCCAACCCACTGGCCGCCAGCAGCGAGGGTAGCAAATGATGAAGCGGTGGAGAGGGTGACGGTAGAAGAGATATTGACGGTGGCAAAGTCCCTCGACCCGAGTAAAGCACCTGGTCCGGACGAGATCCCGAATATGGCATTGAAGGCAGCCATAACGACTAACCCGAACATGTTTAGGTTGGCCATGCAGAAGTGTCTGGACGAGAGGACATTCCCGGATATATGGAAGAGACAGCGTTTGGTCCTGTTACCGAAACCTGGCAAGCCACCAGGAGACCCCTCAGCGTACAGACCAATCTGTCTTATAGACACGGTAGGGAAGCTACTGGAGAAGTTGATCCTGAACAGACTGTCGCCGTACGTCGAGGAGGTAGGAGGATTATCGAGCGAGCAATTCGGCTTTCGGAGAGGAAGGTCTACTCTGGGTGCCATTAAATCGGTGGTCGACACTGCAAAGGTCGCCATCGAATGCAAGCGGCGCGGTATACGTTACTGCGCAGTAATAACACTCGACGTGCGGAATGCATTCAACAGTGCGTGCTGGATGGAGATCGCGAACTCGTTGCTTCGGCTGGGAGTACCGGTAGGGCTGTATAAGATTCTGGGAAGCTACTTTCAGAATCGATTATTGATCTACGAGACAGACGAAGGCTTGGCTACCGCCCCCATCACGGCAGGTGTCCCACAGGGATCAATTTTGGGTCCATTGCTGTGGAACGTGATGTACGATGGCGTGCTGCGGTTGAAGCTCCCGCCAGGAGTCAAGTTAGTGGGATTCGCCGATGACGTAACCATGACCGTGTACGGAGAATCCGTCGAAGAGGTCGAATTGACTGCAGCCTATTCGATCAGCCTAGTGGAGGAATGGTTGCGCAGCAAGAAGCTACAGTTGGCGCATCATAAAACGGATATGATAGTCGTTAACAATCGGAAATCGGTTCAGGAGGCGACAATTAGAGTCGGCGGCTGTGACATCACCTCCAAGAGATCTCTGAAACAATTGGGGGTGATGCTCGACGATAAGTTGAGCTTTAAAAGTCATGTCGACTACGCCTGCCAGCGCGCGTCGACGGCGATGATGGCACTATCGAGGATGATGGCGAACAACTCTAGGGTGTGCTCCAGCAAGCGCAAGCTGCTGGCAAGCGTGGCGGTTTCAATACTACGATACGGAGGACCAGCTTGGGTGTCAGCGTTGAGCGTAAACTGCAACGTGCGAAAGCTGGAGAGTACTCATAGGCTAATGTGCCTGAGAGTTATCAGCGCATATCGCACCGTATCTCGCGAAGCGGCATGTGTACTCGCGAGCGTGATGCCTATCAAACTGGTGGTAGAGGAAGACGAGGAGTGCTACGCCCTCAGGGGCACCGATAACGCTCGAAGGAATATAAAGGCAGCAACGGTAGCCAAATGGCAGAGAGAGTGGGACAACTCGCCTAAGGGAAGGTGGACCCATCGCTTAGTCCCAAGTGTTTTTTTTTTTTTTTTTTTTTTTACAAGGGAGAATGCATTTACACACTAACCCAGTACACGTGCATTGTAGTTGCCAAACTACCACACGGAAGTGTACTGGAGTGTCGGACTCGACCATACCGGTAATACCGACTAAACTCCCTTGGGCTCCACCATCGTTTCCCCCAGGAACTACCTCGCAGTACTACTTCTGGGGGGACGGCAGTACTAAGCGTACTCACTCATTATCGCTCACACAGGCACTCGTCCCACGCGAGACTGACTTGGGTGCTCGCACCCCATTCACTCCATTTGAGTCTTACTTGGATGCTCTCCCGGACGCTCCGCTGCCATGCCTCGAGGTGTCAATAGCGGTAACTGCCTGGGCCTACAGATATTGCGCTACGACACTCTGCCTCAGCACGATCAGATCAATCACACCACTGCCGAAGCAGACCATACGCTACCCTGCCGAAGCAGGGACACTCCCCATGCACCACATGTGCACAACTGTAGGTGTGTGGGTACAACCCACTGCTACCCTGCCGCCGAAACAGCTTCTCCAAAGACCATTCGCTCCATGTGACCCTTTTTCGGGTGCTCACTCTAACACTCCACTGCAATGCCTCGAGGTGTCGATGGGATACCTCGACTCCTGCCTCAGCATGTGCAGTCCATACTCAGACTTCTGCTGCGCTTTGAGGTGACAATAGCGGCGGAGACACGCTATGACACTCCTGCCTCAGCACAACCAGATCACTCACTCCCTGCCGAAGCAGCTCACGCGCTACCCTACCGAAGTAGGTACACTCCACAACTTATTCTAACACTCCACTGCCATGCCTCGAGGTGTCGATAGCGGTATGTAGGGACCAATCAACGATACTACGCTACGACACTCTTACCTTAGCATGTGCAGTCCATACTCAGACTTCTGCTGCGCTTAGAGGTGGCCATAGCGGCGGCGACTCGCTATGACACTCCTGCCTCAGCACAAACAGATCACTCACTCCCTGCCGAAGCAGCTCACGCACTACCCTACCGAAGTAGGGACACTCCACATGCCAGTTGGCACTCCCTCCCTGGGCTTGTGCTTTTGAAGCGGCACACAGTCGCTTTGATAGAGTCCGCTTACGGGCACTTGTGGTTTTTTGGGAGGGATTTTAGCAGAGCCTACTGCTAAATCCCACCACGCCCTAGGCAGTTCTCCCTGACTCGCAGACAGCTGGGGAGGGGTCGTCAAGCCCTTGGACATCATGCTGTTCCTGCTGTCCCTGCTGCCCCCTAGTCCCAAGTGTGTCGGCATGGATTAGCAGACCTCATGGGGAGCTAAACTTTGGCTTGACCCAGTTCTTAACAGGCCATGGATGCTTCAAGTGGTACCTACACAGGTTTGGTCACGCGGCTTCTCCCACCTGTCCGCAATGCCCAGACGTGACAGAAACGGCTGAACACATCCTGTTCACATGTCCTCGGTTCGAAACGGAGAGGAGTGCGATGTTGGGGGCATGCGGAACGGACACCAACACCGATAACATCGTCATAAAAATGTGCCAGAACCCAGAACAGTGGAGAGCGGTTGCAAGAGCGACGTCCAGGATAGCCGACATCCTGCAACGAAGTTGGCGCATAGAGCAGCAGCAGGCAGCCGTTACGGATAGCGGACCATGAGTCGTGGAAGTCGTGAATATATATGTCGATAATGGATGGGAACGACAGCGTCGCAACTGTATTCAGCTTGCGGCGAGCGCGTAGCCGCAGAACGTGGCGAAACGGCCGGGTTCGGAGGAGCTCCCGCTTTCGGGGAACTTCTCGTCGGAGTAGGTTAGATCCGCCGTCGGGGACTATCCGAGTCGTTCGCGATCGCGATCGAGGCGGGAGCTAAATGGCTCAATGAATAAGGTGAGAGCTGAATGGCTCAAGGCAAATGAAACTCGGTTATCGGAGTAGGCTAGGTCCACCGCCGGGGATCAGCTGAGTAGACCGTGGCGTGCGAATGTACCGGCTTCGGATCGTCGGGGCACCATTGAACTGGAAGTTATCTCCACCCGGAATCTTTGGATTGACCTCGGCACTCGCCCGGTCACCCGTTGAGACGGGTCGTCGGTTACGGGGGAGCTTCCGACGTCGGGGAACTCCCTGTCGGAGTAGGATTGATCCACCGCCGGGGACTATCCGAGTAGTCCGCGACCAAGGTGAGAGCTGAATGGCTCATCGGTTAAGCAAGAAGCTGAAAGGCGCAGTTTATGGGAAATCGGTTAATCGGAGTAGGCTAGGTCCACCGCCGGGGACCAGTTGAGTAGATCGTGCCGCGTGAATGCACCTGCTTCGGGTCGTCGGGGCACCACTGAACCGGAAGCTATCTCCACCCGGAATCTTTGGCCTGACCTCGGCACTCGTCCGGTCACCCGTTGAAGTGAGAATGTGCGTAGGACTTGAGCGGATCTATGAACATGCATACCAGGTGAATGTGTAGTGTTGGTAATGTAACAGCCATCCACGAATGCGGGTCGTCGGTATCGGGGGAGCTTCCGCCGCCGGGGGACTCCCCGTCGGAGTAGGGTAGATCCGCCGCCGGGGGACTATCTGAGTAGCTTGCGAGCACGTTGAGAGCTAAATGGCTCTAAAAATAAAAAGGAAAGTAGATGCGTTGCTGAATGGCACAAGGAAAAAAAAAAAGTAAAGGGCTTAAGGGCCCACGCTTTTGTGTGCTTGCTGGCACCAATAAGGGAGCCAAAGGGCTCTGTTCGGAATTCCAATAACGGACACCACCGTTTTGTAGCAGCTAACTAGCAGCTCAAAAAAGATAGTTTGTGCTCCGAACCTCTTGCAATGAGACTTAGTTTATCAATTTTTCGTCAACTCGCTCCAACACCAGTTTTTCTAGTCAGAATAGTTGTTCTTTAAACTAGTTACTGGACTTAAGGTAACGATTCGACCGACCAACTTTCACCGCAGTACCTCACCACCTTTTGACTCCTTCTTTGATACTATATACGTATCTACAACTCACAGTACTTTGGTCTTATCCACGTACCACTTATAATTAATAATTATGCAATTTACTTTGCGGCTTCAAACTCAATCAACACTAGCTAAAACTTTTAATATCTTTGTTTTTATTTCCTCCTTCTTCCTACACCTACTCATCCGTTCAGCAAGCGCCTGTCATCGACGTTGAATCGCACTAGACCCGCTTTTAGCTAAACCGTGTGGCCATGCTACACCCCAGCCCGTAACTCCGGTACCGCTTTGCAGGTTCCGGTTTTATCTTGAATCTCGACCACTGCCAGGTTGGCCACCGCTCTTCTGAAGATTCCTTTAGAAGTTCGAACCTTCGCTTGCCGCACGTTGCCGTCTGCGCCCTGGATCACATCTTCGACCACTCCCCTTGTCCAGTTCTTCCGCTGGTCTCCATCTACAACAAATACCAGATCTCCAACTTGCAACGGTCGTTTCTCATCGTGCCACTTTGTTCGACGGTTGATGCTGGGTAGATACTCCTTACACCATCTCTGCCACATCTTGTCCGCCAAGTACTGTGACCGCTTGTACAAGTTCTGCAGCGACTCAACCGTCTCGACTTGCTGGACCACTTTATCTGTCTCTTTTACAACACCACGCAAAAAGTGATTTGGCGTCAGCGCCTCGATCTCCGATTCTTGTGAGGAATATGTCAAAGGGCGGCTGTTAATCATATCCTCTGCCTCGGACAACGTAGTTAAGAGCACCTCGTCGGTCAGCTTCCTGCCGTCGTCCATTGTCTTCATCGATTCCTTCACCGATCGCACCATTCTCTCCCATGCGCCGCCCATGTGTGGAGTACCTGGAGGTATGAAATGCCACTTGATCGCCGGACTGACGACACTTTCAGCACACTCCATCTCCGCCTTCTTCACCGCTTTGATCATCTCGTTATTCGCTCCTTTAAAATTTGTCCCGTTGTCTGAGAAGAACTCGTCTGGTGAACCTCTTTTACAGATGAATCTCCTGATAGCCATCAAGCACGCTTGCGTTGTCAAGCTGTGCACCACCTCAAGATGTACTGCTCGCACCGCAAGGCACGTGAACAGTGCAACCCACCTCTTCTCCTTTCGTCGACCAATTGACACTTCTATTGGCCCAAGATAGTCGACTCCAACTGAGCAGAATGGTCGTTTCTGAGGCATGATTCGTTGGACCGGCAATGGTGCCATTACTGGAACACTTGGTTGGCACCGGTGGACGCGACACCACGTACAGTTCTTCATAACAACGGCAATCAACGATCGAAGCTTCGGAATGTAGAACCTTGACGTAGCTCGTTGAAGACAGTCTCTCGATTTGCATGCCCAAACTTCTCGTGGTAGTTCTGAATAATCATCTTCGTCACGTCGTGCTGTCTTGGCAGGATGATCGGATACCTCTTGTCGAAAGGCAGCACATCTGCCAAGGCCAATCTCCCATCCAGTCTGATCACACCATCAGTGTCGATTATCGGCCGTAACTTGTACAGCCAGCTTGACTTTTCGATTTTCCTCGTCACTTTGTAATCTCTTCTAATTTCCAATATCTTCACCTCTTCTGGAAACCCGTCGCGTTGTGCCTGTCTTAGTAGAATATACTCTCCCAACTTGAGCTCTTCTTGACGCAGCGGCTGTACGATGCTTCTTGGGTCTCCCCTTATTAGCCGCACTAGCGAATTGTTGGCCTTCGATACTAGGATTTGCTCTCCTTTACTTTTTCTTCGACAATTATCAATGAAGCGAAAGACGTTCGCAGCAATTCGGATCAGCTTCTCCCATCGTGTTGTTACCTGGACGTTGATAAGCGGACTTGATAATGAACCATGGTGGAATAACACACAGGCCTTCATCTCTTCCGGATCGTCAGAATCCACTTTTTCTTGTTTCGGCAACATACTCTCCGGCCAGTGTAGAAACTCGGGTCCACTAAACCACGGTCCATCTGATGACAACGGTGGCCCGGGTCCCCATTTGGTCACAACGTCAGCGATGTTTTGTTCCGATGGAACATATCTCCAGTCACCCGCCGTCGTTAGCTCCACAACCTCACCAATTCTGAATGCGACGAACTGATTGTATTTGTGTTGATCAGACCGAATCCAGCTCAGCACCGTTTGAGAGTCACTCCACAGGATGTGCTTTTCTATGGGCAGTGAATGGTTGTTCTTTACCGTATGTATCATCCTCGCACCGAGGACTGCAGCCATCAGTTCCAGACGAGGGACAGATTGCAACTTGAGTGGACACACTTTTGAACGAGACATTGCTAGCGAACACCTCACTCTTCCATCGACGATGGCTCTAAAGTAGGCAGCACAACCGTATGCGTGAATGCTTGCGTCGGTGAAAATGTGGAGTTCCAAGGATTCAATCGACGAAGAATGTGTTCTGCCAAAGTAGCACCGGGGAATGCGAACGTCAGTAACCATCGGCAACAGCCCCGTCCAGCGATCCCATTTATCGAGGGCACCATCATCTATTTCATCGTCCCAATCGCAGCCGGCTCGCCATAAATCCTGCACCAACATCTTTCCGTAAACCGTGAATGGCGTAAGCAGTCCCAACGGGTCGAAAAATCCCATAACACTGCTTAGAACGATTCGCTTTGTTGGTCGCACACCTTCTAGCAGATACGGTTTCACGTTCTGCCGATGCTCCATCGAGAACGAGAATTCATCTTGTGTTGGGTCCCAGACGATTCCGAGCACCCTTTCAGTTCCAGTTTCCTTATCGCGGTTGAAATGCACTTTTGCGACGCATTCTCTTCGCCTAGCTCCTTGAGAACTGCACTGGAGTTTGAAACCCAGTTCCTGATTTCAAAACCGCCTTTCGCATGGATATGCCGAACCTCCTTCGCTCTGTCGATGGCTTTCTCGACAGTATCGACACTATCAAAATAGTCGTCGACGTAGTGCTTTTCTATTATCGCTTCGGCGGCTTCTGAGAACTGTACGGAAAATTCCATAGCATTCTTGTTTTTTATAAACTGGGCTTGACTCGGGGAGCATTTCGAGCCAAACGTGGCGACATCCATCACGTATACACGAGGTGCTTCTTCTGGAGAATTCCGGAATAGGAACAACTGTGCGCTCTTATCGGCGGCCCGAATCCGTAGCTGGTGGTACATCTCACGAATATCGCCGCCGAAACCAATTGGACGCTCGCGAAATCGGTTGATAACTTTCGGAAGAGGAGTGAGTAGATCCGGACCCGTAAGTAACTGGGAGTTCAAAGATACGCTATTGACCATCGCGGCTGCATCCCATACTATTCGCACCTTCCCAGGCTTCTTAGGGTTCAGCACGACGCTGATAGGTAGAAACCAAGACGAACTAGGGTCAAACTTTGCCAACTCTTCCGGTGTCGCTAGATGCGTATATCCCTTCTGCTGATATTCTTCTATTTGCATGCGTACCTTAGCAAACAACTCCGGTGTCTTTCCTAAACGCTGTTCCAGCTGCTTTAACCGTCGCACAGCCATCGGGTAACTGTTCGGAAACTTTGGATACTCGACTTTCCACAACATACCGGTCTCGAAACGATCGCCTACGCGGACTGTAGTGCGCTCTAGAATTTCCTGAGCTCGCTTTTCTTCTTCCGACTCCTGCGACACACCCACCACGGACTCTTCCAGGGCGTAGTGCTCTCTCAATAGGTTGTGTAGATCTTCGTTGGACACTGGGTGGTGATATCCGACAAAATTCCGCACTTCTTGTCGCCTTTTCGTCGGTCCGTAGATGGTCCAACCAAGTTTGGACTTTACGGCGATTGGCTCCCCTGGTTGACCGACCTTGGCATTCATCGGTGCTATGGCGTGAAGATTATTCAGTCCTATCAACATCCCCGGTCGCTGACTTGAATATGATGTGAACGGTACATCGCGAAGATACCGGTACGATGCATTCATTTCGATGGCGTCAATCGATTGCTTGGGCAGAAGAAGTTGTTTCACCGTCTGAACTGCCTTCAGAAGCAGCTTTCCTTCACTTCCGGAGGAAGACACAAACAGGTTCATCTTTGTTGAGTTTCGTTCGTCGCGCGTTACGTCGGAGGTCCATGTGATGGTGAGCGGTTCATGCACTCCTTCAACGCCCAGTTTGTTGGTCAACGAGCGCTCCACCAACGTAATCGACGCTCCTTCATCCAAAAATGCCAACGTTTTTACCTCACGTTTTCCGGAGTGTAATGTCACGGGAATCATCCGGAAGATTATTGTGCCTTGAACTTCGAAGTGGGTGTTCATCATAACCCTTGACCCCCCCGGATGCAACAGAGGGTTGTGTCGATCGTGGCATTCACCTACGTCACAGCGGATTTTAAACTTGCACGGTGCTCTCCCATGGTCATTCAGGCACACCCTACATAGTTTTCCTTTCTCAACGACCTTCATTCGATCAGCGAAAGACATGGCCTTGAAGTCTTGGCAAAACCGCAACCGATGATCTGTGCGTTTGCAAGCTTTGCATGGCTTTACGCCACCAGCTGGAGGATTTCCTAGAGGTGTGCTATCTTTGGGACTTGCTGGTGTACTGTGGTTGTAGAGAGCGCCTTTCTCCTTCATGCCTCCTCTACCAACCTTGGCGGGACGAGAATCACCAGCTTTCATCGAGGTGCCCGCGTTAGCTTCGCAGACCTCCGCTACAATTTGAGAAAGAAATTTGGAAAATGTTCTCAGGTTCACTTTCTTCTTAGCGCTCTTGAAGCGGACCCATTCTCTCTTTTCTGAGGAAGGTAACTTTTCTAGCAAACTTTGTAGTAACAGTGGATTTACCAAGTGTTGCATCAAGTTCGCCGCTTCCAGGTGATCACACAGTTGCTCCACAGCGTTACCAAAGGGAATAAACGTCTCCAATCGTTCAGCCTGTGGCGAGTCCAAGCGGTTCACTTTCTCCAAGTGGAAATGTAGCAACTGCTCCGGTCGGCCATAAAGTTGTCGCAGCTTCTCAATAACCTTTGGGACAGATTTCGGTAATAGTAGCTGTCCTCGAACACTCTCCAATGCTGGTCCTTTGAGACATTCCTGCAGACGAACGAGGTTCTCAATGTTATTGTATCCGCAGGCCTCGTTCGACGTTTCATAACTGCCAATAAACAACGGCCAATCTTCTGGTTTTCCAGAAAAAATTGGAAGTTTTCGGGAGATCCCATTTCGCGCAGATAGTTGTGCTTTTGTCGGGCCCGCTGGTTTCCGCCCCAGCCCATGTGGAACAACGTTCCTGCTACTTTTCCTACTGGCTGCTCTCTCATTTTCGTCTGATTCATTTTCCGATTCTTCTTCGCACGATTCATCAGATTCCTCATTTTCCTGTTCCTCTTCGGAATCGCATGACTTCGTGCTGTCCTCCTCTGAGCTCTCTTCTACTTCGGAATCGCCCGACTTCTCGTTTTCTTCCTCTGAGTTCCCTTCTCGTTCATCCAGTTCCTCAGGTTCGGGTTTTTTCGGCTTCTTTCCGCTTCCGCATACCTTCGATCCACTTGGCTTTTCATGCATTGCTTTCTTTTTCAGATGATCCACGTAATCTTGCTTTCTCACCGGTTTCTGCTTTGCTATCCTAGAGGTATTCAATTTTTCATTCACCACGGCCATCTTCGCTTCGTATTGCATACGCATTTGCTCCATTTGATCCAAATGCTCTTGTTGCTCTCGAAGCGACTTTTCCAGCAACGCTTGCTCCTGCCTTTTTTCTCTCTCTTGCATCTCGTTCTCCATTTGCATCCTTTTTTCTTTCAGGATCCCTAGCAGCACACATGCTCAACATAGGTTACTACAACTCTTATGTGACCAGATTCAGTCACAATCAAGTTGCTGCAACCATTTTTGTCCGACCTGTGTTGCTCGGGATCCGGTCCATCTCCATGCGTTTCTCCCACAGCTGTCGATCTTCTTCGATTTCTCTCTCTTTCGCTCGTTGTTCTTTCTCCATCGCCCTCAGCTTCTTCTCGAACGACGAGCAAGCCGGACGATCCGACTTCACGCTAGATATATCGGAGGAAGCGTCGTCAACTCCAAGTGTCTTCTTACTTTTCGAGCTTTTCTTCCGATTCTCTTCCAACTTCTTCGACAGCTCCGTTTCCTTTCGTTGGCAAGCTTCCGTCGCGCAGAACCACTTTTCCAGATCGCGGATGTCGTCTTCCTCAACGCCGATGCAGCGGAAATGATACCATTTATCGCATCCATCGCATCCGACCATCCCTTCATCTGTTTCTGACGTCATCGTACAGGCGGCACAGGCAGTCATCGTGAAATTTTTATTCATTTTCGAGGCTTCCGAATCCGAAATATCTTTTTTGAGTTTGTTCGGAATTCCAATAACGGACACCACCGTTTTGTAGCAGCTAACTAGCAGCTCAAAAAAGATAGTTTGTGCTCCGAACCTCTTGCAATGAGACTTAGTTTATCAATTTTTCGTCAACTCGCTCCAACACCAGTTTTTCTAGTCAGAATAGTTGTTCTTTAAACTAGTTACTGGACTTAAGGTAACGATTCGACCGACCAACTTTCACCGCAGTACCTCACCACCTTTTGACTCCTTCTTTGATACTATATACGTATCTACAACTCACAGTACTTTGGTCTTATCCACGTACCACTTATAATTAATAATTATGCAATTTACTTTGCGGCTTCAAACTCAAGCAACACTAGCTAAAACTTTTAATATATTTGTTTTTATTTCCTCCTTCTTCCTACACCTACTCATCCGTTCAGCAAGCGCCTGTCATCGACGTTGAATCGCACTAGACCCGCTTTTAGCTAAACCGTGTGGCCATCCCAGTGGGTTTCGCTACAGGCTCAGACGTATGACAAAACATCGAAGAGAGGCACTGTGAAAGGTGTTGTTTTGGGAGGAGTACTTTTAGTACTGCTTTTCCCCACAGAAGTAATACTGAAAGGTAGTCCCGGGGGGAATTGTGCATTTGAAGAGAGGGTAACTCAAGTAACCTTCTGTTGCTTGGGTGGGTTTAGTGGGTCCGGCGGTCTGGCCTTCTGCCAACCGCGCCAACCCCACTCCCTGAGTGATAATTTCAGGTGTCTGTATGCAGATTTGCCTTCATCCCTCTATATATAAAAAAAAAAAAAAAAAAGACATTGGATATTATTGAAGTGCTTTGTTATGCGAAAAATAAATCCGAGTGTTTTGAATGCTTTCGAGGTAATATATGCGATGTGATCCTTGAAAGTCAATTGAGAGTCTAATAACACACCCAGATCTTTAACAACAGATTCTCGTCTAATAACTGTAGGTCCGATTTTATAACAAAAGTCAACCGCAGAGCGCTTACGGGAAAAAGAAATTACAGAACACTTATCGGCGTTGAGGACCATGCGATTTGTCTCACACCATTTGACGAAAGTGTCCAGCTGACGTTGCAAAAATAGAGCATCCTGATCATGATTAACTATCCAGTACAATTTAAAATCATCGGCAAACGAAAGCTTGAAAGATTCGAGTATGAGATTCACATCATTTAGATATACTAGAAATATCAAAGGACCTAAGTGGCTCCCTTGTGGTACCTGAGGTAACATCGAAAATATTGCGAGGTAGAGTCTCCAATTCTGATGACCATTTCACGACCAGTTAGATAGGATTCAAGCCAGAACAGAAAGGATCCGGAAAAACCTAGGCGATCAAACTTGGCAACCGTAATCCTATGATTGATTTTATCGAAGGCAGCCGAAAATCAGTGTAAATTGAGTCCACTTGATATCTTCTCTGCAAATATTGGGCGATGAACGATGTGTAGAGAGTCAAATTCGTAACGGTTGAACGCTTTGGCATAAACCCATATTGATGCTCAGAGATAAATTCTTGGCAGTTGTGGAGTAAAAACTTGTAGACTACTTGTTCAAACAATTTTGAAGTGGCGCATAGTGCGGCTATACCACGGTAATTGCTGACTTCACGCTTGTTTCCTCTCTTGAAGACAGGGAAAATGAAGGACTTCTTCCAATGCTCAGGAAAAATTCCGAGTTGAAGCGATGCGTTGAAGAGACTAGCTAGAGGAACGGATAGACTACTGAAACATTTTTTCAAGACGTTTTGTTTTTTATTCTAGTTTATTTGTAGTTATATATAGGTGGAAATAGTGGAGTATGACTATTAAATAATACTATTCTGAAATAAAAATAACTCACTAGCGTTACACGGTTATGATATCACAAGCAGCATACGTTGAGCCAATCTTGTTGCAATAACCATATTGTGAGAGAATTCGGGCATATATAAGTTACTGTGATCGATGTGCAATATGTTTGTAGCTGGGGGTGTATACTGGTGAGTGCGTGTACCACGATTTAGCGATTTTACGACAGATGCGAGACGACACGCATCGGCCCTGAACCTTGCAAAGAATCTCTGCTCTGGCTACGGACAAACAGATGCCTCTGTCCAATGGTAGTCAGAGCATCGAGTCATCACTGGAGGAAGAATACGAGCCTTGGACCTTTGGCAGAATTTTCGCCTTCTGTTATTTGGAGTGACGAGGAATAGTTGGCAGAGAAGGGATACTTAGTCGTATTGTTGAGTCCGACAAAGAAGCGTGAGTCGATAAAACCCGGTTGCGCCAACTAGAAATCAACAAATACTAGCTATGTACCGTTTTGACTCAAATTCCGAACATGACTCATATTCCGAACTTTAGCTTTTAAATGCCCATTTTAACTTTATTCGTGTAATTTTCCACAGGAGTTTGAATTCGTTCATTATCTTGATCTTCAGTGCGGAAAACCAATGACAGTTTTAGTTTTAGGGCGCTAAAACGCCAGTGTTCGGAATATGAGTCATATTCGGGATTTGAGTCAGAACGGTACCAAAACCTAGCCGTTCGGTTGAGATGCGCCAGAGTAGTAAACGCTGCGGACGGGAATAGGGTATTTGTGCTATTTTATTACAATCTAACTCCCACTATCTGGCTGTGGCATTATGGATAACATATTCGTGCAACCATATTATTAATATAATTGCAAGAATCTTAGATCCGGGAGCTAGAAAGTAATAGTTCTGTTGTAACCTATAGCCCGTTTCAATAAAGTATGCGTTCCGAAGCTATAGCCGTATATAATAAGCCCCGCATGATTGTACCCTCAGAGTATCTGAAGTGCATTCAAACTTCCTGAATTAATATTGAATTTTTTTGATTTTGGAGCACATTTAATAATAAAAATATAATTAACAATTTGCAGTTTATCATAAAATGGCTTACCATGCTCCTAAGTTATCTTTGAATCGAACATGTTTGTTCATTTGCATTGAGATTATCGCATTATGACATTGCATTGCCGTTGCTAACAATCGATCATCCTATCCTTGCACAAACATGCGCTTTATGTATTATGTGTGCAGCTCAAAACCGAATTTTTGAACTCACGACAATCAATTTTTCTCCTATAAGTCGCATGTTTCATTACTGCGCATCTGGTGCGCTGTATAGCGCATCTGGTTGCGAATAATGTTCACTAGTTGCGCAATGATGCGCTATAAGTTGAACGCAAATAAAATCGGTTTTCGCGAGTTCGAAATTCGATTTTCAACTGGAACCATAATATATCGCCGACTAGTCACTGCTCTGGCCCTACTTTTTGTGGCAAACTGGTGCGAAGCACCGCACAAAAAGAAGAGCCCAAAAGCCAACTACACTGAACGACGGCCGAATGAGACTCACGTTGTGAACGGGAAAAAGAGGTGCTGCCAAAATGGTCCAATACCCTACTTTAACGTTGATAATCAAATGTTTCAATATAACTGGAAAATTGGTGGAGAGTTTCCGAGTCGATTGATATATAAATCTCAAAAATCCATCGAAAGATGAATGCGCTATTAACGTTCAAAATCTTACATGATTTCGTGACGGTCTCGGATTTGGAAATTTTCATTTGTCACCCTGTATCCGAGTCTTCCCCTTATGCTACGTACACACCAGTCAAGCAGTTCGACGAACATTGACTCCGCCCCCAAGAAAACGCTTCGGTTGCTGCTTTGTTTGAACGTGTGTGAAGTGGTTTGAACAACCATTTGACAGTTGGCGGCTCGGTTGGAAAAAATTAAAACGGTTTGATTTTGGTTTGAGTTGTCGGGGGTGGAGTCAAGGTTCGCCGAACGTGTTTGAGCATTTGTAGTGAAGTTGCACAAACCCCAATATATTTTTTGATGGTTGGTGCTCGAGTTGGTGCTTCGGTCGTTCGTGTGTGATATTGTTGGTCGAATAAATTGATTGTTCGTGCCGCTGTTGGTAAAACTTGATGGATGTTTGAATAAACGAGAGGTGGAGTCAATGTTGGTCAAACTGCTTGACCGTGTGTACGTTCCATTAGACGTAGTTTACGTCAAAAAATACAACGAATAAATGCGCGCATAAGTGACTTTGCCCAAGTAAGCATCGTTGACGAAGTTCACGCTACAACAAAAATCAAACAACATCGTCATTCATCATTTCTGTTGCTTCATTCTCTTAGCCATCTGTCAAACTGCGAATGACTTTTTCTTCAATGAACATTGTTGACATCATATAGAATTTTCTCGTAATGTATGAAATTTGAAAAAGGTACGAGCCGTAGTAGCAAAAATATGTCTGTTCTGAATTCGGAAAAGAATTTAAATTAGTGGCTGATGTCAAGGCACGCTGGAATAACATGTTATCTGGATCCATGAGTTGAATCATTATTCCAAATTCAACTTCAGTGGTGATTGTTTGACGGTTAGTGAAATAATTCATGCCATCGATGCTGCTCAAGCTACTGTGGAAGTACTGCACTCTATATGAAGCCGACTTGGCATTTCAATTCATTTTGGAACAATTATTATACCTTGCAACAAAATGACAACTTTTGTAATCATTTCCAAGGCTCTAATAGATGTGGAAAATTTCTCCGCAGTACAAAAGCACGTGCTATCAAAGCATTCATCGCCACAATCCATCACGTGGGGGCCAATTTTTTAAAAATATCAAAGTAGCTTTTTTTCTGCAGGTATATTTTCCTTAGGCGACTATCTGGCGTTTTTTTTCGTTATGACCGAAGAAAAGCGAAGGAGTAGATTTTTTTATACGCGGTACAATATCAAATCAAGCCACAGAAATTTCCGCCACTTATTCGATGCTTTGAAGGAATGCATCCAAGAGACAGGTATTATCCAAACACGCCGATCTTTTTGCTTTTTTGAATAATTCTGCCACGAAGCAATTAATCAGAAACAATTTTGGAATTTTCTTCAATGAATCCAGAGCTATTTTGATTAAGCAAGCGGACAGGATCTTGAAGCACCTTATCATTCCTGATGCGATCGTTGAAGCTGAGACAACGACCATACCTGACAATCGGTACGAAGAAGATTCCTCTTTGGATATTTTTTCTGGTTTGCATGAAAAGAGACTGTAGCAAACAAAACACTTGCGTTGCTGGTGGCAAATACGTTGACGCCAGGATCCTTGCATGCAATCCGTAAGGAATTCTCCTACTTCGAATTGGAATGTATCAAGGGCAAGTATTCGACACTGATTATTGCAGATTTCCAAAGAAAGCATTTTGGGATATCAAAGAAAAAAGAAAAAGTTTCTAGTACTATCAAAAGACAGTCTTTGGAATTTGTAAGGGGAATCCTCCGAAACTTCCGCGAGAAACCCGAATTTCCAATGGAAATTTTTCGGAAATTTCCCGGGAAATTTTTCCCAGGAAATTATTTGGAATTATTGCAACTAATTCTTTGGACATATAAACGAAATTCTCCGAAAAGTTCATGGAAAATTCTTTGTAAATTTTACGGCAATTCTTCGAAATTATGTATGCAAAATCTTCGGAATAATCAATGGAAAGTTTTAGGAATTTTGAAAGGAATTATTGAAAATTTTAACGAGAAATTATTTGAATTTCCCACGCAAAACTCTTTGAAAATGAAAAACAACTTTGCAATTTCTGTAAAAAAGCCTACGTAATTTCCTTGAATTTATTATTTTGCGTTTTATTATGGGAAATTTACCGAAATTTCAACTGAAAGTTCTCTATAATTTCCACGGAAAATCCTTTGGAATGTCTATACAAATTTTTTTATAACGAAAATAAAAAAAATCGTGAGAAATCATTTAAAAATTCTACGGGTAATATTTCGGAATGTCTACTTGAACCTGAAATTACATTTCAAATTTTAATGAAAAATTACTCGTAATATTTACGGTCAGATGCCTGACAGATTTTTAACAGTGGCGTGCCGATGCAAAACTGTCGGTTGCGGTTGCTAGGAGGAATCGAATCCAACGGAAATCAAATTAATAGGCTTCGAGATATGGTTTCAGGGGCTGTGGACAGAGGATTAAATTTGATTTCGTTTTAAACTGATATTTGTTTTGTTGGATTTTGTTTAGTTTGATTTTGTTATGTTTGAAATTTGAATTTCATTGTAATACTTAAAAAGTAGTTGATTCCCATATTTTCCAGCGTCTATACTGGTATACTGATGGAGTCCCGAGATTGCGGCCCTTCGATCAACCTGCCTCAAGGCTAGACGAAGGATGCAACGTGCCCGCACCGAGGATGATAGTGCGGACCGCCGTGAAGTGTTTTGAACTGCGAAACTGGCCTTTAACAAGGGCATCAAGAGCAGTAAGAGAGCGTGTTTCGACAATCTATGCGAAGGAACCAACGCGAATCCGTGGGGTGACGCTTACAGGATAGTGATGGTCAAGACCAAAGGGAGCTCTTCACCCCCGGAACAGTCTCCAGATAGGTTGGCGAGGATTATCGAGGTACTATTCCCGTCCGGCGCCACAAGTTCCTGGCTTCCTGCACCGCAAGGCAATATGGGTGCAGCCAAAATGATGGCTCCGGTGACGAACGAAGAGTTACTCACGGTGGCCAAATCCCTGGTAACGAACAAAGCTCCAGGGCCTGATGGAGTTCCGAACAGTGCTCTCAAGGCAGCAATCATAGTGAACCCGAACATGTTCAGGCTAGCTATGCAGAGATGCCTTGATGATTCCCCGAAAGATGGAAAAGGCAGAAATTGGTGTTGTTGCTGAAGGCCGGGCAGCCGCCGGGTGACCCATCGACACATAGGCCAATCTGTCTTATAGACACGACGAGCAAGTTGCTAGAGAGGATCATCCTCAACAGGCTGACCCCGTACTCAGAGGGTACGAACGGATGTGGTTAACGTCAACAATCGCAAGTCGGTTCAACATGCAGTGATTCACATGGGTGGAGTCACGATCGCATCAAAGCGGAGTTTGAAGCTCCTTGGGGTCGTAATAGACGACAAGCTGATCTTCGCCAGCCATATCGACTATGCGTGCAAGAGAGCTTCGACTGCTGTTACGGCCTTATCGAGGATGATGTCCAACAGTTCCAAGGTGTGTGCAAGTAGTAGTGTCTCAGAGTGATATCTGCCTACAGCACGATATCACACGATGCAGCCTGCCTGATTGCGAGCATGATGCCAGTCGGGCTGGTCATCCGGGAAGACGAGGAGTGTTTCGAGCTACGTGGCACCAGAGGAGACCGCAAACGGATCAGGGTGACTTCGTTTGCCAGATGGCAGCGCGAGTGGGATAGCTCTTCTAAAGGTAGGTGGACCTAACATATAGGATACCTAACATATCGAGCTGGGTGGGGAGACCCCATGGGGAAGTTCACTTCCATCTGACACAATTCCTGTCAGGCCATGGCTGCTCCCGGCAGTACCTCCACAGGTTTGGGCACGCGGAGAACCCCGTCTGCCTTGACTGCCCAGGTGTTGATGAAACTGCAGAACACATACTGTTCGTATGCCCTCGCTTCGAAGGTATTAGTAGAGAGAGTAACTCAAGTAATCTTCTAGTGCTTGGGTGGGTTTAGTGGGTCCGGCGTTTCGTCAACCCCACTCTCTGAGTGATAATTTCTGGTGTCTGTTTGCAGATTTGCCTTCATCCCTCTATAAAAAAGAAAAACTCTTAATACCTAAGTATCGTAGTTCTTAAATTGTAGATAGTAACATCTAACTGCTAGTCTCTGTTTTCCATATGTTTCTCCATATATTTTTCCATATAAACTTTCAACAAGTCCGCACCGCCCAAACGTTGACCGATTTGACTGAAATTTTGCCAGGGCATCAGGGAGTCTCCAGTAGCATTGCGAGCAAAGGCGAAGGATAGCCAATCCGGAGATGGCGAGCACGGGATGACGGGTCCGTATGGTAACGAACGGCCTCCATGAACTCGAATGGTACACCGGATTTTTGCCGTGTGCACTGAGCTGAGTGGGTTTCACTGAGGGCTATTCTGTCAAAATTAGAAACTGGCATGCGTTAACCGATAGATCTCTAGCGGTCCAGACGAATGATTCCGGTCTAATCGGCACGCTCTTAGTCCTTATGGATACCACTCACGTTCAGAATATTTCCTTAAAAACTCTTAAATACGGTTAATAATCGAGACACGAGGTTTATGCACAAAATCACGCTCGTTTGTAACTATTTCAACAAAAGAGTAGACTTCACTCGAGTAAAAAACTCTAAAGTACAGGAAGCTATTCGCAGTCCTTCGAGCTTTTATATTCCCATCGCATTCGATTTCAGCCGCACTCACTCTCACTCATATTTTTTGCCAAATATACCATTTCCGTACTTCCGTACTTAGACGCCAAGTTTCGGAGCTCTTTAGGTATCCTCAGTTGAATTATGCGATGAATTTGACGGTTGATTTTAGTATTTCCAGTTTGAGTGTGTTATTTGGTATAGAGGAACTGCCCCGATCTCCATCCAACTGAACATATATTCATCTCATCGCGAAACAAAGAAATACATCACCAATTTGGTCGCTTCTTTTTGTCTACATGCGTGCACACTGCTGAATAAAATCACAAAAAAAAAGAAACAAATTGCTTTCCATTGCTTTGGTTTTGATAGGATGAGTATGGAAGCCATGAGAAGAACTCCAGGAGCAGTTCACCTACTTCTGAGAGTGGTTTGGCACTTTTTTTAGTAGTCTATCTACTACAGGAATTAAAAGTTATTTCACAGGAGTGGCCTCGATTTCCATCTTATTAAATTATGCAAAGCTATTATTTTTGTTTGATGTTAGTCAATTCTCTTCGTATCTATAATTTATTTAAGTTTGGTAATAATTCAATAGTTTAATTTTGATATTTCATATGTGATTCGCCCTTCAATGGAATTTAAAGATTTTAAATTTATCACTTTCACTTCCATGTACGGTAGCTTAATCTTAACTCGTAAATGAGATCCACAGACATTAATTCATAGGTATAGATCGGGAATGAACCACATTCATGAGTCAGCGACAACACTCGCCTGTATACTATCCAACGGACGTACAACTTGCCTGCAGACTTAACTCCGCCTGAACCAAATTTCCTGGAGGCGTAATCAAAGTTGTACAGCATGTCGGAGCGTGTATGGGGCAAACAACCTAAACAACCTAACAAACAACATCATGGGCAACCATGCGTCTCCATGGTCGTGTGGCGCATGTATTGTGGATGGTGTTTGTAACTGCGGGGTGTGGAGTGAATGTTGTTCAAACATGTTTGACTGCGCATTGCTTATAGCGTACATGTGTTCATACACAGTGGACCGACATTGATTCCACTGCTCGGCTACACGTACGAAAATCCACTAAGTTTACTCATAAATCGATTTGATGCGTGATGCCTTGCTGATGGTGTAGCGCACTTCTTTACAATGGATATTTTGGCGAAATTTCAATGATAACCCATACGAAACCCAAACCCGGTTCAAGTTTTAAAGACACCTTCGATGTCAAGTTTCACAGAATCCGCTTTACTGACGAAAGGGAAATATCTCAAGTGTTGCAAAGACATATTTTGCACTGTTAGCTGTTTACACTTACTTGAGCGTCTCTGAGAGTACTCTCAATGATTTTCACTTCCCTGGCTTTGAAAGTCAATATATTTAATTACCAACACGGCAAGAGTAAGTTAGCAAATTAACATGCTCTGTTCATAACCACCCCATATTTGAAGTCATTACTGGCGATGTCGTTGTTATTATTGTTCCACTTGAAAATTAATTGCCTGATTATGTCACTTAGAATAGCTCATGCTCCTCTTGATCGGAACGGAATGCTTCTCCATGTTTGCCAGCTGCCGTGCCAAAAAAAAGTCTCTTGTTCGGCGTTCCGATCTCAAGTTGCTTAAATATTAATAGAAATACGAGGGAAGGTGTACACCCCCCCCCCAACGGCGTCCATAGTGGCAAAGTGCTTTCTGGCGCGCGGCCGGATGACGATAATGGTGGTATGGTGGTGAGTAGAGGACCTGAGTAACCAAGGAAGTAATAAATTTTTACGACAGCTTTCTCACATCCACATCGCCCCAATGATGATGATGATGGCTCATGATCATTTCACTTTGACGATGTTTTCCGGTGATTTCGCTGGGGTTGGGGTAAAAATCGGAATGAGGATAGCTTGCGCAGATGGGTGTCTTTATTTGAGAGACAAAGTTTTCCCCCGTCTGCAGTCTTAGATGTCTGCCAAAGAAAATCTTCGCCACGTAGAAGCGCAGAAATGATGTTTTAATGCCGCTGCCAACAAGTGTGAACGAAGGGCCATGCTTGGCTCACAGTAACGACTAATAGGTGTAGTGTCACTGATGACTTCGCGATCGGTCGGAGCGAAACGTTGAGAATGGCGGATGGCGAAGATGGGATGGGCCTGGTGCTTTGAATTGATGGGAGAAGCATCAAATCGGTTCTTCTAGATGCTGGTTTAATAGCAACTCAGTTTTATGACAGGATATTAATTACCAACAAAATGTCTGGGTGTAATAAACGTTACTGGAAACGGAATCACGGCTCATTTCGTATGGGAGCTGAGTTTGTTAATTAATACTAGACAGTCATCAGGGGAGGATGAACATATCTTTGAACCTCTGATTAGTTAGTAAAGTAATCATAATGAGACGGAATTAATTTTCTTATTGAGATTTTTTATTAATATCTTATCTTTGACTCAGGTTTCCAACACCGAATTTAAACTAAAATCTGCAGGGATTCTCGCAACCGTCTGTCTGCTGGAGAGTTAGAGACTGACTTAGGTTAACTGAGGTTTTGTTAAAATTTCCAAATCGATCTATTTTGAAAACCTGAGGTCGATGAATGAAATTGTGTATGTGAATTGTAATTTGTAATTTCAAACGAACTCTTCGGAACCATTTTATCATATTTTTTCTTAATTTTTGTGTTCTTTTGCCAAGTTCAATAACCAGCGACGTTTTGCTGGTTTTGAACATGAGTTCATTTTACGTTTTCTCGTAGAAGGCTTAAAAGCCTCCTACACGACACGGCAGTCAATCCCGATAATATCGTTATCATTTGATAATGGTATCGCTCCACAGTGGCTGGAATCGTGTTTCTAATCCATTTATCTGATACTTTATTGTGTGATTTGGCGTAATGACACACTCAGTTTTATTTCTGCTGCTCGGCAAAATCCACACAGCTGTCTACTCAGCAGAATAAATAACTGATATTCTGGAAAATGGCTTTTGTTACC
The DNA here is from genome assembly GCF_024139115.2 of Armigeres subalbatus. Taxonomy (NCBI): domain Eukaryota; kingdom Metazoa; phylum Arthropoda; class Insecta; order Diptera; family Culicidae; genus Armigeres; species Armigeres subalbatus. Next base: position 163,499,372 of record NC_085141.1, on the reverse strand, counting down.
TGATTTTCAGTAAAATATTTGCTGATTATCAGCAATTTTGACAGAAATCTCGGCAAAAACATGTTTGCTGGGGCACGGCTGTGCGATTCTCGCTAAAAGTTTAACATTTTGCTGATATCCCGGTAAAAAAAATTAAGTGTGTATGTCTTCAATACAGTTTATTAGTAATGTGCTTCTTGCAGGAATTCAGCTTGATAGTTGGTTTGTTTAGAACAGTTTTTCCGTAAATGGTCATATCTTTGAATATTTTTGACGGATTCTCGATCTGCAGGCATCATCAGTCGGAAAAAAAATCGTCTTCCTGAGAAAAGCACAAAACTTGATGAAGTTCAAGTTCCATAAAATGAAAAGCAAACAAAACCATGCATTTTTAACATACCCTCGGAAAACCAAGAATATCTCCGGTGTCCGTGGACCGATCTAAGATTTAGAACAAGAAAAGAAAGTTGAATTTCTGCCTCCGACGGTTCCAGTTTTATGAACATCGGAATTTTATAAACAAAGTTAAGCTAATTTGAATTTCGTCAAATTTTTACTATACTTATACGTGCATGTTCATGATAAAATTAGAATACAAAAGTACAGATTTGACAGCTCGGTTAGGATACGGCAGGCATGGAGAGTTTATATAGAAGTTCCTTCCGCTAAACTTCTATATGAAGAGGAATGGAAGAATGAGGGTTATTCAATTTGATACATCGTTGTAGGAAGATCTTCTTTGGAATCAACAAAAAAACTTTTTTGGATTACTACGAAGGTCGTTCTGTTTCTGTCTTACATACTATACAGGGGTTAGACAAAAAGGTTGTGATAGGCAAAATTTTGCCGAAGTTCAAGTCAGCATAACTTTGCGTAGAATGATCCGATTTTGATAAAATTGGGACCATCGAACGCGGAAACGCTTCTAGTATACTATCCCTTTGCATAACCTGAGATTGGTCCTCGGACACCCGAGATGTTTCGGGTTTTCCGAGGGTACGTTCAAGATGCATTTTTTCCACTGCTTGTCATTTTATATGATGTTTACTTTCATCATGTTTTATGCTTTGTCCAAAAACTAGAACTGATATGCTGATCAATGGTGGCTGTAGATTGAGAATCCATCAAAACAACGCAGAGATATGGCCATTTCCGTAAAAACGGTCCCTGGACCATGATGACATGATAACAGATCGGAATAATGCAAATATGAGTATCTAACTTCATGGCTTTACGAGACGATTATTACAGAAACATTTCCAAGATTATAGTGTCCACTGTTACCCTTATAGCAGGTTCCAAGGGCCTTCCCGGAAAAGCCGGTTTTGGCACCATCTGGAACCATGGATGGATGTCAAAATTCATGTTTTCTCAAGACGATGAATATAGGATCTTTATTAAAGATATATTTTGAGGACTGTAAGACACTCTGGCCAATTTGTAACAGGTTCCGGATGTTCTGCGAAAGTGATATTTATTCAGGGTGTATGGCCAATCCGGTACCGTTTTCACGAAAATGGCCATATCTCTGCGTATACCTAATGGATTTTGGATCTGCAGCCAGCTTTGATAAGCATATAAGTGAAACAGATTTTACGACCGTGATTTTTGGTGAATGATTGTTTTATCGGCTTTATCGGTCATTTCTACTCAAAGTATGAGGGAGTAGATAATCGAAAGATAATTGAAAATCATCAGATTGAAAGCCGTTCGCTAGGGCGCGAACAAGTATGAAACGATAGAGGGTGAAAGGGAGAAAGAAAGACCATCTATTGAACAACACACAATCGAAGCGTGAATCTTCTTGCCTAACGTCCCGGTTTTGGACGGCTTGATTAGTGGTATGGAATCCACCGTGCCAAGAAAGGCAAAAGACTCAGGCAACGATCTCCCCATGTGCTGTTCTGTTTTACATTAAATCTTTCGATTATCTACTCCCTCATACTTTGAGTAGAAATGACCGATAAAGCCGATAAAACAATCATTCACCAAAAATCACGGTCGTAAAATCTGTTTCAATTATGAAAATTAATTTGGCTAATAACAAAAAAATGAGGTTCTATCCAATAAGATCGAAATCGGGTGATTGGAAGAACACGTCACGATATGGACATACCTCCATGAGTGGTAGTGCGAATTCCGCATAAACCTGCCGATCGATAGAATTAAATGTAAAACAGAACAGCACATGGGGAGATCGTTGCCTGGATCTTTTTGCCTGTCTTGGCACGGTGGTTTCCATACCACTAACCAAGCCGTCCACAACCAGGACGTTAGGCAAGAAGATTCACGCTTCGATTGTGTGTTGTTCAATAGATGGTCTTTCTTTCTCCCTTTCACCCTCTATCGTTTCATACTTGTTCGCGCCCTAGCGAACGGCTTTCAATCTGATGATTTTCAATTATCTTTCGATTATCTACTCCCTCATACTTTGAGTAGAAATGACCGATAAAGCCGATAAAATAAGCATATAAGTTCTAGTTTCTGGGGAAAGCATAAAACAAGATGTCAGTAAACGTCACATAAAATGACAAACAGAAGAAAAAATGCTTTTTAACATACTCTCGGAAAACTCGTAACATCTCCGGTGGCCAAGGACCTATCTCAGGTTTTGCATGAAGATAGTATACTAGAAGAGTTTCCTCGTCCGATGGTCCAAATTTCATCGAAATCGGATTTTTCTACGCAAAGTTATGCTTATTTGAACTTCGACAAAATTTTGCCCATCTCAACCTTTTTGTCTAACCCCTGTATGTAAAAAAAGACGATTATATCCATAATAAACATATGCGGCTCGCATCATCGAATTGTTGTTTCGATAAAAAGTATCTTTGTAGACAGTACTACTATAGCAATTTGAAACGGCGACGTCATAATGCGCTAAGTCGCGAATTACTCCAAGCTGGTTGACTCGGGACATCTTCTTGCACGACTGGGTCGAGGGGATCTGGGGCTGCCAATATACTTTATACGGTGCGTCCTGGTAATGAAGTACTATATCATTCGGTTGCAGTTTATCGACACAATGTAATGGAGTGTAATATAGTTCACTGGAAGAGTTGGGCAGGATAACGGTTCTGTTACACGCATACTTCCCTGAAGGATGCCGTCGTCGGGAGATCCCATTACAAACCTTAAATGCAGAGCCCAGTCAACTTCGAGGGCAGTAACAAGCGGCTGACTGCACTACTGGTCGAGTAGGTTAGGAGGTAGGTTGTAGGCAATGGGTCCTGGGATAGATGCATTGCAAGGAGTAGGAAGATTTTTAGCGATGTCATTGATGAATCTGGAGTTCCATTTGGAAGTTTCAAACACCAGAATCTTTCGGTGTTGCAAAGCGATGTATGTTGATTTTTACAATTAGTGGCACGTATTTTGGGCGGTCCCTGAGGTAAACCTTTTTCAGACCACAATTCAGCACTTAGAGAGATTTCAGAGCACGATTTTGAACGAAACGAACCGCACGGTTGATTTATTCTTGCTTCTTGACACTAGCTTTACTACTTTTGGATTGGGATGCACATTTTTTAGATGCACGGTTTCGAACAAATTCCATTATTTTCAGCTTGGTGATCTTAGCAGGAAAACCAAAAGATGGATTCAAAATGAATCATCACACAGTTGGATTGTTTGCACTGTTGCATATAACGCTTTGCTTGTACCATGGTTCTCAGCAGGTCTGCTGGAGGCGAGTTATTCTCTAATATGCGTTTTGGGAGTACGCAGTTTTAGGCTCCCTATTGTAGGTACCGAAATTTGATGTAATCTATAGTTGTTTTTTGGTTAACAATCAACTCTCTTCATTGGCATTACATCCCCCACTGGGACATTGCCGCCTCGCAGCTTAGTGTTCATTTAGCACTTCCACAGTTATTAACTGCGAGGTTTCTAAGCCATGGTACCATTTTTGCATTCGTATATCATGAGGCTAACACGATGATACTTTTATGCCCAGGGAAGTCGAGACAATTTCCAATCCGAAAATTGTCTAGACCGGCACCGGGAATCGAACCCAGCCACCCTCAGCATGGTCTTGCTTTGTAGCCTCGCATCTTACTGCACGGCTAAGGAGGGCCCCGACTCTAGCCGACGCACATAGGGGTATTTTCGCAATCTAGCCAGAATAAATTATTTTATCTCTCAAACTGCTATATTTCACCTTATTTTATGATACTGTGATGATAATTTAGCTGAAATATCAGTTTTCTTAATTTTCACTTTTTGATCCATGTCCTGAAAAACATTGATAATTTCAATTAATTCATTCTCGTCATCGCTTCTACCGAAATCAGTTCAACTATATGTGTTTGCAAGGGGAAACATAGAGCTAAAAGATGGTGTCATGGAAATTGCTCTATGACTCTTACTCTTTTCATAGGGACGTTGAATGTATGATATAGGTCATAAATGCCTTAAAAACAGTACCAAATTAAAAACAACAGCTTTCAAAATGGCGCAAATTTGCGCAAGATTTTTCTTTAGGATCCTAAAATATATACATAAATGCGTCCTCTCTATACTGAAATATTACCGAATATCATCGAATAAGTGTTTTGCTTATTGAAAATATGAGGAACATTTTTTTTTCCAATTTCGTTTATTTGGTAGGCTCAGGCGTGTATAACACTTTACGGAGCCACGTTTCTTTGAGATATGTACAATCGACATAATCTTATTATTAAATTAGTAAGAGAGGGAAATAAGCCAACGTACTCGTGGTGACTCGAGGTTAGGTTTACAATGTTTAAGGATGGACGGGGATTAGGATTCGGGAATCAGGGAATCATCATAATCAAGGAATTTCAGCAGCTCATCCGGTCATTTGGCGTCGGGGACGATGTGGTGTGTCGTCGTGCTCGAAGAATGGTTCGAATGGGAGCATCTTCCGGACGGCCAGAGCTACGGCGCTCTACGGGACAGACAGACAGAGACAAAACAAAAAAAAACTTTGAAGAAAAGAAAAAAAAAACAAAAGTATTAGACTTTTATGTCAGAGGAACAAAGAAAACTATAAATGGCTTGCATATAGACCACATCACGATCCCCCAAAACACCTCTTATCTCCTGGAAGGGTTGTTTACCTCGGGCCACTAGGGTATCCAATAATTGCTCTCTGGAGACGTCGTTTTCCGAGCAGAACCAAACTACGTGATCGATGTCATTATAATCGGCTCCGCACCTACATAAGTTGCTATCGACAAGGTTTATTCTGTACAGATGTGCGTTTAGTGAATAGTGATTAGACTTAAGTCTCGACATCACGCGAATGAAGCCTCGACTTAAGTCCTCACCTCTGAACCACGCTCGCCCAGAAACTTTTGGAACTATAGAACTATAGAAAAAACGTCCAAGTTCGTTGTGTGTCCAATTTCTTTGCCAACTTTGAAGAGTACTCTGACGGACTAATGGGAAAAACTCGTTGCTCGAGAATTGTCTATCATAAACCTCACCTTCCTGTGCGCCCACCTTTGCCAGCGAGTCTGCCTTCTCATTGCCGTAGATTGAGCAGTGAGAAGGGACCCAAACAAAGGTAATCTTGAATGATCTTTCGACCAAAACACGCATCTGCTCTCTTATGTTTGTAAGAAAGTAAGATGCGTGCTTAACAGGTTTCATCGACCGGAGTGCCTCGATAGAACTAAGACTATCCGAGAAGATGAAATAATGGTCTACAGGCTGATTTGAAATTGTCCCCAAAGCGAAGTTAATTGCTGCCAGCTCAGCAACATAAACCGAACACGGTTCCTGAAGTTTTCGGAAGGTGGTTGAAGTTACATTGAAAACACCGAAGCCAGTGGATCCGTTAATGCGAGAACCATCAGTGAAATATCTGTTGTTGCAATTGACATGTTCATATTTTTCAGAAAAAATGGAGGGAATTGAAAGATTTCGAAGATGATCTGGTATTCCTTGAATAGCATGTGTCATGGACAGATCGTATTCAATTGAGAAACTGTCATTGGTGAAGTCAACTCGAGGGGGAGTATAACATCGAAGACAAAGATCTGACGATATGTAGTTGAGATAAACTCTTAAGAATCTTGACCGATGAACCAGTTCAAGCATATTATCGAAGTTGTGTAAGACAAGTGTGTTACTTGTTCCACATTTGATCAGTATTCTTAATGAGAGCTGCCAGTAACGGTGCTTTAAAGGAGTGACTCCAGCAAGCACCTCCAGGCTCATGTTATGCGTTGAATGCATACAGCCAAGGGCAATACGCAAACAACGATATTGAATTCGTTCCAATTTGATAAGGTGGCAATCAGCTGCTGAGAGGAAGCAGAAGGAGCCGTACTCTAAAACAGAGAGAATAGTCGTTCTATAGAGTTTGATGAGGTCTTCCGGGTGAGCACCCCACCATGTTCCGGAGATAGAACGTAGAAAATGGATCCTTTTCCGGCATTTCTCTATCAAATACTCAATATGAAGTCTCCAGGTGCATTTAGAATCAAACACGACCCCAAGGTATTTAGAAGATAAAGATTGGTTGATGTCATCTTTCAACAACTTTAGTTTCAGTTGAGCAGGGTACCGCTTCTTAGTAAACACAACCAACTGAGTTTTTTGCGGTGAAAACTCGATCCCCAAATGTCTGGCCCAAACAGTCAGATTATCCAGGGTACTTTGCAATGGTCCTTGCAAGACAGCTGCACTTGGACCTCTTAGAGAGACCACGGCATTATCTGCAAGTTGTCTGAGCGTGCATTGTCCTTCCAAACAATTGTCAATATCTTTAACATAGAAATTATAAAGCAAGGGACTTAAACATGAACCTTGGGGAAGACCCATGTAGCTATTTCTGGAAGTTGTCAGAGTGCCGAGTGTAAAATTCATTTGTTTTTCTGACAACAAATTGTACAAGAAATTATTCAAAATAACGGGCAATCCATTACTGTGCAGATTGTCTGACAACACTTTTATGGAAACTGAATCAAAAGCGCCCTTAATATCCAAGAATACTGAAGCCAATTGCTCCTTGTGTGCAAAGGCCAGCTGTATATCTGAAGAGAGCAACGCTAGACAATCATTTGTTCCTTTACCTTTACGAAATCCAAACTGAGTATTTGACAGTAATGCATTTTGTTCAACCCAATGGTCGATTCTTGAAAGGATCATTTTTTCCAATAATTTTCTCATGCATGAAAGCATGGCAATCGGTCGGTAGGAATTGTAATCAGACGCTGGTTTCCCAGGCTTTTGAATAGCTATTACTTTGACCTGTCGCCATTCTGGTGGTACGATGTTGTACTCCATGAAACAGTTGTACAGGTCAAGTAACCGTCTTTTTGCGATATCTGGGAGATTTTTAAGAAGATTGAATTTGATGTTATCGCATCCCGGAGCAGAGTTATTCGATGAAAGAAGAGACATAGAAAGTTCCAGCATTGAGAATGGCCCATCCAAAGAATCGGAATCAGTGACTGATTCTCGAAATAGCGGTTCTGCTGGTACGGAATCTGGACAGACCTTTTTTGCGAAATTGAATATCCATCGCTTGGAGTATTCTTCACTCTCGTTGGTGGAAATGCGGTTCCGCATGTTGCGGGCCGTTTTCCAAAGTGTTTTCATTGAGGTTTCTCGCGATAGTCCCCCGACAAAACGTCGCCAGTAGCTACGTTTTTTAACCTTGAGAAGATTTTTGAGCTTTCTTTCAAGCCTCAAATACTATTCAAAAAGCTCGGACCTTCCGTGTTTACGAAAGGCCTTGAAGGCATCAGATTTCTCAGAATACAACTTAGTACATTCATCATCCCATCCAGGAGTGGCTGGTCTTCTTATGACTGAGCTTCCAGTGCGCTTTTATGAATCAATTCGGTAAGGAATCGATACTCATCCAGTGGCGGAAGAATATCAGTTGATTCAATACCAATTTTTTCCGCCGATGCTAATTTTTGCCAGTCAATGTTCTTCGTGAGATCGAAAGGAACATTAACTCAGATTCTTGATAGCCACTTTTAATGGTGGTGGCTATCGGCATATGGTCACTACCGTGGGGATCTGGGATAATCTTCCACGTGCAATCTAACGATAGTGAATTAGAACATAAAGACAGATCAATACGGCTTTGTTGACCATTTGATCCTATTCGAGTTACTTTACCAGTGTTCAAAATATTCAAATTGAAATCGTCACACAAATCATAGAAAATAGGGGCTCTATAATCGTCATACGTTTCGCCCCATCCAATACCATGTGCGTTCATATCACCCAATATCAATACTGGAGATGATAGGAGAGAGACTGCGCTCCAAAAATGTCGACGATTAATAGAGGCATTTGGAGGAATGTACACTGAAGCTATGCAAAGATCTTTATTCTTCACATTTACTTGGCATGCGACGATTTCTAAGCCGGGAACAGTCGGAATGGGAATTCTGTAGAAGGAGTAGCATTTTTTGATCCCCAAAAGAACGCCACCATAATGATCATCCCGATCTTGGCGAATAATGTTAAAATTGTGGAAGTTGATTTCATTTTCAGAAGAAAGCCATGTTTCACAGAGAGCAAATACATCACAATCGGAATTGCGAATCAAAAACTTGAACACGTCCAATTTATTTTTTAGACTATGACAGTTCCACTGCAGCACAGTGATTGTATCTTGTATGGCCGTATTATCCATCGAAAGATACAATTTCTGCAAGAAGGGGTCATGAAACAGTCAATTGCTTCAGATAACTTTCTACTGTTGGAATAAAGAGGTCTATGATTGGCCTCAATGAATCCGGAATATTGAAAAGATTCAAAAAGCGGTCCACGAGGTCCTTAAAGGATATCAATCCTCACTTGGACAAGATTCTCTTTTCGGAAGTGCGAGTAGCATTTTCCTTTTCATTGATAATCCTAGCCGGATGTTTCTTAGGAACATCGGTTTTAGGCAATGGCGGGAATGTCTTAGAGCAGCAGGGATCTGCAGTGAAGACTGGTTGCTTCGGGATTTTAAATAATCCCCCATTACCTTCAGATTTTGCCAAGCCTTTATGAATGACTTTTGTTTTCTTTCGGCGCGATCCCGGGGAAGACGGTTGCTTCCTCTTTTCGGGCGCGTGTACCTCCGAAGAATCATCCATGTCGGCTGCGTCAGAGTCCGATTCATCAATGGATATGGAATCATAATAGTCACTTACTTGAACGGCAGCTGAAAAAGCAGTCTTTGCGGTGGCAGTGGCGGATGTGTCTTGCGCTTTAACCATTTCCGCATAAGACTGCTAGGAGCGCTTCAATTTTTGGTTGCGTCTTTTGTACACCGGGCAATCTTGCAAACCATGGGCAGGATCCAAACCACAATAAGCACATTTTGTGGCTTGTTGCTGGCAGGTATCCTCCCGATGTCTTTGGAAACATTTACCACAAAGTGGTTTGTTGTCACAAAACTCGGCAGTGTGACCTAATTGTTTGCAGTTGGTACAATTAAATACCCTTGGTACAAACAAACGCACCGGAAACAACATATTCTCGATATCTACATATTTTGGGAGCATCGAACCGGCGAACGTCACCCGAAGCGAGCCTGACTTAGCATATACCTTTTTACCATCTACTGTGGTTGCTGAATGCAATTCCTTGCAGTCCAGGATATCCACGGTAGATTGCAGGAGCATTCTTTAAGCGACCTTTCCCTGCAAGCACATCCTTGCAAGTTAAGCTCGCTGCGTTGATCACACCTTCTATTTCGACCTCGGGGACATAAACTAAATATTCAATGTTGTACGCCCTGTCGCCAGCAATTTCATTCGCCACCTGGTATGTAGGTGCGGTGATGCGTAGCTTGTTTCTGTTGATTTGATTGAATTCAAGCTTCGTAAAACGACGCGTCAAGTCTCGTTTGATGCCGAGAAAATCTAGGCTTTTCGCTTTCTGCCGAAAGTAAACAACCCAAGGGCCAGGCGAAGATGCCTGGTAAAATCGTGTGCGAACCTCTTTTGGTGGCACATCACCTCCCACAGTCTCTGCTTCCATTCTCACCCCGAAAGGTGGAAGGACAATTCTGTCTTATACTAACTTAAAACTATTAGCAAATCAGAAAAAAAAAATAATAAGAAAAAAAACGAATTCAATTGATTTCAATCAGTCCCGCTCCAAAAGGGAGAACAATAAAACAAAATCTGCCACTTATCTGTGCTGCTGCTGTAGGTAGCAGCAGAAACAATAGCCTGCTTTACGGGCGTCGCCAGAAGCAGCTACTTCGCTCGCCGACAGTGATCGCCTTGGATCCGTAGGTAGGCACCACACAATAGACTCGCACTACCGAACAACACCCGCGATGAGACACAGCACACACGTCTGGCTCGTTCGAACTATCGGCACGGAATGATGAGGAACATTAACTAGTTTTAGCTCGAAAATGGACTTCGAATTATTCTTTTGTACTTCTGTTCAGAAGCATTTATTCTTGTCAAAAACACGTGTACATGATACTATTTTGTCTACTTTTTCATGGTATGTACTGATCTGTGGATTACTGTGACCAATATTTGACCACAATAAAACATACCGAACGTAATCAAATTCAACAGAAAGAACCGGTAATTTCCTCAATGAAAAACCTCTAACTTTCTAGAAGTGTAGTGGTAAAACTTTAAATCTAAATAGAAAACCTAGTACTAGGAGTGGCTCGTCTACTATTCAGAGAAGTTTGAGACATATTTAGACTGCTCTAGGACAATTTTGAAAATTTAACTTTATTCCGGCTAGAATGGCGAAATACCCCTATGTGCGACGGCAGTTATCTCGGCAGATACACACCAGGAGATCGTGATTGAACATGTTTTGTATCGGACGCGGATCTGAGTGTTTAGTTTTGTTTCGTGCGATCGGAAAGTAAATTAATTAGTTTGCGATTGAACGTGTTTCGGATAAAAGTGTTTGGTGAAAAAGCTTTGTGAGGGTGGGTAAATTAATCAGAAAGCAAAGCATTGCCGTTCGCATTTGTTCGTGTTTTGTATTAGATGGAGAACTTTCGCGCAATCATAAAAGTGTTTGGTTCTGCTTACAGATAAATCAATCAATTATTGCGTGTTCATATTAATGTTTAAAAGGCACTGACGATCACATCACTTATTAGTGTACAGACCCGATAATATTTACACATTAACAAATGTTCCTTCCTGTGATTTTTGTGGAGACGCAGAAGTAAACACGGTCTCTAAGTAGCAAGAATTACCTATTTATGTTTCTTCTTTTTTTCTAACTGACTATAAGGACGTGGCCGGCTCCATTATTGATCTTTGTATTTGTTGAGTTATTGAAACTTGCAATGATTAACTTGCAACAGTGAAAATGATTGACTAATCCCAGTCAGCCATTTAGTGGATTCATTGTGCAATGCCATTGGTCAGCACGGAGTAACAACCCAGTCAAGATGCTAAAGTGGAGATGATATAGGTATTTCCCCATACAACTTGTGCGTATATCGCAATTGACTGGGAACCATCGAAATGCACAGTCAGTCAAAGCTAAGCTAAGCTAAGCTGAAAATAAACTGTATCCGACAGTGTATTCACAGCATAGTTTTATTTTAAACGTTTCAACGGCTGTCTGATCCAAGTGTACGCAAAATGCATGGAATGAGGCTCCACAATAACCGCGACAAGTATGTGATCCTCTCCCGTTGTAAATTTCTGCCTACAAGGACATGACATAGCATAAGGCCGATACAAATGTTGAAAAATAATTATGCCCCCCCCCCTCCGGATTTTTTGCCCAAAAATATTTTTTTTTGGGAAATTTTCAGAATTTTCAAAACATTCCTTAATATATTTTTTTTATTTTAATATTTCGAAGACCAATAGGACATGATTTTAAATAAATCGGTAAATCGGTCATAGCCGCTTCGATATAAACTTACACAAATTTGTTCACTACAGTCAACAGTTAACAACATAAAAGCAGTACTGTTAAACCTATTTTTACGATCCCTCCTTTTACGCTCCCTCTTTTGACGCCTCTCTTTTTACGCTCAAAACTTCAAATAACGCTCCCTCTTTTAACGTTCCAAATTCGAAATAACGCTCCCTCTTTTTACGTCGTAAAAAATGTTTCAAGCATTTATATGAGGCAAATTTTGATTAGTTTTGGAGATTGTTTTTATATGATCTGAGTACTGCGGAGGCTCTAAGAACAGAGTTTATGCTTGCATGCGAAGAGGTATTACCTGTTGTCATGGGTTGTAGGTTGTCTACGAACTCCATACAGTAAAGGTCTTCAGATCAATCTCCGTAATGGAGGCAGTTATCGAAGAATTAGTAAGTTGTATGACCTCTTCTTAGTATATGTTTGCATTCCAAGTAGTTCTTGTTGTTGTTGTGTACTCCAGGTAGTCTTTTTTTTTCTTCCTTAGCAATGGAGGGGGAATCTGCTCAACAGACATCCAGGAAGTGCGGGGTTAGGGGCCACCTCCAATGAGGGAGGCAGTGTGGTGGCTTCTTCAAATAATGACCACTCGCGACGACGGTTGGTTACTGAATCCCTTTATTGAATGTTTTCATTACAAAGTTTGGTTAATTCTACAAAGTTCTCTTAAGTCTACATAACTGAATATATTGGTAGGAGGTACTTGGAGTGTTCCAAACGTTTCTTAGAATATGGGTAAAGGAGAAAGCAGAAATACTATTTATGGCAAAATAAAGAGCGAGCGAGAGAGAAACTGCATCCAAAACATCATCTACCCTCCAGTTCGAACTACTCGTTTGGCCAGGGCTCCAGAACGTAACGTCGATAATCGACTCGGCACCGTTCCAGCTGTAGGTACTTTTGGTACCGACATTAGCCAAGTCCACATCCAACATGGCCAGTGATTCCAGCAGGATCTGCCCCCGTTGATTCGTGGATCGTCTTCCCCATTCCACGGCCCAAGCGTTGAAGTCCCCCGCTATCACCACCGGCCTACGCCCCATCAAGTTAGTCGTCAAACAATCTAGGTAGTCTACGAACTCCGTAGAGGTCAGGTCTGTGTATCAACCTCCGTTATGGAAGCAGTTATTGAAGAATAAACAAGTTGTGTGACCCCTTTCTGGTATATGATTGCATCCCAAGTAGTTCTTAAGGCCTTTTCCAGGGTTTTCTTGGATGACCATGAGCATATGCGATAAAAGCGTTCAGTTCTGTGTACTATAAGGGCATATACCACTTTTGAAATATGCCAAATGATCACTAGGTACGCGTGTAGATCTTATGGCCTTTTCCAGGATTTTCTTGGATGACCATAAACCCAAAAAGAATAGGAAGACCAATGGTTGCATTCTATCCTATGTATCACAAAACACAGGTCCAAGCTCCAAGAGGTTATCGATAAACTTTAAATACTTGAAATGATGATGAACGTCTTACTGTGTCTCATCAACGGTCTGAACCACTTATGACTTCTTGATTTCTTGGCGTACCAAGAACATCAATCCATTATAACGAAAACAATTTGGACGACCCTAATACCGAAATTGGTAAAAGACAATCAATATCATACTTTGCTTACCTAAAAGATTGCAAACTTTTTTACGCCTTAAATTCGAAATAATGCTCCCTCTTTTTACGCTCTGATTCAATTTACGCTCCCCCGTTTTGGGCGCAAAAAAAGGTTTAGCGGCATCACAATCTTCACATACGTATATCACTTATCTATTGGTAAGAATAATAGAATCAAATAAACATTAGTATCAATTAAAAATTTCTATCGACGTTACCAGCAATATTTACTGCCATACATTGATTCCAGGTTCCTTATAATATTCCACGGTAATATTTTAATGACATCAATTGATAGCAGTTTTGTACCGTAATTGAAAATGTATTCTTCTCTCAAATCAAGGAAGAAATTCCTAATGTTCAACAGAACATACAATTAACAAATAAACTAAACAACGCTGCTTGTGAATAACATATTATTGATACATAATAGTCTAATCATAGTTTTAGGATCTGTTTTTCACATGTACTAGGTCTTAAAGTAATCCTGAAACGATTAAATCGCTTCTTATCGTAGATTAAAATTATCCGAACTGTCGACAGCTTTATCGTTTTCTGACTGAGGTGAGCACTCCTTGCTGTGTATCCGTTTGAAAAATTGCTCCCAGCTTTGTTGTGTGCAGCAAACATGGCCGGTCAAAGCTTTTCGGTTGACAACAGGGAAATTGCCTCCACACACGATAGTCATTCGCTTATTGCCCCAAACCTGCCGAGAATGCCCACTCTAGACGTCAATTCCTGCAAAGCCAAGCCCGGAAGGTCCTCTGCCGCAAAACGAACCATCACACAATAAGGCAAAATTATTTACGGCAATGTGCGAAAGCCATAAAACAACTCAGCGACGGCCATAAAGAACGCACTGATTTGATTTACGCATCATTTTATGGGAGTGTTCTTCCCAGCTCGACGACAGCCGGCGGTTTGTCGTGTTCAGGTTTAGGTTACCTAGTCGACAAATAAAAAAAGTTTTCATTGCCTTTCGCCTTTGCTCGTGGTGCACAGCTGCTAAATATAGTAATTTATGTTGACGTGCAGAAGGGTTTGACAGATCGATAGGAGTTCCTTCACGAAAATATATTCTCAACTGTTTTCACTTTGTGACAATAAGCAATACATACCATATGAAGAGAAGGTTTAATGAGTGGAACAATGGCCAACTACTTCAAACCCACAGGATTAGTTAAGATCTTTACAAGCGATCGTGAAATTTAACACTGACAAACGCGTAGCACGTCTGGAAAAACGTGTCTTGAAATATTTTTTGTTTCAAATTCACATGTAATAAAACCTAGTATGCCAGGTTTTTTTTTAGAAATGGGTGCAAAAACAGAGATTTCCAAATGCTTGTGTTGCTTATATATACCTCACCACATCTCGATATTGTAGATAGGGAGAGATCGTGGAATAGAAGGAACATTAAAATGGGTACTTGATCCAAAAATGCTCGTTGCTATGAAAAACGACAACAAAACAAATGTCATTTCCTTTTGTGATGTGTTTGTTATTGCCCAAAGATGGTCTAGTAACCTAATAATTTAAACATATCGACATAAGGAGCAACATAAATATGGTCAGAACACATCGAGATAGAGATATATCGAGATAGGGAAGTTATCGAGATGTGGAAATATATGTGTGTATGTAATGTGCCCAAATGTATGTAGATGGGAGGTATTGAGGAAAACATCGACATAGATATCGAGATATAGAAAATAAAGATGTAGAGTCGACTGTATTTACACTCTCGGCCATTTAGAACTGCTCCCACATGTTGGATAAGCTTTGCGAATCAGCCAGATTAATGAGATTGAGCTTGATGCATTTTGTAGTTGATACTCCGTGATTGACCAGAACAATCGCAATTGCACAGAGAACCAATGGATGGAAGCATGGCATTTGCACACTGCACAGTGTTTTGAAACCAGTATATAAACAAAATTCTACTGGGGTATATTAGAAGGTTCCACCTGCGCCTACGCTTTTATACGGATGAGTTATAGATTATACTTTGAACAAAGAAAGAAACCACAAAAAACCGCAACCGTAATTGCTGCTCGTAAACAGATTTATTTCATAGTTTTTGTGTTTACTCTGCCAGATATGTATTTACTCGCGAACAAAGCAAGTGCAGGAGAACACACGCATAAGGTTCTCAAGAACGGTTTCTAGTCGACGGAGAGTGTAATATTTTGTAGTTATGAACTTGGACCTCAGACAGGAATATAATACTTGTTTTTCGAAATAAATCTTTCACATACTGTTCATCGGATTCCTAAACAACATTAACTAGTCATGACACTATATACAAAACGATCACAACTTGATTCGGTTAGAATTACGAATTCCATTATAATATCAGAGTGCTCAAGATGAAGAGAGAGCAGCTCAAAATATCAATCACTTTTACGTTTATTGCAATGTCTGTCTTTTCTGTGGAATATGGGAATTCTGTGAAATGGTGGTTTCCGGCTAGGCGCTCGTTGAAAGAAACCCATCATTATCATATGAGGGCAGATGCTGCGCATTATGCCGAGTTTTATACTAAATCTAAGAGAAACCACAAAAACGAGCGACATAAATACGCAATTGAGAGAACAAATGGAAAATTTTGATTTGTATTCCGGAATTGAAATGTCAGCTGCAAGATATTCATTTCGCTAAGGCAATCGCACAGGAAAACAGAAAGGAAATTTGATTTATGGCTCAACCAACGAAACAAAGGGACACTCTACGTAGGGTGGCCATATGACCTTTGAATATGTGCTGATGGAAATTAATACGACTTGTTGGTTTTACCAATAAAACTGACAAAAATTGATAAAAAATAAAAAATTTCTGAACTTGTGTCGTATATGTGTCGTACCAGTATTGTGGTGTATAACTCACGGATCAGAAGAATTGGAAATGGTCCAATATTTATTCAAATTACATGGATTGTACTAAGAAAGAAAGGAAAATTATTGTTCATAGAAGTGTAGCAAATTTCCTGGATTGTAGTAAACATTCCTAGATAAATTTTTCCGAAAGATCGATATAAATTATTTTAAAAAGATTCGGAATTTGAAAGTTTTAGAACTAATTGATCAAAACTCAAATTGTAGATGTTCGATAAAACTAATATTCTGCTGATTTTACAACATTTTATTTGAATTGAACAACTCAACCATTCTCCATTGTGAAATCTTTCTGGTCACCCTAGTTATGGACCATATGGCTTGGAGCCATTAAGATAATTCAAATGAAGGGAAGTTCGCTTCAAAAAAGGGCGGCATTGTGATGATGTGGTTTAGCTTTGAATCGACTGAAGTTTTTCGGTGGCTTTGACCGGTCAGAAGATGAGCCCAAGAATCATTTGCCACAAAATTGATTTGAATTTTGATATGGATAAACTTCGGGGAATGCTTGTCAATATTGGCCAAAAACAAAGCTTTCAAATGGGCAGTCTTTAACTAATAAATTTACTTGAATGTTGGGATGATATTTAATTAGCTGATTGATGGAAATTCTTGATATTTTTACTTGCGTTTATTTTTCGTCACGCTTTTTCCTCACGATTGAAAACAACCAATTCCAGGAAGAGGACAACCACACCTGGGACCCTATATACAGATGGTGCTTATCCTGAAGCATTCAGTACACTGTTTATCTAATTGACAAATATTTGCTAAATTTCGACAAATATATTTGCTTTGTGTGTACTGACTTTTCGTTTATCAAATATTTGCAACACTGCACAAAACAAATATTTACAGAAATGACAAGTCGTGTGCTGTCAAAACTTCAAATATTTGATGATGTTTGCAACTCTTTACCGATGTTGAGTTGCAAATACTGTTTGAAATGGACGAATTGACAGATCTGGAACAAAAAGGAGAAGAACAAATCTGAATATGCAGCCAGTATTCTGCATATTTTGCGTTGTCGAACTTTGAAGTAATGGGAGACTGACTGCTACATGTCTAACTGTATGCATAAACAAATAAAATTTATGAAGCTCGTCATTTTATTTAAATAAAACAATCACAAATATTAAGAGTTACCAATAAATTGAATCAATATATATATATAAGACCTCTTCATGTTTTCAAAAAGTATCAAAAATTCAACCGGTCAGCCCAGAATCATAATGTTTATGCTAAAATAAGCCTTCTGTCAAATTTTCAGCTAATTCGGATAAAATTTCGAGGTGGCCCAAGTCGATTTAGTGTTTTTGGGCTATTTGCAATTTTGAAAAAAAAAAAATCTAACAAGAGATATAAACGCCGAAAACTATCGCAACAACCTCTATACGGGAACTCTTGGTGTGCTCTACAAGCCTTGTGAACGTTACGATTGTTACGTTCACGTTTTGACCATGTTAAAGTGATTTTCGAGCTTTTAGCTCAAAAATCACGATAACATGGTCAAAACGTGAACGTAACGAATCGCAATGTTCACAAGACTTGTAGAGCACATCAAGAGCTTTGGTTTAGAGGTTGTTGCGATAGTTTTCGGCGTTTGGTCTTAAGAACCCGTTTCTCGAATACTCCGAGTGCTTGCAAGTCCTCTTCGAGCATTGTAAGTGTTAAGTTTCGAAAGTAAATCTATGTTTCGTTTCGTTTCGCTTCGAATCAACATAGACATTTTAAATTTCGTTTTGTTTCGTTTCATTAAGAAAACGCATTGGCGTAACTACAGGTGGGGCTTTAGCCCCACCTAGAATGTAGCTAGCCCCCCCTAGAAAATTTGTTACTTTGCATCATTAGTCCTTTGATTATATGCAGAATGCAGAAAATATAAAATACTGATTTATTTATTTATCATCAGACTAAGGCCGGAGTGGCCTGTGCTGCACATAAAAGACTTCTCCATTCAGCTCGGTTCATGGCTGCACTTCGCCAACCACGCAGTCTGCGGAGGGTCCGCAAGTCGTCCTCCACCTGATCGATCCACCTTGCCCGCTGTGCACCTCGCCTTCTTGTTCCCGTCGGATCGTTGTTGAGAACCATTTTCACCGGATTACTGTCCGACATTCTGGCTACGTGCCCGGCCCACCGCAGTCTTCCGATTTTCGCGGTGTGAACGATGGATGGTTCTCCCAACAGCTGATGCAACTCGTGGTTCATTCGCCTCCTCCACGTACCGTCCGCCATCTGCACCCCACCATAGATGGTACGCAACACTTTCCTTTCGAAAACTCCCAGTGCGCGTTGGTCCTCCACGAGCATCGTCCAGGTCTCATGTCCGTAGAGAACTACCGGTCTTATAAGCGTTTTGTAGATAGTCAGTTTGGTACGGCGGCGAACTCTATTCGATCGGAGCGTCTTGCGGAGTCCAAAGTACGTACGATTTCCAGCCACTATGCGTCTCCGAATTTCTCTGCTGGTATCGTTATCGGCGGTCACCAGTGAGCCCAAGTACACGAATTCTTCAACCACCTCGATTTCGTCACCACCGATAGAAACTCGTGGTGGGTGGCTCACATTGACCTCTCTTGAGCCTCTTCATATCATGTACTTCGTCTTCGACGTGTTGATGACTAGTCCAATCCGTTTAGCTTCGCTTTTCAGTATGATGTAGGCTTCCTCCATCCTCTCAAAGTTACGTGCCATGATATCAATGTCGTCGGCGAAACCAAATAACTGGACGGACTTCGTGAAAATCGTACCACTCGTGTCAATCCCTGCCCTTCGTATTACTCCCTCCAAAGCGATGTTGAATAGCAGACACGAAAGACCATCACCTTGCCGTAACCCTCTACGGGTTTCGAAGGGACTCGAGAATGCCCCTGAAACTCGAACTACGCACATCACCCGATCCATCGTCGCCTTGATCAACCGTATCAGTTTATCCGGAAATCCGTTTTCGTGCATTAGCTGCCATAGCTGGTCCCGATCGATTGTATCATATGCGGCTTTGAAGTCGATAAATAGATGATGTGTGGGCACGTTGTATTCGCGGCATTTCTGCAATACCTGAAGTATGGCGAAAACCTGGTCTGTGGTAGAGCGTTCACCCATAAATCCCGCCTGGTACTGCCCCACGAACTCTCTTGCAATTGGTGTTAGTCGACGGCATAAAATTTGGGAGAGTACCTTGTAGGCGGCGTTCAGCAATGTGATTGCGCGGTAGTTGCTACAATCCAGCTTATCGCCCTTTTTGTAGATGGGACACACGACACCTTCCATCCACTCCTGCGGCAGAACCTCATCCTCCTAAACCTTGGTAATCACCCAGTGCAGCGCTCTAGCCAGTGCTTCACCACCGTGTTTAAACTGCTCTCATGGTAGTTGGTCAACTCCAGGGGCTTTGTTGTTTTTCAGTCGGCCGATCTCCTCCTGGATTTCCTGGAGATTCGGAGCCGGAAGTCGCATGTCCTGCGTGCATGCTCCTAGGTTCATTACCATACCGCCACCGTTGTCTGCCATATCGCCATTCAGGTGCTCTTCGTAGTGCTGCCGTCACCTTTGGATCACCTCACGCTCGTTCGTAAGAAGGTTCCCGTTTATGTCCTTACACATATCGGGCTGTGGCACGTGGCCCTTACGTGAACGGTTCAACTTCTCATAGAACTTTCGTGCGTTATTAGCGCGGTACAGTTCCTCCGTCTCTTCACGGTCTCGATCTTCCTGCTGGCGCTTTTTCCTCCGGAAAATCGAGTTTTGTCTGTTCCGCGCCCGTTTGTATCGTGCCTCGTTCGCCTTCGTGCGGTGTTGCAGCAATCTCGCCCATGCTGCATTCTTCTCTTCAACTAACTGCTCACATTCGCCGTCATACCAGTCGTTTCTCTGAGCCGGAGCCACCGTGCCTAGTGCAGCGGTTGCGGTGCTTCCAATGGCGGATATAAAATACTGAACTAGTATTGATATTGAGTAAGCTTTAAATTTGGGACAAGTTGTCCTAGTTTCAAATGGGACAGAATGCCTATTATTGCTTTGATTACCGTAGATTTTCTAATAAATCCTGATTTTGCTTTGTACCTAATCAGCAAATGATCAATTCTTTAAGATTTTCAAGTTTTGCCAGAGTATACCAATCCCAAAAAATGCAGCGCATTTCTATTATCACGGTAGGCTTCTTGAGATTGATAAACCTCTTAGATATCAAAGAAGAGGTAACTTTAAGTTGAATAAGAAAGAACTTGTTGCAACAATGTAACTAGTGAAAATGTCTCAGTAGGCGTTATAAAATGTGGTAAGGTGGTAACTCGTGCAGATTCTCAGACATTTTTCTTTGAAAACTTGCTTTAAATTTAAACTTAAAATTCACCTATAAGCTAATTTGTTGCTAAATTTTTAAATTTAATTAAAAATTAACGACTAATAAGTTATATTGGGATGAAGAATAATTTTTTTCCAAATCATTCTAGAAGTTATTCTAATAGAAAAGAAAGGCTAGTTTGTTTTGGTCAGATCGCCGTTTGAAAGCTCGTAGGAATTGTCAGGCCTCTGAATTGAGAGCCGAAGAAAAGAATTTAGCTAACTATTTTTCCAGTATTTAACTTATTATGTATTCTACGTTCGAAGCGAATCAATAAAGCCTTGAAAGATCAGGGGTGGCATTGCGCATCTCGATTCGAACGAAATTCTATCGAGTCGAACATGTTTGGCACTACGGCTTTCGATTCGATCTCGAAAACGACCCATCGTTCGAGTATGCTCGAGGAGGTACAAGAATAACGAGATATTTTGGCATTATGGAAACTCGATAGAACACTGAAAAACGACTCAAGTCGAATGAAAAACACTCGTCCCCTTTATAGCTTTCGAATGTTGTTCTAGAGTCATTTCTTGCTGAAAGTTTTCAATTATATTTGTTATTATTTCTCTACGGGAAGAGAATAAATGTTTCATTATTGTATCTTGAAGGAAAGAATGTCATTAGTATAGTTTTATAGTTTCTAACCAATATGCAATCTCTAGTTATCCCGAAATCCGCGTAAAAACGACTTCAACTAAAATCGTTTTTTTTGCAGTTTTCACGTATTTCTTGACGATTTTGATAAACCGCGTGAAAAATCGATCTGCGTAAAAACATTTATATTCCAAAATCTACGTAAAAATAGTTGAGTTGAATGAAAAAACGCGCAAGAGATGACCCAATTATATTTAACTAAAACACATGGAAACATCAAAGTAATTTATTATCGAATCCTTCTTTAGTTATTCAGCTTAAAATTGGATCTGTGGCATAAGCTAGAATAAACATGAAACTTATAATTTGTGTCCTAACAATATCTCAATTTACAAAACATATCGTATTGGCAAAAAGTTTAATCGGTTTCAACTGCTCTTTAAAAAATATTACTTTTTATAGTCATTGAGCACAATTTGCTGCCAATTCATGCCCTGAAGGATGCCTTTCCAACAGGCAACATGCAACACGCAGATGAAATTACTCTTATTCTCTTTGTTTACTTACATTCGCCATGCGCTGAAGGTTATCTCCCCAGCGGGCGGCATACTAAACACGGAGACAGCTATCTCTCATTCTCTCTGTTTACATTTCATTTGACAGAACATACTCGATTGAGCTAGTACAGCATTATTCGAAATCTTGTACTGCGACTGGATGAAGTCGAACGAAATACATAATGCCACAATTTTTTCGAAACGAATGCAAAAACGTACGAATCGAGTGATTCGATTCGAGATGCGCAATGCCACCCCAGGGTCGTGCTTCACATTCAATTTACGGCGAACGCAACACCTATGGTTTTCTGAGCATATCAAGTATTTTGGGAATCCTACGGGATTTCTAGATGTCATGTCATGTTTTAGCGTCGATAAACGTCATTCGAAATGTTTAAGTCGTTCATGGATATCTGGTAGGCCAAATTGCGAACAATATACATCAGTTGAATCGATCGAAAATGGTAAACTTTCTGTGTTATGGCTGTTGAAATAGAAAAGTCGAAAAAAAGTTAGCCCCCCTAGAATTTTTCATTAGTTACGCCCAGGGTTTCGACTTTTCATTTCAATGAGACCAAAGCAAGCGTTTTTCGGGCCAAGCGAAAATCTTGTTTCGTTGTTTATGTTGAGGATCATCTTTCACCCATCAATCTTTCCTCTAGAATAAGCATAGGAAGATAAACGAAAATCTTGCCTATTAGATGAAAATCCTTTTTCGTTTCATTACTTTTACCCTCTCACTCATTTTTCGCGAGAATTATCGCAGAACAATTACAAAATTGTATGACCGCGCCGGGATACGAACCCAGAATAGTAACAATAATAGCTGTGGGGATGTGCTCACTCTAGCCACACCACTACGCTATCTGTATGAAAGCATTAAGTTATTTGTTCCATATAAGCTACTACAATTTGCATTTATGATGCCGCGAAAAGACTCAAATATGAATGGAAAAGAGCAAACCAACGTTTAGCGGCAATCGAAGTGAGCGAAAAATTGTTATCACTCTCCGGGCTGTTTTTCTTTCCCGAAAAGCGATTTCTCCCCGAAAACTTTTGTGAGGGAAAATCATGTGCTCCTGATATTGAGTGAGCATTACGAACCCTGGTTACGCCAATGAGAAAACGTGTGTTATCGCATACCCTTTGTACTGTTCATTTTGAAATTATTTGCTATGTCGCCGTTACCCCTTAATGGGGTAAAAAGCTTGAGCTTGAGCTTGAGCTTGATTGACTGCTCGTAGTTGCTACTCCATTATGACCAGATCAGCTGTTCTTGCACAGGGAACCAACAGATGTTTGCTTGGGACTAGCACACATCTTCAATGTACAAGTACTGGTGATCTCATTTGTTAGGTCATACTGGCGCCTGCCACGTCAGAATGCAAGTCAATGTAGGGAAGGGGGAGGAAATGATGATGCAATCACTCGCCCACTGCAAGCCGAATATACCTCTGCACTTGCCACGAGTTCATGCGGAATTTGTTGGAATTTCTGGGTTAGGTTGGAGAGGCAGAGGTCCGTCTTGGTTAACGAGCTGCCAATGTGATAGATAGGAGAAGGTAACTGATGGAATGTCTAATTGGATGTAGGAAACGAGCTCTATAGTTCATTTCCAATTCTAGCAGATTACTGATAGAATACTCAAATTGAAGGTATAGGAATAGTAATGCAAACGGTATGGAAGTCCATTTCCAGTTCTAGCGATTGCTAGAACATGAGAAATAAAGAGAAAGATACATAGTAGGAGAATGGAACGGACCTGGGATTGAACCCACGACCTCCTGCGTATGAGGCAGAAGCAGTAGCCATATGACTACCAAGCCCGCATCCCTTAATGGGGTAAAAAGCCACTCAAAAGTCACCATTTGAAGCACAACAACACCAGGGAACTTCTGTAAGTGGCCAATGTATCCATATGCTCTGAAAAAGTCTGTTATTGTATTTGTTTTGTATAAAGTTTTATGTGTCACAAGCTGGGTTTCAAAAATGCTTCATCAATTTTATGTTTCATACGTTAGCACAATCTCTAAAAAATGAACTAAACACTTACCTGGAGGCGCCCAGATTTAGGAAAAAAATTATCTATTGTATTTGTGTTGCAATATCATGAAGTTTTATATGTCACAAGCTGGAGTTTTGAACCAATGAAAAAGTGTCGCTTCTTGGAAGCACCAGGATCCCAGGGAACCTCCAGAAGTAATCAATGTACTCAGATGCACTGTAAATGTCTTCTATTGTGTTTGTGTTGCAGAATCATGAAGTTTGATGTGATGCAGACTTGGAT
This sequence comes from Armigeres subalbatus, assembly GCF_024139115.2. NCBI lineage: Eukaryota > Metazoa > Arthropoda > Insecta > Diptera > Culicidae > Armigeres > Armigeres subalbatus. Next base: position 163,475,252 of record NC_085141.1, on the reverse strand, counting down.
ACAGAAATGGCGTCAGACATTATTTAGTATCAAAATCGTACAGTCGCAAGGCTTTAGAAACAAGAGCTGCTCATTTGTAATATGTAATCGTTTTGTTTTTAGTTACAACGTCCTAGTGGGAACCGTAATATCAACTAAGAATTTTATTTTTCATTCTTGATTATCGAAGGGTCGTTAACCTACTTTTTGTTTATAAACATTATAATATTTCTAGCGGATTACTGTTATTTACTACTTTTATCGCTTGGTTTGATTCCGCGAAGAATAATTTTAAGACCTTATCAGTATCAAACAATATTTGTTTATTCATTATTTTTGTTTCAGGTGTTGTCAATTTCCAGCACTTTGAAAGCATTGATGTGGGTGGTGGGGTGGTTTTCTAAAGCCAATCGTTTATATATGCGTTGTTGAACTTTCAAGCGCTTTCGAAGAATTTCTATCGGTAAGTATTATATATAGGTAGGCTACCGGAGCAACCTTCTGAAGCAATTTTCGGCACGTTGATGTTGAGTTTGCTTCTCTTCGTAGCAAACAATAATGCAAGCAATCAAAAGAAAACACTCGAAGCTAGAGAGGATAGCATTAGAGCACAGTTGTGTCTGTCAGCTCGTTACCGACATATCGGCGGCTCATCCCGTAGATTGCAGAAATACTTTGACTTATTCCTTGACATCACAAACTTTATCCCGAGGAGAAAAGGATAACAGCATGTTATTATGGTGAAACTGTGTTATCATGGTCCATGAGATATTTTTTTCTGGATCCATTTCATTGAAAGCTTTTTGCCTTTCTCGTATACTTAACTTAGTGAAGGTTATATAATCGCTCCAAAAACAAACTTTTCAAGAAGACCTGTAGGCCCATAGTGTTATATACCATCGACTCAGCTTGACGATTTGAGGTGATGTCTGTGTGTGTGAGTGCGCACCAAAAGTGAGAAAAGTCTAGCTCATTTTTTTGTACTTACCCTCAACTGATTTACTTCCAACAAATTGCATTCGACGGAGAATCCTGTTTCATTGTTTTTTTGTTGACAATTGTTCGGATCGGACTATGGGCTTAGAAGTTATGGTCAAAATACTTTTTATATAAAACAGTACGTAAAAAAAATCCAGCTCACTTTTTTACAAATACCTTTAACCGATTTACTTGCAACAAGTTGCATTCGACGGAGACTCCTATCCCATTGTTCATATTGAAAATTGACCGGATCGGACTATGGGCTTAGAAGCTTTGGCCAATTTTGTTTTATATAAAAGTGGGAAAAAAAGTCTAGCTCATTTTTACACCCTCAACTGATTTACTTGCAACAGGTTGCATTCAACGGGGAACCCTATCCCATTGTTTCCTGGATTGGACTATGGGTTTAGAAAAAATGATCAAAATACATTTTTAAATAACAAAGGTGTGCAACGTCTAGCTCACATTTTTGGCACTTACTCTCAACCGATTAACTCACAACAGGTTGCATTCGCTCTCGTTTTTCGGTACTTATCCTCAAGTGATTTGATCGTAGCAAGTCTCCAGGAGAATCCAGTTCTATTGTTATGTGTTGAACTTAATCCTAGAATTAAAAAAAACAGTATTAAGCAAAAAAAAATCAATTTTTTCCTAATACAAATTTGCCAGATCGGACTATGGAATTGGAAGTTATGACCAAAAAGTTATGTAAAAAGCCTAGTAATTTGTTTTGGTTCTAATGCTCAACCGATTTACTCACAACAATTTGCATTCGACTTGAAATGTTTCCCATTGTTTCCGCTTGAAATCCAGATCGGACAATGGGCTTTAAAATTATTGCCAAAATACAATTTTACACATGAAAAGCTACAATCAAAATAACATTTTTAAACTCAAAATACGTTCTGAAGGCTCACTCACATTTCGAACATGATCAAATTTCAACCGTCTAAGACGACGATCCACTAAAAGAGCTAAATATATTTTGCTGAAAATGGCATTCGAGCGGCATGAGCGAAATACTTTCCTCAATTTGAGGAGAACAATCGCCAGTATTAATAAGGACGTGGCCTTCCTTAAGAAGTGCCTAAAAGAGAAGCTGTCACCGTCAGCCATAAAATCGTCTTAGACGGTTGAATGCATTCCACTAAAAGAGCTAAATATATTTTTCTGATGATCAAATTTACAAAATGTCAAAATTTGGCAGTTCGGATGATGTAATTTTAAAAACGTTTGTAGGACTAACTAGACGTAAATCGGTGTAAGCGATTCTTAGGCGACTTGCTAGAAACAATTTAGATTGCGAGTTAGAAGATATCGAGTTTTACTCTTATCATATATATTAGGATAGACCGGTCATCGGACCGGATAGTCTGCATACTGTATCGAATGACAACGGCCAACGATGCATAAACTTCGCAGCCTCCCGCGGAATGGTAGTCCGAAGCACTTTCTTCCCACGCAAGAATATCCACAAGGCCACATGGAGTTCACCTAATCAACCTAACGGAAAACCAAATCGACCACGTTCTAATCGACGGTAAATTCTTCTCCGACATCACGAACGTACGCACTTACCGCAGTGCGAATATTGAATCCAACCACTACCTCGTTGCAGTATGTCTGCGCTCAAAACTCTCGACGGTGATCAACACGCGTCGGAGGCGTCCGCCGCGGCTAAACATTGGGCGGCTACAAGACGGTAGCCTAGCCCAAGACTACGCGCAGCAGCTGGAGGTGGCACTCCCAACGGAAGAGCAGCTAGGCGCAGCATCTCTTGAAGATGGCTGGAGAGATATTCGATCCGCCATTGGAAACATCGCAACCGCTGCACTAGGCACGGTGGCTCCGGATCAGAGAAACGACTGGTATGACGGCAAATTTGAGCAGTTAGTTGAGGAGAAAAATGCAGCATGGGCGAGATTGCTACAACACCGCACGAGGGCGAACGAGGCACGATACAAACGGGCGCGGAACAGACAAAACTCGATTTTCCGGAGGAAAAAGCGCCAGCAGGAAGATCGAGACCGTGAAGAAACGGAGGAACTGTACCGCGCTAATAACGCACGAAAGTTCTATGAGAAGTTGAACCGTTCACGTAAGGGCCACGTGCCACAGCCCGATATGTGTAAGGACATAAACGGGAACCTTCTTACAAACGAGCGTGAGGTGATCCAAAGGTGGCGGCAGCACTACGAAGAGCACCTGAATGGCGATATGGCAGACAACGGTGGCGGTATGGTAATGAACCTAGGAGCACGCGCGCAGGACATGCGACTTCCGGCTCCGAATCTCTAGGAAATCCAGGAGGAGATCGGCCGGCTGAAAAACAACAAAGCCCCTGGAGTTGACCAACTACCAGGAAAGCTGTTTAAACACGGTGGTGAGGCACTGGCTGAAAAAGGTGTCGTGTGTCCCATCTACAAAAAGGGCGTTAAGCTGGATTGTAGCAACTACCGCGCAATCACATTGCTGAACGCCGCCTACAAGGTACTCTCCCAAATTTTATGCCGCCGACTAACACCAATTGCAAGGGAGTTCGTGGGGTAGTACCAGGCGGGATTTATGGGTGAACGCTCTACCACAGACCAGGTGTTCGCCATACGTCAGGTATTGCAGAAATGCCGCGAATACAACGTGCCCACACATCATCTATTTATCGACTTCAAAGCCGCATATGATACAATCGATCGGGACCAGCTATGGCAGCTAATGCACGAAAACGGATTTCCGGATAAACTGATACGGTTGATCAAGGCGACGATGGATCGGGTGATGTGCGTAGTTCGAGTTTCAGGGGCATTCTCGAGTCCCTTCGAAACGCGTAGAGGGTTACGGCAAGGTGATGGTCTCTCGTGTCTGCTATTCAACATCGCTTTGGAGGGAGTAATACGAACGGCAGGGATTGACACGAGTGGTACGATTTTCACGAAGTCCGTCCTGTTATTTGGTTTAGCCGACGACATTGATATCATGGCACGTAACTTTGAGAGGATGGAGGAAGCCTACATCAGACTGAAAAGCGAAGCTAAACGGATTGGACTAGTCATCAACACATCGAAGACGAAGTACATGATAGGAAGAGGCTCAAGAGAGGTCAATGTAAGCCACCCACCACGAGTTTGCATCGGTGGTGACGAAATCGAGGTGGTTGAAGAATTCGTGTACTTGGGCTCACTGGTGACCGCCGATAACGATACCAGCAGAGAAATTCGGAGGCGCATAGTGGCTGGAAATCGCCGCCGTACCAAACTGACTATCCACAAAACGCTTATAAGACCGGTAGTTCTCTACGGACACGAGACCTGGACGATGCTCGTGGAGGACCAACGCGCACTGGGAGTTTTTGAAAGGAAGTGTTGCGTACCATCTATGGTGGGGTGCAGATGGCGGACGGTACGTGGAGGAGGCGAATGAACCACGAGTTGCATCAGCTGTTGGGAGAAACATCCATCGTTCACACCGCGAAAATCGGAAGACTGCGCGTAGGCACGTAGCCAGAATGTCGGACAGCAATCCGGTAAAAATGGTTCTCGACAACGATCCGACGGGAACAAGAAGGCGAGGTGCACAGCGGGCAAGGTGGATCGATCAGGTGGGGGACGATTTGCGGACCCTCCGCGGACTGCGTGGTTGGCGAAGTGCAGCCATGGACCGAGCTGAATGGAGAAGACTTCTATGTGCAGCACAGGCCACTCCGGCTTTAGTCTGATAATAAATAAATATATATTATAACAGTTCGAAGCATTCAGTCGCCCGGTTGGTTTCCGGCTCAACTCACTTTTCTACGTACCAGAAGTTCCTCAGTCCTTATACTTGACCCTTCAAAGGAGTTTTAGCTAGTTTGTACGTAGTACGAATTCTTGTCAAACGAATGAATTTTATCCAGAATGAGCATCTGTTTCAGAGAAAGTTATTTTTTTTTTTCAACTTTAATAATTATTAACTTTTACTTTACCAAAAGATGGCAAAGAAGACCGAGATAAAAATAACTCAATAAGATATAGTTTGTCAAAAAATATTTCTTCCACATACGTTTAGACACTTTTAGTTTCTAAAAGGTGATAAAAGGAATAATAATGACTATAGTCGCGTGCCAATTTTTTGTATATTGTATTTTGTACAGTCTATATGACAAACAACATCTTGAAGCGCTAAACCATTAATTGCTTTATATGTGTGCATTTTTGACGTAATGATCTTTTCTCGATATATTTTATAATGAATGCCTTTCATCACCAATCTTGACTTAAGCCCACAACTTCTTTTTTCTACACAAAATCCTATCACCAATATGCAATATGCACATGCACAACCATGATTATAAACCGTTCGGAACATCGGAACGCGTGCGGTCCAAGAACGCTCATGCAGGCTCGTTCATGTGATGTACCATAAGAGATGTGTTTTCGTTAATGTTGTACAAAATACAACAGCACGTGTGCTTGAGTCTTAATTAATATTATCGTTAGTACGGTTAAATCAGCGAATAATATGCAATTAATTGTGTTATGTACAGCTTTGGATTGAAAGGCCATTCCTACTGTACATGTTTTGGTATTTATTTCTTATAGTTAAAACCAAAAACGACCTCACGTTAAATTAAAACGAACAACATCCACATCTAATACAGGGTGAGAAGTGGAAAATTATTTTGACACTCATTGCTGCAAAGGGGACAATCTTATGTTTCTTCATGATCGTCATTAGGAAGAAAATTTGGATTAATTGGGAAGATATTCGGCCAAACGGCCCTTCCCCGTTTTCCATACCTTAGTATCTATTATCATTGCAGTGAAATGCCTCATCCTGTCTGGAGGTAACTCGCGTTGGTTACTTCGTGGCGAAATAGTTCTGTACGACACTGGCTTAGATGAAGCCTGTTTCCAAACTTATTGTTGTATATTTTGCCTCTTTCATGTGTGTGGAATTATACATTTTGAAATTCTCCGATTTCGACCTTTTGTCCATTCGACCTTTTTTCCCTCCCTTTTTTGTCTTTTGACCTTTTGTCCCAAAGCCACCCAGGGTATGGAGAACCCGAAACATCCTAGACAGGACTGGGAATCGAACTCACCATCTCCGAATTGGCAATCCTATGCCTTTGCTCGCAATGCTACTGGAGACATTTCTTTGGTAATGACCCCTTTTTGAATTTCTTCACGAGTTTCAAACGGTTATCAAGCACTACACGAGCGGCATGTACGGTTACGACATGGGCATTTCGTCCCAGATTTTGAGAAATACCGCCTCGAACTGGCATATTTGACATCATAGGACCAAACAAAATAGTCGGGTTCAAATCAGGAGAGCTACGAGGCCTCAAAGTTTTGTCTAGGCATTCGGTAAAATTGTCCCCATAAGCAGGCTTGGATCACACTTCCGTGTTCCTTTTTGCCTTTCTCGTACAACAAAGTTGTACCGAAAGGCTATCATTTCACTCTGAAAACGAACTTTTTACAGGAACATCTGATAATAAAGTTTCTTATACCATTCAACTTAGTTTTATGAATCGAGATGATGTCTGTGTGTGTGTATGTATGTGTGTGTGTCTGTATGGTCACTTTTTCAACCTCAAAAACTCACACGATTTTCATGTAGGGGTAATGACGGCTTTGGCAGGTTTTGTTCTATTGTTGGCAGGGGGGTTTTGACGTAGGACTTACGTCTTTCTTTACTATACTGGGTGTCATTTAGATTTTTGGAAATCGAGAGCGTTACGCTGGAAGGGAAGATTTTGAACGTTACTAGCGCCTTTATCTTTCGATGGATTTTTGAGATTTATATATCAATCGATTCGGACACTCTCCACCATTTTGCCTATTTCATTGAAACTTAAGATTATTAACGATAAGCTATTGAAAATTTCAATTCTTGTCAAAGCCAGTAAAAATTTCATATGTAACCAATCCCGTGCATTCCTAACGCGGACATCAGAATGCGGTATGTCACGGGCCTTCGGGTCTACCGGAAGATTTTCTTTGTGTATAAAAGAAGCAGTGCCTGCCGTGTGCGAGTCATTACAATTTGTGACAGCAGCGCGTACTGACGTACTTTTTGCTCTCGCATTTTTCGTTTCGTTCGTTCGTTCGCTGTTTACCTACACAGCGACAGCATGCAGTCACCAGCAGTAGTACTGCCGGTGGGTCTGCGAATATGCATGAAAGAAGTGGGCGCATTTTTTTGTCATCCTGTGCTTGATGATGGTCGGATGCAGTGGTTGTCGGTTGCGATGGATGCAGTCGCCCATCGCATCGCGCGGAATTCACGACTAGAGACCGATGATGGCTGAGGCAGCGGTGGTGGATGAAGAAGAATGAAATTAGAGAGATTTGGTCTGCACATCCAGGGAAAGTGATTATGTGATGGTTATAAGTGATGGTTTCATAATCCACATGATCCCGGTATGGGTACGAGTCATGTCATATGACTGACCATATCTTAAGTTGTGCTTGGTACTAAACGACACGTACATTAAAACATGGTTATACTATAACAGTTCTGATTTCCCAGCAAAAAAAAAACTACACAGATGAAAATAAAAATTTGATTAAAATAATTACTTTCATTTATTTGCAGAAGGCATTAGTAATTAAAGATGCACAATCAGCAATAGTGTTAATATCCATTTTAGATTATAAAATTTCGCTGTATTACATGTAAACGTTTTAAAAAAATCCGCAAAAAAATAATTTACAGAAGAATATTTAAATAAACTATCTTATTCTTTGTTTTTCATTTTCTGAGAAATTGAATTATTAAACTTGACGTAGACTCGGAGTTTGGAATCAAAACATTAAATAGTTTTTCGTTGATGTATTAGCAGTGCCTCTTTTATTTTAGTATGGTTACTGCTCCTTGACTAGTTTCTTATTGTTTTGATTTTTTCATCAGTTAGCACGCATGTTAGCAAAAAGAAGCAACGAAATTGGTGCTGTATTTCTTTGTTTGGAAAACGGGACAGTTCCCCTAAAATAGCACATTTTGCCCAAGTTTGAATATTTTTTAAATTTGAATTTTTAAACTTCAAATACTATCATCAATAAGAAATTTATAAATGCCCTACATTTGCTTGAGTAAATAAGGGCTTAAGCTTGAGCTTTTTTGAGCTTGATTGACTGCTCGTAGTTGCTACTCCATTATGACCAGATCAGCTGTTCTTGCACAGGGAACCAACAGATGTTTGCTTGGGCACTAGCACACATCTTCAATGTACAAGTACTGGTGATCTCATTTGTTAGGTCATACTGGCGCCTGCCACGTCAGAATGCAAGTCAATGCAGGGAAGGGGGAGGAAATGATGATGCAATCACTCGCCCACTGCAAGCCGAATATACCTCTGCACTTGCCACGAGTTCATGCGGAATTTGTTGGAATTTTTGGGTTAGGTTCGAGAGGCAGAGGTCCGTCTTGGTTAACTAGCTGCCAATGTGATAGATAGGAGAAGGCAACTGATGGAATTTCTAATTGGATGTAGGAAACGAGCTCTATGAGTTCATTTCCAATTCTAGCAGATTACTGTTAGAAAACTCAAGTTGAAGGTATAGGAATAGTAATGGAAACGGTATATAGAAGTCCATATCTAGTTCTAGCGATTGCTAGAACATGAGAATCATAGAGAAAGATACAAAGTAGGATAATGGAACGGACGAGCTTGAGTAAATAAGGGCTTAATAGTTAGAAACAAAGCAATTCTAATTATGCATTTAATTTTTAGTTTTATTTCCCGAAGTTTTGAATAAACAAATTGCTAATAATTCTCAAAGCATTGAAGTTGTCGTTTCCAATATCAATACTATAATCAAACTCATCAGATCCAAAAGTTAGAAGTTAAATGTAAATAAATTACGTTTATACAAGTCCAACGTCTACTCGCGGTTATGTTGAAAACATTACCCATTGCTCGTTTTTAATGACTGATTATGCTCAAATTTGGCCCGAACATTCTTTGCACATCAAAGAATATTGTGGCCAAATTTCATAAAATTCGGTCGACAAAAACCCCCCTGCCAATAATAGAACAAAACCTGCCAAAGCCGTCTGTTCCCCTACTTAGACTTAACTGATTTTATCGTAACAAGTTGCATTTCGCAGAGCCACTCTTCTAATTACATGCTATTTAATTTCATCAAGATTGATTAATGCGTTCGCAGCTGACAAGGAAAATGGTTTAGGCAGTTTTCCATTTTTTCCCATATAATCGGGTCTACGAGCATTGAGCAGCTACCATGCTATAATATAAATTACGTTCGCTCGATGGATTAGAATCCTCGCTACGGCAATATCGATAACGCTAACGCAACGAGCAAAGCTTTTCAACGCTTGCAATGTTGAACGTGTTGAACACGGAAACGTGAAAGTGTTGAACACGAAAACTAATCGACGAACAACGCACGCGCTTTTAGGCTGAGAGCCGACTCGATGATGATTATTGCCATTATACTTTATCGGAGCATTCGCATCGCACCAACACAGTTGTAAGTTTCATCGTTGGCAACAGAAATTGCACTCGATAACGCTACGTTTAACTGCTGGTTCGTACGCTCGTGGCCATGGTGGTGTTTGCGTTTGTTTTGTGTCATACTTTGTAAGGGGAAAAGAGGGGTTTCATTGATGCTTCAACATGCTGTTTGGTTTAGGTGGTGTGGAGTTATGGTGAAGTTTGGGTGATTTCAAGGACAAATTTGAATATAGTTTTCGTTTTATACATCTCCTTATTTCCATATTATATTATGTAGGGACACGGCAGGTATCTCCGTCCATCGTCATAGGGGCCAAAACCAACGAAAGCGACGTACATTTGCTAGAACTCCACTATAGCAGAACATTTCTCCTGAGCTTACGATTTGGTACGCATGAGTTTTACAAAAAAGCGTCTCTTTTATTGGTTTTCGAGACTATGACGAACAGACGAAAATACCTGCCGTGTCCCTATGCGGTTTTGTTTGCCTTCTATTTATATTTAGGAATCGTTCAAAAATGGCATTGTGGTGGCCTTGGCGAAGGGGGTGGGGGTGTCGTTGGTTGAATAATCTTAAATGTATTTGACGTCATATTTAAGTCGGCCTTGAGAATTATTGGCTAAATTTTCAAAATGTTCGTGTACATTTCACTCCGAAATCGAACCTTTTATAGAAGTAGGGACACGGCAGGTATTTCCGTCCATCGTCGTAGGGGCTAAAACCAACGAAAGCAACGTACATTTGCTAGAGCTCCACTATAGCAGAACGTTTCTCCTGAGCTTACGATTTGGTACGTATGAGTTTTACAAAAAAGCGTCTCTTTTATTGGTTTTCGAGACTATGACGAACAGACGAAAATACCTGCCGTGTCCCTACTTGAAATAATTTTGTTATAAATTCTCTGTCAAAAATGTATGAAAGAAAATTTCACGATCGTCATAACTTGATTATGACATATTTTGCTTGATTTGCTTATTTTACAGAAAAACATTGCCAACAGTTTTGGTAGACAGGAATTGGAAAAAAACGAAGTTACCACTTTCAGTATATCTTGATTTAATCGAGAAAGGCATCGTCACCGTTAGGTGGATTGATTTTGGTTTTTCTGTTAAAGAGTTCCATGAGTAATACTCGTTAGGGATCGTACACTAATAAGCCATGTAGGATTTTTCCCATACACATTATTTTTTTGTTAATATGAAACGTAAGAAAATGAGATACCCGCCTCCCTTTTAGTGGTTACGTTATAAGTGTACTATGGGCATTCAGGAAGATTAAGCTATTCTCAAAATTACGTTTTCAGCCTATTTTTCACGTATTGTTGATCTATACAAGTAATCTATAAGATGTGGTTCGCACATCAGGTACACATATTTTGGTAGCAATAAGTTGTTTTCTCTTCCTCGAGGAGACAAACCGGGAAACGCTTGTTTATCCTAACATCGTAAGCAGATGTACGTTCCTACGCCTCGAGCCTGCTCACTGCGGTGTGGCAGCAGTAGGGCGAGTTCAAGGTGCTACCGTGTGGTAAGACTGAGGAACATTCTACGGTAAATATGACAAAACAACGTGCTTGAATTGCGCTGCGTAGGTGTGTAGCTGAAATTTCCTGGTCGTAGCAATAATGTTTATGTACCTCTACGAACTTACCTACCCCCAGCCAGCTCGATATGTTTTCATGTTCCATTTTTTTTCCGAGGGTAGGTACTCGATATCGGCTACGGTGACAATTGGCGGAACGGGGCGCGATGGCAACTGAAACAGCGGAATCTTGTTTCGTTTTGCTGTCAGCTCACATTACGATCGGAAGTGTGGAAGGAAAGATTATTCGCGCTGCTCCAACGAAGCTGACGATGTTTTATGCCAAAAGATATTGTGTTTCCGTTACATGGGTGTCGATGTGCACAGATGGAAATGATCGAAATAGGTTCGCCAGGCGCTTTCCCAGATTCGTACTAAATTGGATATTTGAATCAGCAGGACTTGACGGTAATTCAAAGTTTATTTCAACATAGGTTTGACATTTTACAATAAAGTGTGCCCTAGTTGCAAAATTTTCACTCAGATCGTTACACGGATTAAAATAGAAAAAAAATGTTTTCCATGTCACCACTTTCACCTATCCAATACAACCGTCACGTATCACATCACGATAATGATGATAATACTTTGGGATGTGGCACGTGTAAAACGACTGTTGACATGTATTAACCACTTTGAGTTTTGAATAACGCAAATCACATGCCATTGTTTCGCATTCTAACTGAAGATACTCTTTTTGTCAAATGCATCACCAAAACTGCCATACCCTAATTATTTCATTATGGGTTGCATATTATTGGTAATCGAAAAAAAATCAGAAGAGCTGTTTTTGTGTACAAGATTTGTGTAATGATTTTCCTGTATTTTTAAGAGCTGCGGGATGAGGCTTGAATTTTCGTACGAATCTCTGAACAAGCCACAAGTTTTAGGGAACTGTTCTCAAAAGCATAATACACAGCAGGTTGAAATTGCTGTTATTTTGCCTGTCTTTGTAAGAGTAGTCAGAATGCTACTAGCCAAGCCGTTCCTGGGTGGACGTTAGGCAAAATCCAACAAACAATTTATTCTGAATAAGCTAGTTTTTTTAGTTGCAGAATAGTATTATTGGTAGGATAAGCCCTCTATAAGCTTCCAATAATGTTTGTTGAGAATAACAGTCTAAAAGCGATTTCAACAATGCTGTTCTTACAATAATTGGTATCTTCTAAGATTTCAATTTCTGTTCCCTTTATACTGGTCACTTGCGGCACCTACCTATTCGTACTGTTTTTCATTGCTGTGCTTCCCATTTTCTTTGAGGTTGAGATACTCACCGATAAATGCCAATAAATCAATTATTATGATTAAGGCATATATGGTATTACATTTTTTCTCAATTACTTCTGCTATTTCAGTTTTTCAGTTTATCAATTTCATGAGCTATTTTTTAAATATCATGGAGATTTTTTTCTTTCAAATTTTAAAGTCAGAATACACAAATAAACTCAATGCAATAAAACTGCTTCACTATAATGCCTATTTATTATACATAACCCGACAGTCAATTCTGTTGTCATTACGAAGCTTACCATTTACGGTGGTTTATTTTATTTGCATTTTTCATTACATTCCATTAGCAACACCTGAGCACCGTAAAACCGCAGCTTGAAATTCTTGTGCGAGGCAAATACTACTGTTTTGCATCCTGTCCCCCACAATAATAATGCAAAGTAAAACAAAAGAGCCACCACCTTCGCAGTCGACGCGAGACAGGGCAGGCGGCTTTTCCACATCACGACTACGTTCGTGTTTGTCCACTTCGACCGCAAAGTGTTCTAAGCAGATGGAAAATATGAGACAGCATGGTAACCCACTGCTAGATTTGCCATTATCACCAGTCGGAATCGCTCTTGACAATGGAGCAATTTGTCTTGCCCAAAAACATTAAACCATTGCCAGAGGACAGCACGTTGGTGGCCATCGTACCCACACCAGCAGCTGCTTAGCTACTTAAATACATAAGGTCGAACGCCGTAGCTTAGTCTGGATGACTGACTGTTCAGTTTACCAAGAAAGGGGAAGCTCCCGAAAAGTTTTCGTCTAGCAGCAAGGCGCAGCAGTTCATTCATCGTCAAAAGCAATTAATCATTTTTGTTTTTTTTTCTACCATTGTTCAACGATTGCGTACCTACGACAGTAACAGACCCTTGGCATGTACCAGCAGTCAGAGAAACCCAGACATTTGTTACAATCAACAGAAGCAAGACAAGACTTGCTTCTGGGTAACAATTGTGATTGAGCAATCAGTGTTTTGGTTTAAGGGATTTACAAATGTACAAATGAAAGATGGGCGTCATAAATCTGTGGATTTATTTCAAAAAGGGCGATATTGATTTTGACCTTGATAATTCGATCGGCTGATAAGAAACCATTTCGGTCGGCTGATGTGACTCGCAAATAGATAAGACTCCATTTGGCGTACTGGCCACATCTGAACTTGCAATATTTTGATAATAGCCAAAAATCGACCAACACAGCTCGTTTTTTAATATCCATACATATTTATTTATTTATTTTATTTTTTCATCTGTTTTATACTTAATGAAGTGTGACGAGGAAAGCCATTTTGAGTAGACTAACATCTTGCTCAAATTGGCATAAAAACCTCATATCTTTTCGAAATTGCACAGTAGATAAATAAGCTTTTACGAGCATACAAACAAAATGTGTTGTATGGTGGACTTCTAGTGTGAAGGTTTTTCTACAACTCTGCCTAATGATTCGTTGTTAGAATTCAGCTAATAACAGAGTTATAGCACTAGTTGCAGTAACTCAAACTAAATGATTGGAATTTTGTTATTATTCACTCTAAGTTACTAGAACTATAGCTGTAACTCTGCTACTAGTGGAATTATATTAAGGAACCATTAAACATAGTTGCAGAAAAACCTTCGCAGTAGAAGTCCACCATAGAACACATTTTGAAATTCAGCTTTTGGAATGAGTTATTGACAAACTACTAAATGATCGAATACAAATTACTAAATGATCGATAACATCACTGATTTGAGGTCATCCTGTCTAGCGCTGTGCACCGCTGCACCACGCCGTGGTCACCGACGATTTTTATGCGCCGCCGCCGCCATCACTTTTGACCGACCCGACGCTGCAATCTTTTGCCCGCGCCGCCGGACGGTGGCTAGAATCGTGTTTTAAGGTCACTCCTGACGGAATCCAAGTTTCGAAGTGCTCGCGTTTTCGGGAGCACACCACTCGATACGGAAGCAACGCACAACTGTCATTTTTATTGTTTCACGCATGCTACGACGCAGCAAAGCTAAATCAACAAAAATGACAGTTGTGCGCCGCCTCCGTATCGCGTGGTGTGCCCCCGAAAACGCGAGCACTTTGAAACTTGGATTCCGTCAGGAGTGACCTTAAGTGCGTTTATTTAATAGTACCTATATTATGTGATTTAGCGTAATGGAATCTTCGATACATTTTGTCAGTAAGTCGATGCGCTTCTTTGGATGTATTCAGCCTTATGAAACATCCCCCTAAAAGTGAGATGGAAAGTTTATTTTTTTCAAATTAACAACATGCGTCTTCGCGGGAGTTGTATCAAAAGCTCTCCTGAAAAACTTTGTCGAAGACACCAAGTTCGTAATTTCATTGCTTTTGGAGATTTGTTGCTTTTTATGTCAACAAGTTTTGAACATGTTCGATGTATAAACATACAAGGATATGGAGACGCATGGTGCATTGGTTCATAAACTCCTTGTGATGTTTGTTTGATGGAAATGTTTTTTGATGAAACATTCCTTACATTCGCTTATAACTCTACAGTTTACGTATTCATTTAAAGTTCATTACTTGTACTTTGTTATACGTATGAAATTGACTGCCACAATTTGAACGTTGTCAAGTTGCAGTTAAATCAAATATGACTAAAAAATCCAATAAAACTGTTATTACTTTTTTATTTTTCAAGTTTTTAAGTCGCAATAGCCACCAAACGGCGTATTTTAATCAGAGCTTCAAATGTTCGATTATTTTTTTTTGAAGCCCATCGGCCTTCTTTGTCACTTCACTTCTAAACATACTCATATTCGGCTCTGCACCGTCAGTTTTCAGAATCAATATGGGTCAGTGAGTATTTATTTGAATATCACAAATTATTAAATAATCGTAAAACTGAACACATGTTTGATGATTTAAATAAACACACGCATAGATCTAATCCCGACGTTCGATTGAGGGGCACTTTTAGCGTCAAATGTCAATATAATCAAGACTAATTTTGTTTTTTTTTTCGCGTGTAGTAACCATACTCAGTTGTAATCAATTGAATGAATTTATGAAGAAGTTAACTGAGTAAGTCATTCTATGTTTTGAATAATCAAAACACGAATGTCAAAAGTCGGAGTGAATGTCCTTCATGAAAGTGAATATTTTATGCTCTGATTTTAATATAATCTGAAACATTCTAGAAAATGCAGACAATGTAGAAACGAAAATGAAAAGGATATGATGAAAAACCCATATCTAAGGGTGTTCGACAATGTTTTTCAGGAGAGTTTTTGCTACAACTTTTATGAAGAATCGAACCTTAAAATAATTTGTTTAACTCACTTTTAGGGGGGCTTGATCAGTAAGCAGAATACCTCCAAAGCAGCGCATTGACTTACTGATTTCTCGAAGACACCAATACACTAAATTACATAATAAAGGTACTATTAAATAAACGCGCTAAAAACACGTTTTTAGCCACCGTGCGCCGGTGGGTTTTGAACGCGCCGTTGAAATAATTTCAGTGTCGTAGCCTGGGGTGGTGTTGGGAGTTTATCCTCCTCCCCCAATTTGTTAGAAGAAAAATTCCGTTCAAACCCTCATACGTTTGGAAAATTTCGGCTGCGCCACTAAAAAGAACATGTACCCTCAAACTTCTGTTAATAACACTTGTTGGGAGGATGAAAAAAGATTTTTTTTTGTTTAAACTACTTGTTTTTCACTAAATTGATCTTCAGATTAATTTGAATATGATACATAATTATACTGCCGCTAACCACAAGTCGAGCACATCTGTATATGGGCGTCCACATACAGATGTGCTCGACTTGCGGTTAGCGGCAGTATAGCAATCCAATGACCCAAATCAAATTAAATAATTAAATATGCTATCGCCACAAGTTTCAGGTCTTCCAAGAACTTCCAAGAACTTCCTCGAGTTCAGGCTTTAACATCTCCACGCGTAAACTAATATCTTCCGGCCTATATATACACTCCAGTCCCGACCAAAAGTTTGGGCGAAAGTTTTTGGCCGTATTTTTGCCGTCTTACATCCGATTTCCGGTATTGTTAGCTCAGTACATAGATTATGAGTAGATTTTGCATCGTAGGTGTTTGAAACGAACTTTTTTTCTACTAAAATATTACCTTAAGATACACATTTTTCTTAAATTTATGTAGTAAAAATGTGTTGATTTTTCTCGAAATTGAGCCCACAAATTTTCGAAATGAAAAGTGGAATGGAACGTAATTTTTATGATCTTTGAGAGGCATTGATGAAAGGCACGGCAAATGCTGGGTAAAGCGTACCATTGGTACTTCGCGTACCTGAAGGAATAAAATAGACCCCATCTCGCGGTCCTTAGCCTCTTACCCAGCAACTTCTATCCCTACCTCCCCGTGGTGCTGGCCGGGATACGAGCAACCTTAGGGAAGATCACGTAACCAACCCCGGTGGAAACTATGGTCGTATGCTGACAGGGAAGGGGGGGTTTGCTCCTCTCCGGAGGTGCAAATCTTATTGAGCGTCTGTTCTCCATGTCAGGATCGGCTCACAACAGCGTCTGTTCTCCATGTTAGGGGCGGCTGATCAACGTCCGAGTGCCAGAGAAGGACTCTAAGTGAAACCAAAGATGGCAAGAAGCAACAAGATACCCGACTTCTATGATTTTACGGAGACACGATAAGCGCCCCAAGTGAACAAAAACCGAACTAGTACACTGTTAATTTTAATCGATCATCTTTTGAAGAAATGTCAATAAAATAAAACAATAACAGCTGAGCCATTGCACCATGCAAACAACTCATACAAGGCGATGGCCAAAAACAGTTTCTTTAAAAGTGAACTGGCAAGATGTTTACCAATCTTATTTTCATTTAATGAAGTGCGTATAATAAATTATGTTTAAGAATGTGAGACCCTGGACCGAGTTTTGTCAAAACCCGGGTATCAATAAGAGCAGTCAAATCTGCTCGATGCATTTCGCCAACTCTGCTTTTATTTACAAATCACAGAAATAAATCTCAATGATAACAAAGTCCAGCTATTAAATCCATTTTAGCTTAAGGCATTTCGCAGCTCCATCACTTTTCCCAGTTAATCCTGCAGCAGTAATATCAACTCCGATGGAAATATATGTTTCATCGAACGAAGAAGCAACTTCGATGGATTTACGCCACGAATACACTGGATTTTGTTTTACACGATTTACATTTTCTCAATTTTGCACTCATCCAAAATGTTTAACGCATATTAATTATCATTTGATTTTCTTTGATTGATTCAGGATTTTTGAAACATATTGCAAAGATTGTGATAGTAAATTGAGGTCACACGATCAAAAATACGAGCGGAAAAAATCGTGTAAAAACAAAATCCTGTGTATATGGATAACGGAATTGATGTTGCTGGAGAAGTTGATTTGGGAAATCTTGACATCGATCAGGAAACACACCTAACTAACGAAAATACAAGGAAAGCTCGCGTTAATTATTTGGTCCATGATCATGATTACGCATTGGATGTGGAACGAGTTATTAAATCTATGGAGCGACTTGTTAATGTGGAGAAGGAGAAAAGAGTTTTAAAGAAAAAAGTAAGGAGCTATCAGAAAAATATGTCTAAACAGAAGTCACGAATCAATCTCGTTGCAGAAACAAGAAACACAGATGGTCGGGGTTCAGCCAAACCGCACCAAGCGGCTTTTCGACTGGCTTGTCATATTTTGTTCGTTCAAAGACAACGGAAATAGTTTCATACAAAATTAAGCGTACTTTTGCAGTAGGATTAGGGCTCAGTTATGGGGTTGAGGGATATCCGATACGATTTGCGACTAATTAAATCTGCTAAACGAAAGTTTGAGCAGAAAAATGGGTAATTTTTCGTTGGCGCTTGGTGCGATTTGGCTGAACCCCGACCAGATGATGTTGCCGTGTGTGGTGACTGGTGATTCACTTGTGTGAACCTCCATACTCATTGTGTGATTCGGTAGTGTGTGTAGTGTGTTAACCTGTGTGCGACACATTGATTGACCAGTGACCAGCGGTGTGAACTCCACAGTAAAGTCAATTGGGCTTTAGTCTGATATACACTCTCGTGCTGAGTACACGCGGCTACCACAAGTGGCAACGAGGAAAAAAATAAATAAATAAATCTGCTAGTGAGATAGAGTGGTATGAAGAAAAAAAAATTAGTGAAATGAAAAGAATCAGTGCGTGTTGCGTAAGCTAATCAGTGCAAAAAAAAAAATCCGCGCAGAAAAAAATCTGGATCTGGTGTTTGGAAGAAAGCCATGGAAGAAAATGCCATCGCAGATGGTAATCTACCGGAGAAAGTTTTGAAACGGAGCCTTTGTTTCGGTTTGTGCTAATCATGTGATAGAGTTGATTGTGTTCAACGCGCTGTTATCTATATTCATTGCATTATTCTTGCGCGCTGAAAGATTTATTGCATTCCTTCTGGATCAATTCGATACATGTCGCGACTTGTTTTAGAGACGCTTAGTTCGGAGGGATTTATATCTTATTCACACCATTCGTTTGGATCGTTTATTGTTTCGCATGGTGAAGAGTGGTCAGCGGGGGCTTCTCAAAGCGTTTGGCTCGATTGCGTGCATGATGATGGTGCGCTGCAACATGTGTGGATTAGCAGTGCGGGGGGTAGTAACATTAATTTGGTGACGGTGATGCAGATTGTGTTGTGTTGCTTAAACGGTTATTCTGGATAATGACTACATGAGGGAGGTACGTATTATTCTAGGGGAATTTCATGGACGGGTTTAGATGGAAGTCATAGTATGTCTATTCAAAGATGGGTTTCAGGGTTACAACTCGGTACTATTTTGATACCTGTACATTGTGGTTCTGGCGAGATGGTAAAGGCACATATGGGATGGGGAAAGAAAAATAATTGTTGAATCTCAGTCTGCTTTATTTCCATATGTGCTGAATCAGAGATTTACGCAGTGAATTCCCATGAATAGATGATCAGTGATAATTAGCATGAATGGCAATAATGTTTCGCATTTAAAGAAAACCTTTATATCTTGTCATTTATCCATGTAATGTTGGAATAAAAAAAATTCCGCAAGCTCCGATAGAACAATATTTCAATTTGCGCAAATACTCAGATAAAAGTAGTTAACTTAAAAAAAGTTATTTCAAGTTTCTAAGGTAAATTTCAATAAGTAATACTTAGTTTAGCGGTGAGATGCGCGACTATAAAGCAAAACCATGTTGATGGTGGCTGGGTTCGATTCCCGGTACCGGTCTGGGCAATTTTCGGTTTGAAAATTGTCTCGACCTCCCTGGGCGTAAAAGTATCATCGTGTTCGCCTCATGATATACGAATGCTAAAATGGTAACTTGGCTTAGAAACCTCGCGGTTAATAACTGTGGAAGTGCTGAATTAACACTAAGCAGCGAGGCGGAAATGTCCCTGTGTGGGGATGTAATGCCAATAAGAGATGGATTGTGCATTAAAATGGGAATGAAAAATGATGCATCGAAATGAGAAAGAACTGTGATTAAATTCACTGAGAGCGCGAAGAGGGCGCTGTGATTAAATTCACTGAGAGCGCAAAGAAAGCGCTGTGATTAGATTCACTGAGAGCACGCGAGAGTGCTGTGATTAAATTCACTGAGAGCGCAAAGAGGGCGCTGTGATTAAATTCACTGAGAGCACGCGAGGGTGCTGTGATTAAATTCACTGAGAGCGCGGAGAGAGCGCTGTGATTAAATTCACTGAGAGCGCAAAGAGGGCGCTGTGATTAAATTCACTGAGAGCGCAAAGAAAGCGCTGTGATTAAATTCACTGAGAGCGCAAAGAGAGCGCTGTGATAAAATTCACTAAGAGCAAGAAAGAGTGTTGTGATTTGATTTCATACGAGCGCTGTATTGAGAATGTGTGAAAAGCGCTGTGATTAAATTCTCTGAGTGCGCATCAAATGTATGTAAGCATGTAAGAAGTCATATGATTGAATTCACTAAGTGCGTGCATAAAAGCCACTGTAATTATTTTTATTTGATACCTGTGTGGTGTTGTAAGTGTTGTGACTGATTCACTGAAAATACAACAAATGTGCTGTGAATTAGTTTAATATGAACGTGAAGCGTTCTAGTTTACCGAAACTGTACAAAACATCTGATGGTTAAAGTTTACTAAAAGCATGTCAAATGTGTTGTGTTCAAATTCACCGAGGATCGATTTTTCTCCTGTTTGTAAACCCAGCTCTATTATTCAGAAACGAAGATAATGGCTTTATGAGGACTGTGGAAAGCTGTAGTAAGCATTGTGTTTGAATCCAATTAGTGAGTACAGAGAGCATAATGATCTAATTTCATCAAAGTGTTTAGTATTTACAAAGCGCTGTAGTGACATAGTGGTAAAGTGGAAAAGGATGAAAAAATGCACTCTTGGTACGAGGTGCCCAAAACGTGGGATAACTCATAGAATCGCTTATACTGTATTTTTGGCATAAGTAATTCATTACTAAGTTAGGATGAGAAGGTTGTCAGAATCCCCGGAAGCTAAAAAAAAAGTAACCTACTTCTGCTCAGCTGTTAGAACTAAATAAATCCAGTCGATAATCGTTGCCCAAATAAAACAGTCACATTTAGAATAAACTCAAATAGAAGTGCCAATAAAGTGAATTTGTTCTTTGCTCGCCGTATTTAATTGGGAGTAACTCGGTGTCCGGAAGTGCTAGTGAGTCAGTGCCATTCAAGTAGGGTCCTCTGAGGCCACATCCTGCCACTCCCGAGCCGTTGGTGCAACAGTAACTAATTGTTTATTATAATGTGTGACCAGTTTCGTAAATTTTGAAGTTATCGATATTTTGGTTTGTATGGGGTGGAAAATCTAGAGGACTTGTGGCAGGTATACTGGGCCAACCTTCCTTACGTATGTAAACATGTTTATGGGCCAATTTACTAACAAAAAAAATGTTAGGTGAACTTTAGGAAAAAAATAAACAAATCTAAAGAAAAGCAAAAAAAAGAAAAGATAATAATAGATAGTTCTTTAGTATTTTGGTAAAAAGTTAGACTATATAATTCATAAACATTTAACTTGAAGTTTCTTGAAGTAGTGTTCGCAAAATCATACTCAAACAGCAATCATCGGGCCCTCACTCGAGAGAAAACTCACGTTTGACGCTGCGAGGAAGTATCACACTAGGTAGAAGGAAGGAATTATTGATAGAGTTCTTACATAACTGAAGGCCCTCGACACCGACACCTTCATACTACGCTGTTGGATTTCGCGAAGGCATTTGTTGGTACAAGGTCATGCTAAGCACTAAGCACTAAGAAAGGATGGTTAAATATGATTACTACTGTATATAAGAACCTAGTATGGCATATTTACGATTGTTTTCGAACAAGTCATAAATCGATGAAAACAATATTAGTTTAATCGGATTAGATCGCAAATATCGTTTATAAAGACCTGCGTTCTCATGCAAATCACATATTATGAATTTTGTACGTATATGCTTCGGTACATATAATATTTTTACGCATTGATCGAAGCCCTTTGAAATAATTAAATTCTTTCCACTTACTTCATTACTTCGGTATGCTTAAATGACAATCATCGTTGATGTGATATTGCACTGCTTATTACCAGTCCGTTATAATTTCAATAATATTAATAGCAACCACAATTCAACTAAATAAAAATATCTCGTAGGTAAACACGGTGAAATGAAATATTACTGTTCCTGACATTCCAATATCGTTAATATGTGAGCAGAATCATCTAAAATGCAACGTAATCGTTGTTATGCATGAACATTATCGGGAGAATCATAAGTTAACATATACAATTTAAGTAACATTTAAACAAACACGAAGTACTAAAATCGTATAAATGTAGTATTTAGTCTCATAAGTTTCAATATCTAAGCGCTTGTCAATACTAAGCATTTATCTACATTATGATTGTCAAAATTGTGCTGCTTTTCAAGAGTCGCTGAGTAGCAGCAAGGATTGAGTATCGGTCTTTTGCTCCAGAGCTCAAATGATCGAGACAGGGTTGGTTATTTTTTTTATGTTCACATTTTACTGGATCGTAATAATGCTTACGAAAACTCAAGAAAATCGTTGTTCAGTACGTATATGACATCCACTTTAGTATGAATATGGCGTTTCTGTGAATTATATACAAGCTATCTTGTTGGTATATAATAATCTATATTAACTGCAATACGTATCAAAATGTTGACTGAGAATACGATAACACAACGAAAATGTATCTTTCCAGCGTTTTGGGTTCTATTTTTGAAGGATAGTTAGTGGGATGTAAATTAAGACAGGAAATTTTACGATCACCCATAAGTGCCAGTGGTTTGGTATGCAAAAAAAATGTGTATTAGCTTGTAGTATAATAGTATAATAGTAGTTTATATAAACGTTTATATACAAAAAAACATTGTTAGATTTTACTCTTATCTAGACTATACTTTTATGAAAACAAAATATAATACTTAGTTGTGTTCCATAAATATAATCTAGGTATTTCATCAAGTAAGACATCTGTTAAAAAAATCAAAATCGCCGTCATAGTATCGTTTATTTTAAATGATATGAATATAAGTAAAACGATTACGTACCACAGTTATTGACAACTGTTTATTTCGATGAAATTTACTATTTCCTTCTAGTTGGTAGTAGCAGTGAGGACAATAATCTTTCAAGCATCGGTGATCATCGCTGAATGGCGATGCCGACGGGATGTCTAATACGACGAGATAACTAAGTAATATACAAATTTATGAGAAAACGGAGTAGTTTGAGAGGAAACTAGTGATGAGAAAGCAAGTACAATGTGAATAGATTATTTCCTGCACGTGGTTTGCGCTGATACATCAATTATAAATATCTGAGAAAAATAATTTATTCCCAGGTTGTAAATAAATATCAGTTTGGTTCATGGAAGTTTTTTCTACTTTTCTTTAATTCTTTGATTCTCATCATACTACGGTAATATTCTCTAAAATAAATAAAAGAAATAGATACGACTTGTAGTGCGCATTTACAGTTTTTGGATTGTCCTTTTTTGTTTCGTCAGGATTTTATTTAGTTTACATTGAATGTAGACAAAAAAAAGGTAGTTTAGGTTCGAGTAACATATGTTTTATTAAAAAAATAAATAAAAATAAATAAAATAATATATTATATATTTTATATCTGTTTTATCGGCTATCTCACTTAAAAAATTAAAAAAATATATAATATAAAAAAAATGGATGGAAACCAATTGCGGATAGGTTCAATATGAAATGCAAAATAATCCTATGATTCATTCATATGCTTTGAAACAATCAACCAGTATGTTATAGAAAACATATATTTTATAGAAAGGGGATGTGGTGACTGGTGATTCACTTGTGTGAACCTCCATACTCATTGTGTGATTCGGTAGTGTGTGTAGTGTGTTAACCTGTGTGCGACACATTGATTGACCAGTGACCAGCGGTGTGAACTCCACAGTAAAGTCAATTGGGCTTTAGTCTGATATACACTCTCGTGCTGAGTACACGCGGCTACCACACCGTGTAACTGACGTTTGTGTTCTTTCTTTTCTTTATATTTACATTCTCGATACACGATAAACAAAAACCTTCAAAATAGTATTAATGCTTGAGTTTTTGTGCAACAGATGGAAGCACTTTCATTGATTTCAGTGTCTCCGGTGAGATGTATGAAAATTTTTGAACTCGGTTATCTTGTTGCTTCTTGCCATCTTTGGTGAAACTGTGCACCATGGTCCACCGGAAATAAGGAGGAATGGTCCTCCGGAAATTTAGGGGGTTTGGTGTCAGGCCCTGCAAGCCAGCAAAAAAAAAACTCACGCAACGAACAATCAACAAGAGAGTACGGACCGAAACCATCGACGAAGACCACTGCGACGAAAAGGGACTAGCGATTGGAAACTCGGTTCGTGGAACTGCAAATCTCTCAACTTCATCGGGAGCAAACGCATACTCGCCGATGTACTCAAGGACCGTGGATTCGGCATCGTAGCGCTGCAGGAGGTTTGTTGGAAGGGATCAATGGTGCGAACGTTTAGAGGTAATCATACCATCTATCAGAGCTGCGGCAACACACACGAGCTGGGAACAGCTTTCATAGTGATGGGCGATATGCAAAGGCGCGTGATCGGGTGGTGGCCGATCAACGAGAGAATGTGCAGGTTGAGGATCAAAGGCCGGTTCTTCAACTTCAGCATAATCAACGTCCATAGCCCACACTACGGAAGCACTGATGATGATAAGGACGCATTCTACGCGCAGCTGGAACGTGAGTACGACAGCTGCCCAAGCCACGACGTCAAAATCATCATAGGAGATTTGAACGCTCAGTTTGGCCAAGAGGAGGAGTTTAGACCGACTATTGGAAAGCTCAGCGCTCACCGGCTGACGAACGAAAACGGCCTACGATTAATTTATTTCGCTGCCTCCAAGAATATGGCCATTCGCAGCACCTACTTGCAACACAGCCTTCCGTATCGGTACACCTGTAGATCACCACTGCAGACAGAATCACAAATTGACCACGTCCTGATTGATGGACGGCACTTCTCCGACATTATCGACGTCAGGACATATCGTGGCGCTAACATCGACTCTGACCACTATCTGGTGATGGTTAAACTGCGCCCAAAACTACCCGTCATCAACAATGTTCGGTACCGACGACCGCCGCGGTACGACCTAGAGCGACTGAAGCAACCTGATGTCGCCACTGCATACGCGCAGTATCTCGAGGCAGCGTTGCCGGAAGAGGGTGAGCTCGATGGGGCCCCTCTTGAGGACTGCTGGAATACAGTTAAAGCAGCCATTAACGACGCAGCCGAGAACAACGTCGGGTATGTGGGACGAAGTCGACGGAACGATTGGTTCGACGAAGAGTGCACACAGATTCTGGAGGAGAAGGACGCAGCGCGGGAGGTCGCGCTGCAGCAAGTTACCCGGCAGAACGTGGAACATTATAGACGGAAGCGGAGACAGCAGACTCGCCTTTTTCAGGAGAAGAAACGCCGCCTGGAAGAAGCGGAGTGTGAGGAGATGGAACAGCTGTGCCGTTCTCAAGAAACACGCAAGTTCTACCAGAAGCTCAACGCATCCCGCAAAGGCTTCGTGCCGCGAGCCGAAATGTGCCGGGATAAGGATGGGAGCATCTTGACGGACGAACGTGTGATGATCGAAAGGTGGAAGCAGCACTACGAGAAACATTTGAATGGCGCTGAGAGTACAGGCAGTGAAAGTCAAGGCAGCGGAGGAGATGACTACGTCAGTTCAGTGGACGATGGAAGCCAACCAGCCTCCACCTTGAGGGAAGTTAGGGATGCCATCCAACAGCTAAAGACCAATAAATCAGCTGGTAAGGATGGTATCGGGCCCTCCTTAGCCGTGCGGTAAGACGCGCGGCTACAAAGCAAGACCATGCTGAGGGTGGCTGGGTTCGATTCCCGGTGCCGGTCTAGGCAATTTTCGGCTTGGAAATTGTCTCGACTTCCCTGGGCATAAAAGTATCATCGTGTTAGCCTCATGATATACGAATGCAAAAATGGTAACTTGGCTTAGAAACCTCGCAGTTAATAACTGTGGAAGTGCTTAATGAACACTAAGCTGCGAGGCGGCTATGTCCCAGTGTGGGGATGTAATGCCAATACGAAGAAGAAGGATGGTATCGGAGCTGAGCTCAACAAGATGGGCCCGGAAAAGCTAGCCACTTGCCTGCACAAATTGATAGTCAGAATCTAGGAAACTGAACAGCTACCGGAGGAGTGGAAGGAAGGGGTTATATGCCCCATCTGCAAGAAAGGCGACAAGCTGGAGTGTGAGAACTTTCGAGCGATCACCATCCTTGATGCCGCCTACAAAGTGATATCCCAGATCATCTTTCGTCGTCTGTCACCATTAGTGAATGAGTTCGTGGGAAGTTATCAAGCCGGCTTCGTTGACGGCCGCTCAACAACGGACCAGATCTTTACTGTACGGCAAATCCTTCAAAAATGCCGTGAATACCAAGTCCCAACGCACCATCTGTTCGTTGATATCAAGGAAAATTATGGACGAGAACAGCTTCCCTGGGAAGCTTACCAGACTGATCAAAGTAACGGTGGATGGTGTGCAAAACTGTGTGAAGATTTCGGGCGAACACTCCAGTTCGTTCGAATCGCGCCGGGGACTAAGACAAGGTGATGGACTTTCGTGCCTGTTGTTCAACATTGCGCTAGAAGGTGTCATGTGGAGAGCCGGGTGTAACAGCCGGGGTACGATTTTCAACAGATCCAGTAAATTTATTTGTTTCGCGGATGACATGGACATTGTCGGCCGAACATTTGCAAAGGTGGCAGAACTGTACACCCGCCTGAAACGTGAAGCAGCAAAAGTTGGGCTGGTGGTGAATGCGTCAAAGACAAAATACATGCTTGTGGGCGGAACCGAGCGCGACAGGGCCCGCCTGGGAAGCAGTGTTACGATAGACGGGGATACCTTCGAGGTGGTCGAGGAATTCGTCTACCTCGGATCCTTGCTAACGGCTGATAACAATGCCAGTCGTGAAATACGAAGGCGCATCATCTGTAAAAGTCGGGCCTACTACGGGCTCCAGAAGAAACTGCGGTCAAAAAAGATTCGCCACCGCACGAAATGTGTCATGTACAAGACGTTAATAAGACCGATAGTCCTCTACGGACATGAAACATGGACAATGCTCGAGGAGGACTTGCAAGCACTCGGAGTATTCGAGAGACGGGTGCTTAGGACCATCTTTGGCGGTGTGCAAGAAGACGGTGTGTGGCGGCGAAGAATGAATCATGAGCTAGCCCAACTCTACGGCGTACCCAGTATCCAGAAGGTAGCTAGAGCCGGAAGGGTACGATGGGCAGGACATGTTGCAAGAATGCCGGACAGCAGCCCTGCAAAGATGGTGTTCGCTTCCGATCCGGCAGGTACGAGACGGCGTGAAGTGCAGCGAGCGAGATGGGCAGACCAGGTGCAAAACGACTTGGCGAGCGTGGGGCGTATCCGAGGATGGAGAGAAGCGTCCTCGAACCGTGTATTGTGGCGTCAAATTGTTGATTCATTGTTATCTGTTTAGATGTAAACTAAATAAATGAAATGAAATGATGAAATTTCGAAGATAAAAAATTGTTTTAATTTTTAAAATCAAAATGTTTACTCAAGTGCATGGTATGCATCGACTAAAAGTTTGGCTTCACCCACTTATGATAAACCGGTCTTGAGTTTTGATTACATTTTAGTCGAATTTTGTCTGAGGTATAGTTTTCGACGTTTTATTATAAAACTCATTTTCTTCAATATGTATTTTGCCTGCATTTGAAATGTTTACTTCAAAGATTAACCTTTTTGCAGTGCAAAACTTACACCATCAACCCGGATTTGACTTGACAATATTTCAGGCAGTCTTTAGCAAAATTTACATGTTTATATAACCAAAATAATCGTCAGCTCATCAATTTCTCGAAACTGGCCTCAGATTATTGATCGGCCACACCTACACTCTGTGATCGACGGTGAATAGATCGACAGTTTGCCATTTTTATATAAACGAAAATAGCATAATAACTGCGCAACAAACATTATATTCCGCCATCGGGGGTGACAATGGGTCTGGGGGGTGAGAATGGGTCATCGCTCCCACCGCGAGCCTGGAGGATATTTTTGTCTTCTTCTCCTCAGATACATTCAATCCATTCTACAAGCATTCTAAGTAGTTGAAACAGTGACCCATTCTCACCCCATTTGACCCGTTGTCACCCCCGACGACGGTTTCTGGAGGACGTGCTAAAACTGTTTAGCAGGTGATGGAAATCGTAACGCAGCTAGTATTCTTGCAGCTGTTTTAGATTATCCAAATCATTATAAAATTTAAATCCTTTGTCTCCCAGTTCAATTACGCAAAATTGATAGTAATTCATCATATCCATGCAGACACTTAGAGGCCATGCGTACAATTTAGATATGTCCAAACAAGTTGTTCTAAGTCCTCCAAATCATTCTGTATTTCAACCCAATTGATCTACCAGGTCCGGAACAAAATCGATAGTAAGCCATCATGTTCATACAAGCGCTTTAAGGTCATGCGTATGATTTTTGATATCGAAATGATCAAATACGATGATCAAGCCCCTCAAATCATTATGGAGTTCGAATCAATTTTTCTGGTAGGTCAACTAGGCTCGGCTCGGAAATGTATAGCAACGCATCGTGTCCATACAGGCCCTTCGGGGCCATGAGTATGATTTTTGGTTTAGACATGATCGATGATCTAAGCCCTTCACATCGTTCTGGACTTCGAACTTATTGTAATATCGTGAATCGTACGCATGGCCTCTAATGACCTGATGGGTGGGTTTGCTATCGATTTTCTAACAGGCCTAGCAGACCTGGTAGAAGAATTGGAATTAATTCCAGAATAATTTGATGGACTTAGAACATCATGTTCAGAAAAAAAAGAAATCCCGTTTGTTTGTCACCTCCGGTAAAAAAAAACGTAAATAAATCGCATGGCCTCTAGGGGTCTGTATTGCATCGACATAATGGGTTGTTATTGATTTGGTACCGTGCGTTATTGACAAAACATCTGAATTCAAGAATGATTTTGAGAACATGGAACATCTGCAGGACTATTGGGTGCATAACGTTTTCCATCATTATGTAAAATAGTTTTAGCACATTTTCCTGAAAAAAAAAGTCATCAAATCGTAGTAGGGTAAGACATCCGATAGTCGTGGGTATTTCTATTATTGCGGTAGTGTTGATTTTTTTTTAATCTACGCATCAAACGCAGCAACTCATGTACAATTGTACATATATCAATTTGTTGACCTGTCATGAGACGAAATAGAAGAAACAGATGTGGATTTCTCTCGAAATTGCTTAAGTATTACTTAAATACCTTATCCTGTTCCTGTTGCACCAATAGTTGCGGTAGCGTTCCTACAGTTGCGAGTCCCAATGGGATTTTTTTTTGTTTTTTGGTTCAAAACTCAGAGTATTTAGTCTAATAATAGTTCACGGTTTACAAAGTATTTACAAGTTCAAAAGTCTAGGTCCAAGTGGAACTCTAATGCATTTACATCGATCCTATCGTTACACTGGTTAACAAAGTGGATGTAATTGATAAAAAGTCTTAGTATTTCTACTCGCATTCTTTTTCCTATACCAGCCAATACAGGGTTTGAAAGTTCTTCGAACGAAAATCGCCTCCGCCCATGTTCTTGTTAGCCTTCGTTGTAAAACCGTCCACGCCTGGACGACACGAGCACAGGAACAAAACTTATGATGCAGCGATTCTACTGTATGGTTTCCGCAGTGTATACAGTTTTCGTCTGCCACCCGTTGCATCACGAAGAGCAGTTTTCGGTGTTCAATTATGCCGTTGACTAGTAGGTATAGTTTTGATCGCTGAGCCGATGTGAGCTGCTTTGCCGAGTTATTTCGCCATGCGCGTGGCCAGTCGAGCGCTGGACTGTTTGTTTCCACTTTAGGCGGCTCCGTTTGTTGGATGAAGTGCCAACGTCGCTCCATTCCAGTTCGAGACAGCAACACGTACGGACGTGTTTTTTGCTCGCGCATTTTTTCGAAGTGTTTTTTCTCGTTCGTTCGCTGTTTACGTTTTCGCTTGTCGCGTTGGCGTTATTTTCTCCCGGACCCGTCATGGGAGACTCGGTGGCCGATTCGGTCGCTGGAAAAGTGCCTAAGCGCACTGCTCTTGGAGGCGCGGGTAACCCTCCAAGCAGCTTTGCAGAGCAACGTGTTCTCTCCGTTGCCACTTGATGATGCCGGCAATCCGCCGAAAAGAGGAAGAAGCAGCAATCGCAGCTGCCGCAGGTGCAACCGGAGCGGAAGGAGAAGTGCCCGCCCGTGTTTGTCAAGGGCGATCCACCGGATTTGCGCCCAAAGATTCGCCAGCTGATCGCTAAGGGGCTGAAATGTACTTTTCGGCTCTGCAGCGAGGGCGTGAAAGTGATGCCGGCAAACAAGGACCATCATCAATCCGTCGTGGAGTTCCTCGAGGTCCACAAGTATGAGTACTACACTCATGACCACCCCGGCACGAAGCCGCTAAAGGCTTTGCTGCGAGGACTCCACGACATGAAGGAAGAGGAGCTAAAAGCTGAGCTCGAAAGTTGCGGATTGAAACCTGTGGCCGTGCACAAGATCGCTCGTCACGACAAGACGAGGAGATATCGCGATCAGCTTTACCTGGTCCACCTGGAGCACGGCTCCACCACGTGGAAGGACCTGAAGCTGGTCAGTGTTATAAATTACACCGTCGTTGACTGGGAGCGATATCGGCCAGTGCACCGCGACGTCACGCAGTGCACCAACTGCTTCAATTTCGGGCACGGCACCAGGAACTGCCGCATGAAGCCGCGCTGCAACAAATGTGGCGAGCTCCATCCGACCGATGAGTGCGACAAGATGGAGGTTGCTGATCCAAAATGCGCCAACTGTGGCGACAAGCATCGGGCTACAACCAAGGACTGTCCAAAGCGGGCGGCGTTTTTGGAAATCAGGAAGAAGGCCTCCACCAGGTCCCTGCCGAAAAGAACCGAGTTCCTGCTCTCAACGAGGTGAACTTTCCGGCCATCCCGGCTCCCCGGCGAGCGATACCAATTCTTCCACCTTTGCAGCCACACAAACGGCTGGCGGCTGCTGCAGCATCAGTTCAAGCTCCAACATCATCCACCAGCGATTGGCCCCCGCTTCCTCCCCCTGGATTCCGTCGTCAGGATAATGAGCTCCTTCCGGCCGAGGGCGACCCACCGCTCTACACATCGGAGCAGCTAGTTCCGATTTTCACCCAACTGGCAACGCGACTTCGCGGTTGCAAAACTCGCTTCGACCAGATCTTCACCCTGGGCATGTTCGTCATTGAAAATGGCTGCTAGGGTGGGTCTGGTCAATTGGAACGCTTGCTCACTAAAGAGCAAAATCATCGAGTTCAGCGATTTCCTTCAGGAGAAGGAGATTGATGCGGCTTTCATCACCGAAACCCACTTGAAGCCCGAGGTAAGTGCAACAATTCCGGGTTTTAGGCTGGTGAGGTTCGATCGAACAAGCTCCAGAGGGGGAGGAGTGGCAATCGCCTTGCGAAGCAACATCGCCTGCCGCCTGCTGCCGGACTTCAAGCTCAAACTCATCGAAGCCGTTGGAGTGGAAGTCACCACTTCTGTCGGAGTCGTCACTCTCATCGTGGCTTACTGTCCCACACAAGCCAAAGTCGACGATGGCTCGTCGGCTGAGCTACGAAGGGACATAGTCAAGCTCACTCGGCAGCAGGGGCAGTTCATCATCGCCGGAGACCTGAACGCAAAGCACCAATCGTGGAAAAAAAACCGTCTCCAACCGGAACGGAGTCGTCTGGTCCAACGACGAACTAGAGGGCCACTACACCATCCTGAGCCCTGACAGCCCTACCCGGTTGGCACGGTCCGGGGCCCATGCTACGCTCGACATCTACATCACGAACATGTACGATCACGTTTCCCAGCCGGTCGTCTTCCAAGAACTGAGCTCGGACCACTATCCGGTGGTGGCTGAGGTTGGATCTTCAGTAAATCGGCACGAGATAACAAGGCGAAACTACCATCGAGTGAACTGGCAGCGGTTCCAGCAGTGCGTCGACAACTTCGTCGATTATGAGGTGCGTCCGGAGACGCCAGAAAGTATCGACCGCCAGCTGTGCGCCATCGAAGAGGCAATCTCGGTGGCCCGGGAGCAGCATGTCCCGAAGGCTCGGCAGGTAAGCAACTCCTTAAACATCGATACACTCACCAAAGATTTGATTCGATTGCGGAATGTCACTCGCAGGCAGTTCCAGCGTACAGGACTGCCTGAGCTTAAGGCACGCTGCAATCGAATCACAAAAATTATCAAGGCCAGAATGGTGGACCTCAAAAATAACGACTTCTCGAATAAGATCCGCACTCTCCCAGATTATGCTAAGCCGTTCTGGAAAATGACCAAAATACTAAAATCCAAGCCTCGGCCCATTCCACCTTTGATCCCACTAGACAATAATGGCTCTAAGGATCGCTTGATAACTCCTGCAGAGAAGGTCGCTGAAATAGGTCGTCAGCTCACACAATCTTGGGCAGAACATCGTCAGTCCACACGAAGCAGCCGTCAACGAGCATGCTAACAACATCCATTTGATTCCCAACGACTTCTCGGAGGAGTTGGAGATCTCAGCTGGCGAATTGACGGCCTATATCAAATCATCGAAGAATATGAAGGCCCCAGGCTTCGACAGCATCCTGAATCTCGAGCTCAAACACATGAGTGCTCCGTTCTTTGAGCACCTCTCGCTGATCTTTAATCAGTGTCTCCGGCTCAGCTACTTCCCATCGTCCTGGAAGTCAGCGAAAGTCATCCCCATCCGGAAGCCTGGGAAGGATCCTTCCTCCCCCAAAAGTTATCGACCCATCAGCCTTCTCTCAGGGTTATCCAAGCTATTCGAAAAAGCTATTCATCATCGGTTACTTGATTCTGCCGAAAATCTCAACATCTTGCTCGAGGAACAGTTTGGTTTCCGACGTGGTCGGTCAACTGTACACCAACTGACCCGAGTTACCAACATCCTCAGACGGAACAAGTTTGTCTCGAAAACATCCGCCATGGCCTTACTCGATGTCGAGAAGGCATTTGACAATGTATTGCATGATGGCCTGGTGTACAAACTACAACGCTACAATCTTCCCTGGTGAAAATCATCAACAATTACCTGTCGGCAAGGACATTCCGGGTCTCAATCAGCGGAGCGAGTTCCAATGCGCACAACATCGTCGCAGGCGTCCCCCAGGGCAGTATCCTTGGGCCCCTGCTTTTCAATCTGTTCACCTCCGACATGCCAGAACCTCCAGAAGGCGGCATTCTGTCTCTGTTCGCAGATGACACATCCATCGTCTACAACGGTAGAGTGATCAGAGCGCTAGTGGCAAAACTCCAACGAGGCCTGGATGCCCTGACAGAGTACCTCACCAGCTGGAAAATCTGTATTAACACGGCGAAGACCCAGGTCATCATTTTCCCCACTCCAAATCCCTAAACTTGTTCCGCCTGGGGACTGTAAAATCATCCTCAATGGCACGACTGTGGAATGGGCCGCTGAGGCCGGCTACCTTGGCTTGACCCTCGACAGCAAGCTTATTTTCAGGCAACAGGTTGACAAAACGGTGACAAAGTGTAACGTTTTGTTGAAACTACTGTACCCTTTGATCAACCGCCGGTCGTCATTGTCCCTGAAAAATAAGCTTGCTGTCTACAAGCAAATCATCCTCCCTGTGATCGAATATGGCATGCCGGTCTGGGAGAGCTGCGCCAAAACCCACCACCTCAAACTTCAACGGGTCCAAAACAAATTCCTGAGGATGATCCTCAACACCCCTCCCAGGACAAGAACATCCGAGGTCCACCGTCTGGCCGGGATAAAAACCTTACATGAACGCTTTGGTGAGTGTAAAGAAAAGTTTAGGGTCCGTTGCTTGCATTCGGATCAGGCTCCAATTAGGGCGCTAGTTCCAATCTAGGTTATCAAATTTTTATTGTAAATATTAGTGTACATAGTAGTTAGGTTATCAAATTTTTCAAAATGAACTAATGCCTGCAATAGGCTTCCATGGCATACTAGAGAATTTTCAAATTACTTCCTTTTCAAAATAATAATAATAATAATAAAAAACTAATAACAAAGATGAAGGGCCGTGTGGCCAAACACTTACAATGTACACTAGATGTAAAATCAAAGCAAATAAATAAACATACTTTTATTGAAAAAAAAAAATATTTGGATGAAGTGCCGGTGGATCAGATCGGCGGATGGGTTTTGTTGGATTTGGTGGGGAACTTGGGATAAGCATGAAAGGATGTTTTTAATGTCAGGATAATCTATTGAAATTGCTGGGCGGGAATTTGCGAGAAGGAGGGATCTATAGAAAGGATGGGAATCGATCTCAGTTAGTGCTCTGTTTGTGGCTAGGCTTTTGCTTTTTAAAGCCGGAACCTGAAGGCTCAGGCCTCCATGGTCCTTATCGCGAGCCAGCTGGAATATTGGTACGCGAGCAGCTATTCCTCTCCACAGAAAAGTACCCATCGTTGAGGTGATCTTCGCCGTGTGAATACCGAGAGGTGGCAACACAGACGATAGATACCATAGCTTTGACGTGCCGAACGTATTCAGCATGATCACTTTCTGGTGTAAGGTCAGTTTGCGCAGCGATTGGAGCCAAATTTGTTGCGCGAACTTCCCCACCATTGCATTCCAATTTAAGGTGGTCATCAGACGAATTGAGTTGGCAAAGAAAATTCCCAGAATGTTTACTACATGAGAACTTTGTAGCCATTGGGTGTCAACAATATCTCCTTCGCCAAATCCTACATTCACCGCAACGGTTTTGCGCAAATTGAATTGCGCGCCGGCGGCAAAACCAAAACGACGAAAAACTTCTCTCATCGCCTCGATCTGCCACGGTGACGTCACTATTACGCTGATGTCATCGGCGTAGGCAACAAGCAAATCCTCCCCACACACTTGCTCAAGCCGGCATACGAGAGGGTGGAGATATAAAACGAAGAGATGCATGGACAGTGGGTCCCCTTGCCGCACCGAACGAGTAATCTCGAACGACCGAGAGAGGCGCCCATTGACGAGCAGCCGGGAGGTGGACCGACTGGCAATCTGTGCGAGAAGAGCGATGAGTTCCTCGTTGAACCCAAGCGACCGCATGGTGTCGGAGGAATGGCGCACCCGAAGGAATGAATGGCGCACCCGATCGAAGGCGTTCTCGAGATCAAAGCTAATGAGTTTACCGGCGCGTCAGTGGTGACGGAGACTGGCGATCCGATCTTTCAAAGCGAGAGTGGCTTGGAAGATGTTGTGCTCTGAGTTCGAACATTTGTCCGTCGCTCAAAACACGGTGGGCTTGCATGACGCGCTCTAGCCGGTTTTTCAAAATTCGGGAGAGAAGTTTCTAGTCGCTGTTGAGAAGCGATATGGGCCGGTACGCTCGGGACGTGTTGTCTCCACCTTTCTTCTTCACCACCACAATGATGCCCTCCATGAAGGCATGGTTCAAGCAGGTTCAACTCACGATGGATTACGTTGAACATGCAAAGGTAGAACTCTCGCGGGATCCCATCGGCACCGGGCGATCGTTTTGCTGCGCTTGTTTTGATAGCAGATAATATTTCTGCCGTCATGATCTCTTCTGTGCATCTCTTGTTCAGTGGGTCGTCCGGTGGAATAACCCATTCGCAAACAAACCCGTCCTCGTTGGTATCTGCTGTTTCTTCCAGGTAGAGGCTGGAGAAAAAAGCAAGCAGATTTGCTTCGACTGGCTTGTGGTTCATTTAACATTTGGTTTTCAGCCGTTTGCAGCTGCGTGATGTTTGTTTTTTTTGCGTCGTCTTTTCCCCAGCTGGAAGATCGACATAGGCTCTCCCGCCAGATGCGTTTTGTTTATAGCATGATCGCTTTGGAAAAGTTTCTTTGTAGCGCCAGCATTTCACCTTTTAGACGGTTTATGGTGGTCAAATTTTGGGGATGCTGATAGTACCCGTCGTACGCTAGCCGTAGTTGCGCATAGAAACGCTGGTGCGCATCGTGGAAATCCTCGAAGACGGCCCGAGATTTCCACTTGAAAAACGTTTTGATTTTGGGCTTAGCGTACGACAGCCACCATTCCATCCACGACCCGTAGTTTCTGCGCTGCCGAGTCCAATATTGCCACTTATAATGAAATTCGGCAACGTTTTCTTCCGTCAGAAGATGCGGCCGCAAGGCCCAAACTCCGCGACCGGGTTCATTTCCCAGTGGGGGGAGACATAGTCTTACCGTTAGCGCTTTGTGGTCTGTGAAGACCCACGTCTGTTGTAGGCAGATTGCAGATTATTTCGTAGACCAGTACTTACGTACATGCGGTCCAGTCGGGATTGTGCGTTGCGACTGGCGTACGTGAACCCGGGATCTCGCGGACACAGCTTTTCCCACGTCATGCAACTGCAGTTGTTGGATGGCTGTTTTGAGGGACGGGCTGGTAATCGGGCTGGACGAGTCGCATGCAGTTGAAATCGCCAGCTAGGATGACGTTTGCGGTGTGGTGACGGAGGTAGTACGCCAGCGTGCCGTTGAAAAAATCTTCTCTGGCCGCTCGCTGCGCAGTGCCGGAGGGAGCGTAGATGTTGCAGATGGTCGTGTCGTGCACTCGCAGTGCGATCAATCGGCTATCCAGACTCTTCTCCACGTGAGTGACCTGGATGTGCTCCTTCACCGCAACAGCTGTGCCTCTCCTCGTGTGGTCTACATTCGCGAAAACGACAAAGCCAGGAAAGGAAAGCTGTTCGTTCTCGACTTCCTGCAGACACACGATATCGAGACTTTGGCTGCTGATGAAGGTTCGGAGTGCGTTCAGTTTCGTTCGGTTCGTGATGGTTCCGATGTTTATCTAAGCGAAGTTGTAGGACGTGAGAGCCATTTATGATTTTTGTTTCTCGTCCCGCTCGTCGTTGCCGTCGTCACATCGTTGTTTCTTGCCGGGAGGACGACCTCTGCTCCGGCTACTTCTTGTGGATGTTGGCGAATCATCCGTTTCGTTGCCGGCTATTCGGCTTTGCGACCGAATCACGTTTACAGGCTTCCTGAAAATATCCTCTAATACCACCTCGGTGCATTGTGGTTGTGTAGTTGTTCGCATTGACGACGATTGAAGAGCTGCGTGCCTGTTGTGTTTGCAACAGTGAGTGGGGGGTACCGGTCGTGCGGTGCCTGCAGCTGGCTGACTTGCTGGTAGATTTTTTGAGCCAGATGGCTCGGTCTGACTCGCCGGCTTCGATAGCTCGGGAAAGGCTTCCAGCGATGCTGGTGGAGGAGCGACAGAGCGCTGACCGACCGGTATAGCGATCGAAGTTTTCGCACCGTCTGCCTTTTTCGGTGGTTGTCGTGGTCCAGCTTGCTTCGTCACGTTGGCGTAGCTATTTCGGACCAGTAGTTTCTTGTTCTGCACACAAGAAATGCCAGTGTGGGCCTGCTCTTTGCAGTGTTTGCAAGAGGAAATCTGCCCCTTGTAGACGATGTACGCCTGCTGGCCATCGATCGTGACCCACGAATCGATGTTTCGTTGTATAAGCATACGGGCCGACCATATGCCGAGCGGGATTCCACCGAACTCGAAACCAACACCCCAAGTCAATTCGCGCAACGAGATCACTTCTCCGAACGCACTGAGGAACTCAACTATCTTCTCTTCGGAAATGTTTTCCGGCAAATCGTGCACTTTCACTTCCACACTTCCATCTTCGATGGTTATACGCAGCTTGTGCTTCTTCCCCGCAATGTCCACTTCATGTTTTTCATCGTGATCGTTCACGATTTTCTGTGCGAGCGTCAGGTCTTTGACCTTGACGAACGCACATTGTTCACCGCGATGGCACTGGAGTCTCTCTACGTCTTCAGTCTTCAGTCCTAGCACTGTGCGGCAAAAGCCATGCACCTTCTCAAATGACGGCTTCACTGGGAAGCGCGAATAATCGATTCGAAAAGTGTTTTCTCGCCTCATCGCGATACACTAAAAGCGCGCGATGCGGCTCGGACAGATGAAAAGTAAACCACCGTTATTAATCGCTTGACTTTCAGAGAGCGCAATCGAAAACACGTCTGCTCGTCTCAGAAGTTGAGCGGGTTATGGGATTCGCAACTATGTATAAAAATTGAAAAATACAGCAACTATTGGAACACTGCACCAACAATTGGTGGTATCATTTTAAGTAACAATGATGGATGGGGCTGCAATTGAAACACTTTTCGGTTGAAATATAACTTTCATATGTACCCTTGAGGTGAGTGAAATGGAATATATACTTTATGTGAACCTACGAATAGTTGAGGAACCTGCTTCTTAGTTCCTTCACTATTGGGTCTTTTACCCTAGCGCGGTTTATTGTGCATATAAAAGGGGAAAATTGTCGATACATCCAACGTCGATTACAGAGTGTAGGTGTGATCATTAATCTGAAGCCAGTTTCGAGAAATTGATGAGCTGACGATTATTTCGGGTATATAAAATATAAATTTTGTTAATGAATGCCTGGAATATTGCCAAGTCAAATCCGAGTCGATATGCCCCGAACTCCTTAGTGTAAGTTTTTTTGGACACTGCAAGAAGGTTAATCTTTGAAGTAAACATTCCAAATTCAGGCAAAATATTGAAGAAAATGAATTTCCAAACAAATTATTGAAAACTGTACCTCAGACAAAACTCGGTTAAAATCGAAATAAAGCTCACATCAGGAGAGTGACCCCAAACTTATGACCGGTTTACCATATGAGAGGGTGAACCCAAACTTTTGGCCGATGCATACCATGTAATGGGGCCGTACATTAATTACGTAAGCCCCCCTCTCCCCATGTAAGATTTCTTCCATACAAATATTTTTTATATTTATGGGGCGTGAGAAAATCCCCCCACCCCCATAAGTGCTTCTTTTTGAAATGCAACATGTTCTATTTGCTTCTTCAAGAAATGAATATGCTGTTAGTGATCATTTGAATCAGATATCATTTGACTTCATGTTTAAGGTTTATAAAACTTGGTTATCTTCTGTGGAATTGTTCTGTAGCAAACCAACTGCCCTTTTTGCAATTCTGAGCCAGATCGAATTACTATGAAGCTACGAAGCTACTGAGCTTTTCGGAAAAAGTCTTCATGTCTCTAAAATGGAGCCGTTCTAGCCTTTAGATACTAGATTTTAGTTATTCGATGTTTTGTCTTTTTGATCTTTGGTTACAGAGCCCGCAGTTTTGATAGGTTTTGATATACTGATCACCATGCATAATATGCACAATAAAAAAAATTTAAATTAAAAACTACAACTATCAAATCTTTTTCAATAAGTTTGTATTTGAGTTGTAACACATCCGCCATTACCCATTTCTGTCCGAGTTACCCCCTGGGCTGCCGTAATCTGGAAAAGTGACGTTTTAACCATTTTCCGAAAAATGGAAAACTAGTATGTTGTAATTTGGCGCATACGTCACTTTACCCCAGCTGTCTCTTTGCTTTACTTATAATGTGTTCATAATGCAGACGGAATGATAAAGCTGAGTCTAGAATGACTCCTAGATATCGAATGTGCTCTACGCGCTCTAGTCGTTGGATCAGAATTGTGTAACCGTGCGTAAATTAAAATACGTTTCCCGTTAAAACTAAAAAAAATTATTTGTGTTTTTGAAAACGCTGAGACGAAATCCATAAGCAATCGCTGGATTGGAATCCGGCTGGACATCGCTGCAGAGCCAAAGATTCGTGGCGATAGCGAAATAAAAGAAGTCGAAAGAAATCCGACCTGGGTCCAAGTCAGGACTAAAGCAAACAGCCGTTCAGGATGGAGTTTTTTTTACTTTGACTTGATATACCCCCAGCAGGGGTGCTCAGGATCCACGAGTGAGAGTGACTGAGTGACACTACATTTCTTTTCACATAATATGCATTATTTATGTCATTCCTGGAAGGATATTCCAAGATTCAAAGTAAAGAAATGTTTTTCGATTAATTTGATACGTCTAAAAATATTCTTGTTATTGAAGACATTCTTCAAAACCAACTTCCGTCCTCTTCACTTACCTTGCCTGGATACCTATATATAACATTCACAATCACAATAACAGGGAAAATCAGCATCGAGGGTACTTCCCTCCACCGGGTTCTCCGCATTCGAGGGGGTCCTCCCGATGCTGTCTCTCAACAAGAGTAATGGCTGTTTTGGGATTGTGTTTCAATTTACAACCTTCAGTTTAATGTGTGACGCAGCGATAAAAAAAGGAAATATCGAAACTTTTCTCGGACGAGTAGGTCATCCTCATCAGGTTCGGTTTGTTGAGTTTCGTCATCAGTGCTTCTGATGCTGTCGATATTTGTGTTTCTTTTTAGGTTATGTGGGTAGATTATTTTGTGTCTGCCCAGTCAGTGATGCGATACCGTTAAAATATGGTATGTGCTTCACATGTCAGCCTAGTGCCAACTTTCGAAACTGAAACAGCATGGTAATCTTATAAGTTATGCTGAAAATCGAAAACAAGGAAATAAATTTTGAACTTTATCTCCCAGCTGGTCAAAATCGGAAAAAATATTTATTTTAATAATATAAATAACAATACAGTGATAAAAAGAATACAGTGTTGATGAAGTCTCACTTAACGAGATGTACCCGAATCAGTGACCCATCAGAAGTACCCTGGAATCAGACATTGGGGAAGTTTAGGTTGGGTAAGAATTTTCCTGGAACAGAAATAATGTTTATGGAAATGTTACTCCGTAATACACCGCGTAAATGTATCTGCCCAGCGTTAAAGAGTCTCTGAATGTTACAAGAAACCAAAATACAAGAAAATACAAATACAAATAAAATTACATATGGTAGAACTAATCAATTATAGAATATGTTTTCTGTAGTGGGGAACATTCTTAGATTACAAGCGCACCTTTTATACTAGTTGGATACTTGCCTTTTTCTTATGCAATTTTTCTTCTTCTCGTGGCAATTTATCCCAGTGAAATTACTAAATTTTGATCCCACCTCGAATAGCCACCATTTGTGTCGTCCCTTGGACATTTGTTTCCCTGGCTAACGTAACAAACAAAAAAATCACAAAACCCTACGACTCAGGGTCGAGTCTACCGGGTACCAGGTTGGGATCAAAAAGAATTTCTTTCGCCGCTGGAACGTGTAAAAATATTTCAACCATTTTTCTACGGACGGAAAATAGCTTCTGGCATATTTCACCTGGCTGAAAATTAAATAAGCGTAAATGATACAGGGACGAAAAAAAAACTGGAATTTACTTCCGTTTCGGTTCCATGTCACCACACTGCCGGTTCCAGCTCTGCATTGGGCGGTTCCATTGTGCCCCTTTCACATCTTATGTACATTTGAAAGCGGTTTTAAACTGACCAGACACTATGGAATATGTAGCCGAAACAAAGGTAAAGAAAGGTACATAAGTAATTCGACAAGTAAGCTAAAACTCGGCAAAAGTCTCGATGCTGGTTGGTAATAGAATCTTCTTCAATGTCGTAAAATAAATTCACCAATTTTAGGGGGTCGAGCGACACTGACCGAAGGTCACTGCACCATCGACGAAGGCGATGGGAAATACCATAACAAAATTTTGATCCGGGTATCTCTAGGGATCCATTTTCTTCGAACTTATAAAACGGGCAAAGAAACATCAAATGGGAAATGAGCCACGCCAGAGGGAAATTTAAGGCACTGATATCATTCAAAGGATTTCTGCGTCCCTTACTGGTGGGTGCGACCAAAGACGAAAAAAAATCTCATTCCTACTGTGCAGAGGCGTATTTGGCAGAGTAATACATGAAATAAAGATTAATATTTTTTTGCAGGGTGTGGACGCAAATTCTACGACACCAATATGTGCATTCGCATAGCTAAAAGAAGTGAACATTCTGAAGACGTTCTTACTGTTCAGGTATTCAGGTTGAGGACAAATGTATTGAAACAATCAAGTGAGTGGAATAAAATGAAACATAATAACTACAGTAATTCAAGCTGAGCTAAAATGAGCTAAATCTTCCACATGATGTGCATATTCACATCGACTTAAACATAACTTAAACTTAAACTTAAACATAGCAAAACTGTATTCAAATCTGATCTGGATTTGAGCTTGGGCTTATTACAAGCCTCGCAGAATGCAGACATGGATAGCTGTCGATTATAAGACCGATACAAATATTTAAAAACTATTGTGTCTCCCCCAACCCTTCGGATTTTTTTTGCCAAGAAATTATATTTGCAGGGGGCAACAAAATAAAATTCGGATAATTTTGAGGATTTTCAAAACATTCTTTATTTTTGCTGGTTCACGAATTCGGGAACGCTACTTGCTTGTGTGCAGCCATTTTTGGACTCTTTTGTGATTGACCTTAAGACACAAGGGAGATTTCAACGGATAGTCTATGAATAATAGATCTGTTCACTATTTTCAAAAGTGTTTCTGATTCTAAGTCTCAGAGAAAATTTCATATGCGCATTCTTTAGATTTGGGTATGCCAGTATGACAGTTTTTTTTTTAAACTAAATGTTATATCGGCCTTTCGTGCCTGCTATTCAACATAGCGTTGGAGGAAGTAATACTAAGGGCAGGGATTGACGCCAGTGAAAGAAATAAAGAAATAAAGAAGAAGTAAACGATTATAGGAATACAAAAATGTCCAACAGAGACTGCCGATGTTCTGATATTCCGGGGTAGAGCCTGTTGCACAACAAATGACGAAATTTCGTAAACAATTTCAATGCAGAGTTACCTTTCATTGTCTGTGCTCTGATGTTTTCATGCTTTTATACTCTTAAAATTAATAGCGGAAACATATTGTAAAATAATATTGGAAAGATCTCAATAAATCCTTGAATCTTATCATTAAAAAAAATATGCATCTTTGATGATTTTTTTTCCAGAGGAGAAACTGTGAAAGCGGGCGTATAGCGAATATCTTCCATCGAGGCTGTTGTGCCAACAACCAGCACATGTTGCAGGAGAAGATTCCCCAACGTGTGATTAGATGGCAGCAAAGTCTAGATGGGGATGCTGAGTTAGCATTATTTATTTTTGATTCAATACAGATTCTTCACGATTGCTGGTTGCATCATTGGGCGTTTATAGCGTTGCTAACAAAACTTGACCTTAATATTTCTTCATCGCTGCCCTCTCAGTTGTACCGTAAGACAAACAAAACCATTTACCTATGTCGAAGAATTGGTTAATTTTCTTCACATTATTGCTTGAACACCGCTCTAATTAGAACATCTTCGGTTGAGCAACTTTAGGTCAGGATAACACCCAATCGTAGAATTCGTATCGGTACAATGTATCTATCTGATTTCCTATCCAGCTGCAATTCTCTAGAATAAATAACAAAACAATTCTCGGAAATCTTGGAATCCTTTTTCGGATATATTGACATATGTACAGTTTTCTGTGATACCTAATATTTGGAGCGATTATAAACATAGAATTGATAAATTCGGCACTATATAACAGCAAAAAAAAAATCATTTGAAATTTAAAATTAAAGTTCAAGCAAGTATCCAAGTGATATGCATATTTAGTTAGTTTGATAGGAAATTTTATAAAATCTGCTTTAAAGTGAATCACACTTACATGAAAAAGAAAAAAAATCAAAATAGCTTTTTTGAGACGTATACTGCCGTTCTACGCATAATTGTCCCATGTATATAGGAAATCCCAGCAAACATGGGACAAATATGCGTATGACGGCAGTATACCCCCTAAAAATTATGTTTTTTACTCCCAGAAGCTACTGTAAAAATAAATCAGTTCCGTCAAGTCTAAGCAACAATCATGAAGTTTATATGAAAATGCATACTTTCCACTCTTTTACTTCTATGTGGCACTGTAATCATTCAAATAATCATCACATTTGTTTTCGTATGACAAGAAACTAGTTATCAGTACCTCCAAAGGCATGAAATGATAGAAAAACAAATATTCATACCGTTTCGATGACGCGTTGCGTCTACACGGAAGGTGACATGTAAAATTTCTCGCTACCAAATGATAAACCGATTATTCTCACTCGTGCATGTCTGAACAATCTCGCTCCGCAACGAGCGATGTTTTCGACTTTTCAACATGAATAAAATATAATAATGATCACCTGTCCTGTATGCAGCGATAAATTCTGTTTCCAGTTATGTTTTCGATAATCATCAATTGAATGTGGATGTTTCGTCAGAAAAACAATCACCAGTGTCGTGTGCTCAGTGCTCAGCCGTGCGTTACCCCACATACCGTGGAATAATCCGTTAACATTGTGTCTGTACATGGAAACTGAAAGGGAATGAGAAAATAGGTGTTTGCTTTTGAACATGGAATCAGTCTTGAGTCTTTATACGTATGGCGGACTGAAGCTGAGGCAACAACTCGGGGACGCGAAATTAATTCCGCGGAAACCTTAGTAGTATTTGAATTAATTGTGCTCCTTCTCGCTTTCTGGGACTGTTAACTTATCTTGCATTGCAGTTTCGCACAAACAAAAATGTTTTTTG
Organism: Armigeres subalbatus; assembly: GCF_024139115.2. Classification (NCBI taxonomy): domain Eukaryota; kingdom Metazoa; phylum Arthropoda; class Insecta; order Diptera; family Culicidae; genus Armigeres; species Armigeres subalbatus. Next base: position 163,430,899 of record NC_085141.1, on the reverse strand, counting down.
ATTTTAAATGTATTTTCATTCCAATCAAGTCCAAATCCATTTCAAATCCATTCCAAATCCAATCCAAATCCAATCCAAATCCAATCCAAATCCAATCCAAATCCAATCCAAATCCAATCCAAATCCCATCCAAATCCAATCCAAATCCAATCCAAATCCAATCCAAATCCAATCCAAATCCAATCCAAATCCAATCCAAATCCAATCCAAACCAATCCAAACCAACCAAACCAATCCAAACCAATCCAAACCAATCCAAACCAATCCAAACCAATCCAAATCCAATCCAACCAATCCAAACCAATCCAAACCAATCCAAACCAATCCAAACCAATCCAAACCAACCAAACCAATCCAAACCAATCCAAACCAATCCAAACCAATCCAAACCAATCCAAACCAATCCAAACCAATCCAAACCAATCCAAACCAATCCAAACCAATCCAAACCAATCCAAATCTAATCCAAACCAACCAAACCAATCCAAACCAACCAAACCAATCCAAACCAACCAAACCAATCCAAACCAATCCAAACCAACCAAACCAATCCAAACCAATCCAAACCAATCCAAACCAATCCAAACCAATCCAAACCAATCCAAACCAATCCCAATCTAATCCAAACCAATCCAAACCAATCCAAACCAATCCAAACCATTTCAAACCAATCCAACCAACCAAACCAATCCAAACCAACCAACCAAACCAATCCAAACCCATCCAAACCAATCCAAACCAATCCAAACCAACCCAAACCAATCCAAACCAACCAAACCAATCCAAACCAATCCAAACCAATCCAAACCAATCCAAACCAATCCAAACCAATCCAAATCCAATCCAAACCAATCCAAACCAATCCAAACCAACCAAACCAATCCAAACCAATCCAAACCAATCCAAACCAATCCAAACCAATCCAAACCAACCAAACCAATCCAAACCAATCCAAACCAATCCAAACCAACCAAACCAATCCAAACCAACCAAACCAATCCAAACCAATCCAAACCAATCCAAACCAATCCAAACCAATCCAAACCAATCCAAACCAATCCAAACCAACCAAACCAATCCAAACCAATCCAACCAATCCAACCAACCAAACCAACCAAACCAATCCAAACCAATCCAAACCAATCCAAACCAATCCAAACCAACCAAACCAATCCAAACCAATCCAAACCAATCCAAACCAATCCAAACCAACCAAACCAATCCAAACCAATCCAAACCAATCCAAACCAACCAAACCAATCCAAACCAATCCAAACCAATCCCAAACCAATCCCAAACCAATCCAAACCAATCCAAACCAACCAAACCAATCCAAACCAATCCCAAACCAATCCAAACCAATCCAAACCAATCCAAACCAACCAAACCAATCCAAACCAATCCAAACCAATCCAACCAATCCAACCAAACCAATCCAAACCAACCAAACCAACCAAACCAATCCAAACCAATCCAAACCAATCCAACCAACCAAACCAACCAAACCAACCAAACCAATCCAAACCAATCCAAACCAATCCAAACCAACCAAACCAATCCATCCAAACCAATCCAAACCAATCCAAACCAATCCAAACCAACCAAACCAATCCAAACCAATCCAACCAACCAAACCAATCCAAACCAATCCAAACCAATCCAAACCAATCCAAACCAATCCAAACCAATCCAAACCAATCCAAACCAATCCAAACCAATCCAAACCAATCCAAACCAATCCAAACCAATCCAAACCAACCAAACCAACCAAACCAATCCAAACCAACCAAACCAATCCAAACCAACCAAACCAATCCAACCAAACCAATCCAAACCAATCCAAACCAATCCAAACCAATCCAAACCAATCCAAACCAATCCAAACCAACCAAACCAATCCAAACCAATCCAAACCAATCCAAACCCAACCAAACCAATCCAAACCAATCCAAACCAATCCAAACCAATCCAAACCAACCAAACCAATCCAAACCAATCCAAACCAATCCAAACCAATCCAAACCAATCCAAACCAATCCAAACCAATCCAAACCAATCCAAACCAATCCAAACCAACCAAACCAATCCAAACCAATCCAAACCAATCCAAACCAACCAATCCAAACCAATCCAAACCAATCCAAACCAACCAAACCAATCCAAACCAATCCAAACCAATCCAAACCAATCCAAACCAATCCAAACCAATCCAACCAACCAATCCAAACCAATCCAAACCAATCCAAACCAATCCAAACCAATCCAACCAATCCAAACCAATCCAAACCAATCCAAACCAATCCAAACCAATCCAAACCAATCCAAACCAATCCAAACCAATCCAAACCAATCCAAACCAATCCAAACCCAATCCAAACCAATCCAAACCAATCCAAACCAATCCAAACCAATCCAAACCAATCCAAACCAATCCAAATCCAACCAAACCAATCCAAACCAATCCAAACCAACCAAACCAATCCAAACCAACCAAACCAATCCAAACCAATCCAAACCAATCCAACCAATCCAAACCAATCCAAATCCAATCCAAACCAATCCAAACCAATCCAAACCAATCCAAACCAATCCAAACCAATCCAAACCAATCCAAACCAACCAAACCAATCCAAACCAATCCAAACCAATCCAAACCAATCCAAACCAATCCAAACCAATCCAAACCAATCCAAACCAATCCAAACCAATCCAAACCAATCCAAACCAATCCAAACCAATCCAAACCAATCCAAACCAATCCAAACCAATCCAAACCAACCAAACCAATCCAAATCCAATCCAAACCAATCCAAACCAATCCAAACCAACCAAACCAATCCAAACCAATCCAAACCAATCCAAACCAATCCAAACCAATCCCAAACCAATCCAAACCAACCAAACCAATCCAAACCAATCCAAACCAATCCAAACCAACCAAACCAACCAAACCAATCCAAACCAATCCAAACCAATCCAAACCAATCCAAACCAATCCAAACCAATCCAAACCAATCCAAACCAATCCAAACCAATCCAAACCAATCCAAACCAACCAAACCAATCCAAACCAATCCAAACCAATCCAAACCAATCCAAACCAATCCAAACCAATCCAAACCAATCCAAACCAATCCAAACCAACCAAACCAATCCAAACCAATCCAAACCAATCCAAACCAATCCAAACCAATCCAAACCAATCCAAACCAATCCAAACCAATCCAAACCAATCCAAACCAATCCAAACCAATCCAAACCAATCCAAACCAATCCAAACCAATCCAAACCAATCCAAACCAATCCAAACCAATCCAAACCAATCCAAACCAACCAAACCAATCCAAACCAACCAAACCAATCCAAACCAACCAAACCAACCAAACCAATCCAAACCAATCCAAACCAATCCAAACCAACCAAACCAACCAAACCAATCCAAACCAATCCAAACCAATCCAAACCAATCCAAACCAATCCAAACCAATCCAAACCAATCCAAACCAACCAAACCAACCAAACCAATCCAAACCAATCCAAACCAATCCAAACCAACCAAACCAATCCAAACCAATCCAAACCAATCCAAACCAATCCAAACCAATCCAAACCAACCAAACCAATCCAAACCAATCCAAACCAACCAAACCAATCCAAACCAATCCAAACCAATCCAAACCAATCCAAACCAATCCAAACCAATCCAAACCAATCCAAACCAATCCAAACCAATCCAAACCAATCCAAACCAATCCAAACCAATCCAAACCAATCCAAACCAACCAAACCAATCCAAACCAATCCAAACCAATCCAAACCAATCCAAACCAATCCAAACCAATCCAAACCAATCCAAACCAATCCAAACCAACCAAACCAATCCAAACCAATCCAAACCAATCCAAACCAATCCAAACCAATCCAAACCAATCCAAACCAACCAAACCAACCAAACCAATCCAAACCAATCCAAACCAATCCAAACCAATCCAAACCAATCCAAACCAATCCAAACCAATCCAAACCAATCCAAACCAATCCAAACCAATCCAACCAACCAAACCAATCCAACCAATCCAAACCAATCCAAACCAACCAAACCAATCCAAACCAACCAAACCAATCCAAACCAATCCAAACCAATCCAAACCAATCCAAACCAATCCAAACCAATCCAAACCAATCCAAACCAACCAATCCAAACCAATCCAAACCAATCCAAACCAACCAAACCAATCCCAAACCAATCCAAACCAATCCAAATCCAATCCAAACCAATCCAAACCAATCCAAACCAATCCAAACCAATCCAAACCAATCCAAACCAATCCAAACCAATCCAAACCAACCAAACCAATCCAAACCAACCAAACCAATCCAAACCAATCCAAACCAATCCAAACCAACCAAACCAATCCAAACCAATCCAAACCAATCCAAACCAACCAAACCAATCCAAACCAATCCAAACCAATCCAAACCAATCCAAACCAATCCAAACCAATCCAAACCAATCCAAACCAACCAAACCAATCCAAACCAACCAAACCAATCCAAACCAATCCAAACCAATCCAAACCAATCCAAACCAATCCAAACCAATCCAACCAATCCAAATCCAAACCAAACCAATCCAAACCAATCCAAATCCAATCCAAACCAATCCAAATCCAATCCAAACCAATCCAAACCAATCCAAACCAATCCAAACCAATCCGAAACCAATACCAATCCAATCCAAATCCAATCCAAATCCAATCCAAATCCAATCCAAATCCAATCCAAATCCAATCCAAATCCAATCCAAATCCAATCCAAATCCAATCCAAATCCAAACCAAATCCAATCCAAATCCAATGCATATTCAATCAGTGAACATATGTATAAAAATAAATTAGAATTTTTAATTTGAAAACATAGCACAACATCCTATCACGAAGGTTTTGCTCTCTGTCTTAAGACGATTACGACCTGGTTAGGAAAGGACAATAAAACCTTATGATTATCCGAATATTTACATTTTTTCCGGTCGAAATAGTTATCAAAACAAAAAATTGCGCTGACATTTTGACTTTTTTTATTTCTTCATCGGCAGACTGTCGAGTCGAGTTTGAGATATTGAAAATGACTTCCGAAATACGTATCTATAAAGCTACAATCAAGTGGTGAAATCAAATGAGCTAGTACTAACTCGTCTTACGACAAGTGATAATAATAGATTTTTACCATTACTTTTGAGCCCATAGTCCGATTCGGCCTATTTTCGATAAAAAGCAATGAAACTGTCGATGAAACTAGATTCTCCATCGAATGCAACTTGATAGGAGGAAATAGGTTGAGCAAAAAGGCCCAGATGAAATTTGTTTTCATTAACATATCCAGACATTGTTTTGGAAACTAGAAATCTTATTTCATCCCTAGATTCAGAATACTTTTCACATAACGTTGCTGTTTCGTATTTATATGTTGATTAAAATGAGCTGCTTCCAAGTTTCTTCGAGTTTCAATTTGAATGAAAATATGTATCCATCAATCATATTCTGTTCAGCATCAAAGCAACCTTTGCCCACGCACATCTCTGAACCGCCCAAAAAGCAATCCCTTTTGCACTTCATTTTCCCCAAGGACGATACCTTGGTACCGGAAGGTTGGCCTCTATCAAATAGTTACCCCTCCTGGCAAAACTCTCTACTTCTTGCATTAACACCGTTGAAGAAAGGGATAAAAAGCACAAATTGGCAGACAAAATGTGCGCCGAGCCATACTTTCCCAAATTCCCACGATCAATGCTCAATGCTTATAGTAGGGTGGATACCAGGAAAATAAATGTCACGTAGGTATTTTGCCCTGCACAAATGTGGCAAATAAGTGTTTTCATGCTTTCTAATCGAATTCTTATTAAATGAAAACCATTCTAACTGCTTGTCGTGCTTGATCTAATCCTAGGTAACATTTCAACGTAATAACGTTCTTGAAGACCATCGTTTACACATTAAAAGTGTTATAAAACCAGCATAAAACCAAAATGTTACTAGGGATGGCTATCGTAAACGAACTTATAGGTTTCAATGAATGATCTGTCAATGCTAAAAACTCAAATGATGCATGTATGCTTACAACAATATGTGCTTTTTATTACGTATGTAGAACATTTAGACATGTTATACAAAAGAATAAATAACAAAAACTTAACGACTAGTAAATTAGAAGTTGGTATAATGTCAAACAAAATTGATGACAAATTGACAATCCTTCAATTCAATATATGATCACCGTTTGAAAAAAAAATGTAACTGTGAAAATTCTAATCAAAAATATAAATACGTTGAATTGCAGAGCAAGTATGACAAGAGTCACGATGCAAAAAGGGAACTAAGGCAATTGAAATAGTCTTAAATGCTTCAACAGATTTGGATCTCGCCTAGTGTGCGAGTGCCACCCTACGGCTCACAATCCTTCATAGTAGGAGACTACTGAAACATTCCCTTCTTGAACGCACCTTCCACAAAGGAAATATGTAAGGCTGTACCTGTCCGAAGAAACCCTAGTTTTGTAACAAAACCGCATATAGGGTGACTGTTCCATTGCATTGCCTCATCTCATAGGTTTTCATGTTTCATAATTTTGTGATTTTTCAAGCATTGGATACGCAGGTTCGCTAAAGAAGCTCTCTACAAAAATGTGTGCTTTATTATTTTGTTTCGATATGGAAGGCACATGAAAGCATCGGATGGCAAATGGCACAGCTCCCCTACTTCTTCACCACCATTCGTAGCGCCGCAATCCTCGACGGTGCTCGAAACGGAAATTTGCCATTAGACTCAAAACCTCAGAATAAATTCTACCGTCCGTTGTTGGCGATGTCGGCGGGCATGTAAGGAATCCTGCTTTCATGCGCTTATTAAATTTGGTTGATTTGGAAAATTGGATTTTATTGGATGATCTGTAGATTTAGGCGACTCAACCGTCGTATGAAAGCAAGGATGCCTTCGGTTCAATAGGAAAAGACGAGACGTGGGGGAAAGGATTTGAACTAACGGGTGCTTTTCCTTCTAAAGTTACCGAGCGAAAGACGTGATTGTATTCATTGAACAGCCCTTTGAAATTCCTTGGCAACTTGGAAGCATACGAAGTGTTGAGCAGAGTATTATTCATATACAGGTCAGACATATTTTAACGAAGGGTTCGTTAGTATCGACTATAAAGTAAACAGATCCTAACGATATAATGCAATAGACATATGACATAAGATACATGTGAAATGCAACCTACGCAGAAAAAAAATGAAATGTGGGAAATAAGTGGTTTCTTCTTCTTCAATGGATCTACATTCCAACTGAAACTTGGCCTGCTTTTCAACTTAGTGTTCTAGTTAAGCTGTGAATATGTACAAGGCAATGCTAGCTGCGGTGTGTTGCTTGTTGTTGAGGGTGTTTCTTGTTGCTACTTTATTGGGGGTGTATTAAATTGTTTTTAAGTTTTTGCCTTTCTCGTACAACAAAGTTGTACCGAAAGGCTATAGGATTACTCCACTAAGAAATTGCTCTCTGGGCACGCGTGCCATTCGCTAGTGGCACGGCTGCCACATAGTGGAATATTAGCAACCCGCTACATGTATTGGCTCGGCATCCGTTCGCCTTGCTAGTACTTTGCTAGTAGCAGTGTTACAGCCCACTGACTGCTTGGTTACGCCACACGCATAAATGAACATTTTTGTGGCGATTAATGCGAGTTGTCCTATTATGTGAAATCTCATGTGATCACCCTACTAGCACGCACTGAATCGTTGCTATCATCGACATACTCAACCTAGCAACACCCGCTGGCACCCTAAATGCCTCATTTCCAATCTGGATTCCAAATCGAAGACATCAAATATAATATAAGCTCCTACAGTTCGATAACAATCCATACATCCGAAAAGCCATTCGCGGTAGCATTGTTGTCAGGAGAAAAGAGCGCTTCTCTTTGTCTGATCTGCCAGAAACACCGACAGGAAGTCAATCAGTCCATTTCCAATTCAAATTTCGCTCCATTAGCCTATAACAAGCAAAATTTTATTACCGATTCAATCAATTTTCCATTCGAGTTTCTGTAGGTACTTCTGCGAGAACGTAGGCGACGGGAGTTTATCTTTGTTGGAATTTTCACCACCGATCCACGGCGAAGGAACATCCTGACGAATGTCAAACATCAACCCACACGGAAGATATCTGAGTGTCAACCGGAATCGCCTGAAGGCAATTGGCTGACGTTATGCGGTCTATAATAAACTTCTATAACAACACAACAAAGGGTGTAATGATAAACGATTGAATTCTGAAGCGAAGAAGAAAGAATTGACGCAGTATTATAGGCTTCGAGGCAATGGAGAGTGAACGTAAATGATTGTGGTCATCGGCTTTGGTTCATATTTACCTTGAAATGTGAGTGAATAGAGGATGTTGGTTCTGATACGTTTCTTATTCCAAAATTGGATGTTGGTTTTACAATGTGAATTTTGAATCAAAAAGCAAACATTCAAAAAAAAATGTTAAAATTATTGGAGAAACATAAATAGAATCATTAAAGGCTACAGCCTGCCCCAGCCTCACCCAAAGAGAAATAACACCGATGGGCGTTGTGAACAACATTAAATTGCCATTAAGCATAAACTTGGCGGCGATAACGAGAGCACGCTGAACTGACGATGACAACGGCGGTGGAAAAGTCCAGCTAAAAGTTTCATTAGTCCGGAGTCACATTTGTAGAAATAACTCCTACCCCCGCCGATGTGAAGGGACGAAGAAAGCGAAGAAAAACTGCAAATGAAGCGGAAGTGATTGAAAAACAATTTCCTACTTTTGTCTCTCCATCAGTGCTCGTCTTAACGTTGTTGGCCGATGGGAAATCGTATCGTGAGCCAAATCGAACGGCCGCCGCGCCGGGGACGGAATTGGAAAGGTGCACGCGGGGCATCCCATCAACAGAAGAGGTAAGCATAAGCAACTTTTTCCTGTTCATTCTCAGTTCACAACTTCCGCCATCAGCAGTTTACGATAGGATATTGTGCAGACGCAGGCAAATTAACGTTTAAACTGAGCGAACACGGTTTCTGGTTTCTGTGTGTGTGTGGGTTGAGATCGATTTTATTGTAGTGGAACTTTTATTCTCTGAGTTGTTATAAATTTATTGCATGCTCAAACTTTTGATGCATTGTTATTTTGTTTCGTTTTAGATCGAAAATTAATTTATGACAAAGAAAAAGTTTCGGTTTGACAAAAACTATTTGGGGATGATGGTCGGTCTTTGTTCGATGATGCGCATCACTGCCTCGAAAACTAATAATATTTGAAAAGAACATCAACAGGCCATCTATCTCCAATTCCGTTGCAGAGAAGTTTGGCAAGAAGAATGATCGTTTACATGGGCCTTACCAGGATTTCGATCAAAAAAGGGTTAACTTTTTAAAATCTTCTCAATTGTAGTTACAATGACCCCACATATATGGGCCACTTTGTAACAATAATTAGTCACTCCATTTTGCACATTGGTTGAATGGAAATGACTCATATTAGTTGTGACTCATGATTGTGGGGTCAGTGTATGGCAAATTTCACATTTTTTTTTTCATTTCCTGAATCTATTTTAATACTCATGAATATTAGTACATGGGCACTAAATTCCAGTTCAAGTTCGAAAATCTTTTAATCTTAATTGACAACAGTAACTGACCCACTTAGAACACTTGAGACTCTCCGGCATTCACAGACCAGTTTTCCGTAACACAAACAAATATTAATCACAGGGATTCCTGTTCAACTGTGCGGTCAAAAATCTGTCCGGAATACCGTGGCAAGTGGCTTCACGGATAGTCGACGTATGAGGGTACCAGAGGGCGTTGCCTCCTTCAAACATTCGGGTGGTTGTAGTTTAGCCACCTTAGACGCCTGGGGGCAGCAGGGACTATGTCCATGTGGCTTGACGATCCCTCCCCAGGCCGACTGCGATTTGGGGTACCTGCCTAGGATGTGGTGGGGTTCGACGGTAGGCTCTGTTGAACTTCTATAAACTATGTATCCGCAAGCAGGCGCCGCCAAAGCGACCCTGTGTCGCTCAAAGCGCACAAGCCCGAATCCTGGTGTTAGGTGGGACACTAAACAGACCTGACACGACGGCCCTCCGACGAGACAGGAGTTTTGCGCAGACCCAATAAACCGCCTTTAAAACTAATCACTATGAACGGTATAAGAGATAATACGACTCGATACAATCGGCAACCTCAAACGCCCGAAAGCAAATCTTATTTGGCGATTATGTCCAACGTCCTGAGGATGCATACGTTGATGGACAACGGAATCCTTTACGGCGCGAAAACCTGACGGCCGCACGGCCCGAACCGAGTACAGAATGGATTAGCAGATCAAAACAAATAGATCCTAATATACAGATGGTTGTATAAATCAGGTTTCGCAGTGTTCCGGGTGAAAGTACTAGCACGATTTCCCAAATGTTCGATCTGCTAGGAGAGACAGTGAGAGAGAGAGATGATCTTACACTGCATTGAAAACTTGCGTCTTTGCAAACGGACTTCACGCGAGAAACTACTCGGACTAGTCCCCGACGGCGGATCTATCCTACTCGGACGAGAAGTTCCTGCTGTTGCTCGCCCAAAACCTTGCAGTAGGATGTCGACAATCATGGTTGCCACTCTAGTGACAGCACCACGCTGCTCTGAGTTCCGGCTCCCATTCTTCCGACAATAGGTGATAGTGCCCATTCCGCACGCCTCCATCCTCGTACACCTCTCTGCATCGAACTATGGACACGTGAACAGAATGTGCCCTGTCGTTCTTATCACGTCTTGACATCTCGAAAAGGCCGAAGAAGCCACAAACATGTGCAGTTACCAACTGATGAATCCGTTACTACCTGTAAAGAGCTGGGCCTTGCCAAAGTTCAGCTCTCCATCTGCTCTTTTAATCCAGGTCGACACATTGGGGATAGGCGGTGGGGCTCCCCTGCACTGCACTTGGTCGTGTTCCCCACTTTCTCTGCCATTTGACTACTGTTGTTGTTGCTGCCTTGATATTCCTCCTCGATTCGCTAGAGAGTAACATCCGCAAATCTCGGTACGAACCGGATCAAAACGTAACCTTTGAAGGATGGTACGTGCGGTACGAAGATCTATTCGCTAAAGATGCCGTTCGACTCGACGATGAAGCCAAGGTGGAACTGCTGATACGAAAGCTGGACCCGTCAGATCACGAGAGGTACACCAGTTACATCCAACCGAAAAGCCCGAACGAAATCCGATTTGACGACACAGTGAATAAGCTGAAAAGTTTGTTTGGCATGCCAGAGTCCGTGATTAACAGGCGATACCGATGCTTGCAAGTCACAACGTAAGCTGCCAAGGGCTACAAAACGTTTGCCTACCGGGTGGAAAAACTCTGTGTCGAGTTCGAGTTGAGGAAACTTTCGGAGGATCAATTCAAGGGCCTCGTGTTCGTTTGTGGGTTGAAGCCGGAAAGCGATGCGGAAAACAGGACGAGGTTGCTCAGCCGCATTGAAGAGCAGAACGATATAACCCTTTTTTAGGACGAATGTCAGCGGCTTCTCAATATCAGAAGAGCACCGGTCCCGCAACGCCTTGCTGGAGCTGCGGTACTGTGCACTACTCATAGGACTGTCCGTTTTAGGAACACCGATGCAACGACTGTGGTCAACATGGTCACAAAGACGGATATTGTTCCAGTGTGAAGAAGCTCAGGTCTCCAAACAAGCGGTTCTCGTCCAAGAAAGCGGCAACACGAAGCGTACTGGCGAAGAACGTCCGGAAGCGAAGAAGATTAGTGAAAGCGGAGTTCGATACTGTGTCGGATATCAGCATCATTTCCGAGCAGACATGGCAGAGAATCGGGAAACCTGCGGGAAGTCCGACTATATTGCAAGCCGCCACAGCATCCGGCAAGCCCAAGCTGAAGTTCCAGTGTAGCTGCGAAGTGGTCATCAAGGGGAAGAAGTGCATCGGTCGATTTTTCATCGTCAAGCAGGAGCTTAATCTGCTCGGGCTCCATCTCATCGACGCTTTCGATCTCGGGTCAGTGCCCATGGATCAATTTTGCAACCAGTTCCGCAGTCATTCAACGACCGTCAACTCCTTCAAAGCAGCCTTCCCGAAAGTATTTTTTTTTCTTGAGGAGGTTAACTCAGGTAGTGTGGGGATGGGATCACCCGACCCACTAAAACCAAACCCCTTTCGCCAGTCCGTATCCCCCGGCCAGCAATTAAGCAATACATCAGGGGACGACGGTTGAGAACGCTCTCGCCTATGCTAACGCACTCGACGTTATAACGTAACATCGACTTCAAGGGTGGTAACCTCACCACCCGTCGATCGCAAGCTATAATAGTAACCTGTATTAGAGGTGTGCGCCGCCGCCGACAGTTTTTGACACGCCGCCGCCACCGACGATTTTACGCGCGCTGATTTGTTATTTTCCACGCCGATTCAAATTTGTAGAAATCCACAGAATTTTCAGAGCAAATTCCGAAGATCCAGTGTAGTTTTCGTAAAATTTCCTGATTGATATCCTTACAACATTACGTTGAATAGGTGGATAGGGAACCTTGGGCCAACAACCTACTGTTCCCGAAAACATCAATTTGTTCGAGAATCCGATAATGAAAGAATACGGACTGATTATACGGCGACGACTCTTAGCGCGAAACAACGGACACGAATAGGGACATGGAACGTTTTAACCCTAGCCCAGCAGGGTAAATTGGCACAATTTGCCAATGAGGCACGCCGCATGAAGCTTGAGATCCTGGGACTGAGTGAAGTCCGTTGGCCAAACTTTGGAGAACACAGAACGCCGTCGGGACAAGTTCTGCTATACTCTGGTTTACGAGGTGAACACGCTCCCCGGCATCGCGGAGTTGGCTTCCTACTAAGCGCTCAGGCACACTCTGCGCTTATGAAGTGGGAACCTCTAAGTGAAAGGATAATCGTTGCCAGATTTAGAACACGGGTCCGAAACCTTACTATAATCCAATGTTATGCGCCAACCGATGCTGCCGATCTGCAAGACAAAGAGAACTTCTACAGTCAACTCAATGCCGCCGTAGATAGAATTCCAAAGGGTGATATCAAGATCTGTTTGGGCGACTTCAATGCGAAGATCGGATCCGACAACTCGAACCATGAGCGCATTATGGGACGCCATGGTCTCGGAGAAATGAGCGAAAACGGAGAGCTGTTCGCAGAGTTTTGTGGTAATAACGACATGGTGATCGGGGGATCGCTCTTCCCTCATCGACCGGTTCACAAGGTCACGTGGGTCTCCCGTGACGGCTTTACAGAAAATCAAATCGACCACATCTGCATCAGCCGAAAATGGAAACGGAGCCTTCTTGATGTACGGAATAAACGTAGTGCCGATATCGCGTCTGATCATCACCTCCTCATCGGCGAAATACGCCTGCGCATTGCGCGGATTCATCGGCATGAGTAAAGAGTTGGACGACGATTCTACACACGCCGACTGGAAGATGCCACGGTGAAACGGTCCTTCGTTGAAGAACTGGAGACGCGTGCTGCAGATATCCCGGAAGGTGGCAGCGTGGAAGACCAATGGACCGCCATCAAGAATGCCTTCATCACCACCAGCGAGAACAATCTGGGCGAACTACGCACCCAGAGAAAACAATGGACCACCGATGAGACCTGGAGAAAGATAGAGGAGCAAAGAGAAGCTAAAGCCGCGATAGAGCGATCGAAAACCAGAGGAGCCAAAGTCGTAGCCCGTCAACGATACGCGGCTCTTGAGAAGGAAGTAAAACGCTCATGTCGACGGGACAAGCGAGCGTGGGCAGACTCTCTGGCCGACGAAGGAGAGAGAGCCGCCGCAACCGGGGGCATTCGCCTCCTCTACGATATCTCACGACGCTTAAGCGGGGCGAAGATGAATGCAACGATGCCTGTGAAAGACGCGAATGATCAGTTATTGACCGACCCAACTGACCAGCTGAAACGCTGGTTCGAGCACTTCGAACAACTTTTTCAAGTGCCAGCCAGGCCATCCCCACCTCGGCATGATCTGCCTAGGGTCCGACGTATAACACGCGTCAATACCGAAGCTCCAGCACTGCTAGAGATTCAAACAGCCATCCAAAGCATGAAATCGAATAAAGCCCCAGGGGTCGACCGCATATCAGCCGAGATGCTCAAAGCTGACCTCATGACATCCGCTCAACTACTGCATCGTTTATTTCGTAATATCTGGGACACCGCAACTTTCCCGGTCGACTGGATGCAAGGTATCTTAGTGAAGGTGCCCAAAAGGGGTGATCTGACTGAATGCGATAACTGGCGAGGCATTATGTTGCTGTGTACCGTTCTCAAAGTTCTGTGCAAAATCATCCTAGCCCGGATTCAGGAGAAGATCGATGCGACTCTCCGGCGGCAGCGGGCTGGATTCCGTGCCGGAAGATCCTGTGTGGACCATATTGTCACGCTCCGCATTATTCTGGAGCAGGTCAACGAATTCCAAGAGTCCCTTTACTTGGTATTCATTGACTACCAAAAAGCTTTCTACCGTCTCAATCACGAGAATATGTGGGGCGCCCTGAGACGCAAGGGAGTTCCTGAGAAAATCATCGGTCTCATCGAGACACAGTACGAGGCCTTCTCGTGTGGAGTGCTGCACAATGGGGTTCTGTCCGACCCTATCCGGGTCGTAGCCGGTGTGAGGCAAGGATGTATTCTATCACCGTTACTGTTCCTCATCGTAATCGACGAGATTCGACGACGATAAAAAAATCAATAAAAAAACGCCACGCCGATCTACGCCGCCGCCGGCTAAAATGGCTGTCGGCGTGACGCCGAAAACGCCGCCTCAGCCGACCAGAATTATGACGAACGCCGCCGCCGACGATTTTCTGACCGGCGCACACCTCTAACCTGTATCATAAACTCGCGTAGGAGACGAGCACCCCCACAATAAACGCCACGCGTGAACCGCAATGACCTCTATATCTACATACGGAGGTTCTCGCAGCCCACCCGCGACGTGTTTGTTGTTGGGGTGAAAGTCTTGCACCATGGATGTGTACGAAGGCGAAAATAAAGTTTAAGCTGAAGGAAGGCAAACCACCAGTGTTCCGACCTAAAAGACCGATGTACAGCACTGTCGAAGCAGAACTAGATAGGCTAAAAAGTTCCAACATCATCACACTGGTCGACTTTTCAGAGTGGGCCGCTCCCATCGTCGTTGTTCGGAAAGCAAGTGGCGCAATCATCATGGTGACTACTCCACAAGCCTTAACGACGTTCTTCAGTCGCACCAGTATCCGCTTCTTTTGTCGGAGGACATCTTCGCCAAGCTGGAGCATTTCAGCAGCTCGTAGACCAAATGCTTGCTGGTCTCGAACGTACTTCGGGATACCTCGATGATGTTTTAGTTGGCGCAGTCGACGAAGAAGACCAGGAATTCGGATTCGCCATCAAAGCCGAAAAGTGCTCGTTTGGCCAGCGACAGATCAAATACGTTGGACACCTCATCGATGAGCACGGTTTGCATCCGGATCCATCCAAAGTCGAAACCTTCTGCCGAGTGCCGAAAAACGTTTCGGAAGTACGCTCGTTCTTGGGGGCGATCAATTATTATGGGAATTTCGTCCCGAGTATGCACAAGCTTCGATATCCGCTCGATGAGCTGCTCAAAGCTAACAAAAATTTCGCCTGGATGGCAGAGTGTAAGACATCCTTCAGTACCTTCAAGCAGATTCTTCAGTCCGACTTGTTGCTGAAGCACTACAATCCGTAGCTCCCCATAGTATCAGCCACAAATTTCCAGATGGATCGATGAAAGTACCGATCACGCTCTACTGCTTCGAATCTTCGGTTCAAAGAAAGGAATTCCAGTTTACACGGCGAATTGATTGCAGCGTTAGGCTCTGCAACTTCTCATCTACGACTATCTACGACGATATAAGATCGATCTCCATTTCTAGGCGATTCAGCAAGCCATCCGCTCTGACCCAGTACCTAGCAAGGTCTACCGCTTCATTCAGCATGGCTGGCTGCAATCAAAGAAAGCCATCTCAGATCAAAAGGTTCAGCGGTTATTCGACCTTTGTGACTCGTTTTCAACGATTCAAGGGTGCATCATGTTTGCTGAACGCCTTGTAATTCCAGCGAAGTTCCGGATGCGTTGCCTCCACCATCGTGACCATCCGGGGAACCAGCGCATGAAGGCGATTGCGCGAAGCTATGTCTACGGGTCGTCGATTGACGCGGACATAACTACACACGTCAAAGCCAGCTGATGTAGTACTTACTTAACGAAAAGCCCCCGACTTAGCGACACCCTCATAAGTACCACGGAGTTGGATATTGGAAAGGGTACTCGTTGGATCAGGATTTGCCTGTAGGCCTGTAGCTGACAATGTGACCTTGGTAGATCTTACACCGTAACACACCACGCAAAGGTGTCTATCCAGCATTACGGGGCGCGTAGATCTGAGAAAAGAGACCAACAAAAGTGATGTTTAGCAGAAGAAGGAAGAGATCGTCGGCTTCGGGATAGGCGGCGATCGAGAATTGGTACAGGGAGACTGGAAATTGGCGGCCCAAGTATTTACGAACGTCCTGGAATATGGCATTACATACGGCTTTGCTCCGGACAACGCGACCATCACAGGAAGAGGTGTTCTACGAAAGGTAGAATATGGCACATTGGCGGAATATGAAAGGCAGAATGGACGAAAGGCGGAAAGACACAAAAGGGAGAAACACGGAAGGCTGAATCATGAAAAACAGAATTGCTCTATACAGTTTTAACTAAGGCAAACATTTTGAACTACCAAATTGATCAACCGGCCTTTGATCTGTTGGGTGAAAATGTTTGCCTAAGTTGCAGAAGCAATTCTGACTTTTGTGTGATTCGTGATCCGTGTGGTTCTTGAGTATGAGACACTGAAGACGGCCTTACCGTTGAGGTATCTGTCAAAGGTACAATAAAGTAGTGGAATTAAATGGAATAGTACGAACTCGTCTTATGGGAAGTATATACATTCCACTAAAAGTTTAAAATAATTTGCGTATCATGCTATCTTGTTTTCCAGTAGGCAAGAGACTTATTTTGTGGACTTATAGTAGCTGAACGATAAGGCGTTCGGGTTCGCTAGGTATGGTTTTATAACATACTACGCTGAAGATGACTGAGATAGATTCTCTATACGGTCTTAAATGTTTTCGGGTGATACATTTTCACAAAAAGCGTACACTAAATAACTATGAAAGTGCTTAATGAATATTAAGCTACGAGTCGGTGTTTCAGTTGTGGTATGCGATTCCAATACGATAAAAACGAATAAAAAAGTGTCGTTTTTATCGCCACTTTTTTATTCGTTTTTATCGTATTGGAATCGCATACCATAACTGGGGCCCTTCTTAGCCGTGCGGTAAGACGCGCGGCTACAAAGCAAGACCATTCTGAGGGTGGATGGGTTCGATTCCCAGTGCCGGTCTAGGCAATTTTCAGATTGTCTCGACTTCCCTGGGCATAAAAGTATCATCGTGTTAGCCTCATGATATACGAATGCAAAAATGGTAACTTGGCTTAGAAACTACACACTTAAATCATTTCACAGATTTCGGTGAATTTTGCTTCAATTCACCGAAATCTCAACAGCAGATTTGTTCGGTAATTATTTCACCAATTTTCTGCGGTATTTTCCTTTGTTCAACTGTCAAAACTACCAAAAAATCTGTAAAATTTTTACCGAACAGTTCTGCTGTTGAGATTTCGGTGAAATTTCACAGAAATCTGCGATTTATTTTAAGTGTGCACGCAGTTAATAACTGTGCAAGTGCTTAGTGAACACTAAGCTGCGAGGCGGCAAAGTCCCAGTGGGGGATGTAATGCCAATGAAGAAGAAGAAGAAAAAAGTGTCGATTTCAATAGTGTCGCATGAACGGGGTTCTACGGTAAATATAAAGTAGAAATATTCAGAGGAGAGTGCTTTCAAGAAAGGAATCATATCCTCCTTTCAACTTAGATGGGAGTGTTGTAAAATGTCATTTGCATTCGTTTGTATATTTTTCCCAGAACTTTTTCCAGAAGGTAGCTATCAATTCATGATGTCTGACCAACTTATTGCGCTTAAATGTGCCTACAACTTTGTCTAACAAGACATTGCTGTAAATATGTAATCTGGGGCGTGGGAGGCGAAATGTCATTCAATGACATTATGTTAAATGACACGTGACATTTTGGAGAGTTTTCACTCTCCAGCCTAAGATGTTATATTTAGAGCAATGTACCCTTGGACAAAATTATAGCCCTACTCAAGCGTCATGAGTACATCTAAAATTATGCAATAAATTTGGTTTCTAAAGAAAGTTATGAACAAATTAGTCAAATGACATGCAGATGACATTTTACAAGCTTGGATGCAACCCTTCAAAAAATAAAGTATATCCTCCCTTAACTCAAGCATATGCCTGCTCAAAACTAACTCAAAACTTTTATAGTTACGCCTTATGATATATTCCCCCTTTAGTTTCATGTGTAAGAAGGTCTGCCTTTCGAGATTCTGCTTTTTGTGATTACGCCTTCCGTGTTTCTACCATTCATTGTGGTCCCGTGATTTTCATTGTGAGTCGATTTGTTTGACTCGTCAGTATTCTAAACAAACCTTGAAATGCTGATTATTCAGTCAGTTTTTTTCCTGTATTTCAACAGATAATAACTAACATTTAGAACAATTTTCGGAAAATTCATTTTAACTATAGCTAAACAGATGAAGTTTTTGTATAATTTGTGCAACATTCCACTGCAGCATAGCAGGAGTTTTCATAAACAGTTTTCGTGATGGATCCTCTAGATTGTCTTTCAGCAGACTGTACACATCGGGATAATACTGAAACATAAGCAAAATGTATCCAACGTGTCACCACGATAGCTAAAACTTTTTACCGATTGATTTTCGGGTGTAGGGTGATACGCCAAAATAACTTCATCCAATGGGGAGCACATCTCCTCCACCCTCACCATAGCTGCTTTCAAAGGACTCGCCAAGACGGTTACGAGCTGCTGCTCAGGGCAACCCTCGATCACTTGGCGGCTCTGAAACAGGACTTCCCTGAAGGGTGCATATTGGTTCCAGAAACAGTTCGAAAAGTTGTGAGTTAAACAGAAGGCAGACATGCACTTCAAGCTGTGATTTTCCATAGATTCGTGCTTTGGGGTGGTCATACCCGAGACATAGAATGGTGCGTCCACGTCGGGAAAAATATTTACGTTGATTCCGATCAAATACTTGACAAGTTCGTCTAAGGAAAGTTCTTGCGAAGGTGGAGTTATGTCTTGTGGATTTGCTTGGAATTCAAGTGCGTACCCGGACTTCGTAACGTTTATGTTCAACTGCATACCGACGCAATATAGAGTTACTCTTGTTGTTAAATCAGATCTGCAAGAAAGTATTATTGGAATTTATATTTTCAAAGATCTAAACAAACTCACATTTTCCCAACTCTTCTTAAGTCCCATCCTTTGAATGGTAAGTTATAATACTTCTCCATGGCAAACCCGAAAACTCCAAGCCTTTCTGTCCAGATGGTGACAGTTCTTGAAATAGGATCATATTCCTGCTTATGTACTAATTTGGTAGACCAACGTCCCGGCGAATGAGGCAGTTTTGTGAGTTCCACTGGATCAGTTGCTTTCAGTTCACGTTCGTCTTCCGTTGACACGTCAGAAGTGCTTTGAAGAGTTGTTGATTTACGCCGTTTCCGTTTCTTCCTCGTTATCTGCACAGAGTTTCTGGACAGCGGTCGTGAAGTTCCTACCATTGAAAAAGAAGATAACCTTCTCGAAGTTCTTGCACCTGGCAGATCGATCCATGATGCATGACGATGAGTGGAATCTCTAGAAATAATTCTTGGTTTGTTTATTTGGTGTATTTCAAAATCTTCTTCGGTTTCATCAGGCTCAATAACTTCAGGAAAAATGGGTTGCTCCAGCTCACGTAACCGGTCGAGGAATTTTATAAATGTAGAGAATAATTTGTAAACAGATTCGGAGCTGAAATCATCTTCCGAAATAACACTTTCCAGAATTTCTTGGGCCATTTCGTCAAGTTCTAAATCAACAGGTTCCAATTTATATTTTTCAGTTATAACCAAAAACGGTATTTTTCGACATGGTGGAAACAAATAAGCAGGTGCATATTGCGCTTCAATTAGCTCTTCCAGCATCGGTTCGATTGGCGTTTGTATTTCCGAGCTCAATGAAGCACCAACCAACGAAGCCATGCTATCTTTTCCAACAGGAACATCAGAGAGACTTGGTACTCTGAAGCGTTGCTCAAGTTCACCAATGCTATATCCTTCTGTCAATAGCTTCTGAAACTTTTTACTCAGCAAATCGTTCAGCTGTTCCTCGATTTTCAGTCGCTGATTTTGCATGAACAGACTTTGTATTAATGAAAACTGTTTGTGCATTTCTGCGTGAAATTTGAATCGTTGAGGTAGTCTCGGCAGTATGTGATCTTTAATCAAAAAGTGGATTTTTACATCCAGCGGAATGTCAGTAATAGGAAAATCCGGAATAACCGTTGGCTTCAGTATTGGTCTTTGAATTTTTGAAGCACTGAAGAATTGTTTAGATTTCTCCTCCATTATTTCGTCATAGTTCAAATGAAAATTTTGTAATTCTTCACTCAACGATTGAAACTCACTGCTCTGTTCCCACACCTCCCAAAAGCATACAATCGGGCTGTGCCACCAGAAGTACTGCTCAGGAAGTTTAACTTTGAGTATTATAAGCTCGGAAGACTCCTGGCTTGTAAATGTCTTCTCCATTAGCTTGAGACCTTCTGGTAAAGTGGAGTATATGAAATCACATCTGATCTCTGACGGTTGAGGAAGCTTGTTAAAATAATTGATGGAAAATATTCCCCCATTCATGGTGTAGCGTCTAAGGTTTACGTAATCATTATCTAAATCCATCGATTTTGGACCAATAAGCTCCATTTTTCGCTCATAATTTTGCTGTTCTTGAATTATGTATAATTCGTCAATATCGACAGATGTTGTTTCAGTTATTATAGGAGGTGGAGCTTCTAGTGCGTTTGTAGTGGCCTTTTCTTTTGCTTTATTTTTCTTTTTCTTAGCAGTCTTTGTGTTTCCGGACTTTTTAGATGTTTTATTTGCACTTCCAGCTGTAGCAAGAGGAACCCGCATTATAAATATGATATAAATATAATGAAGATTGATTATCAATTATTGATGGGAAACATGAGCTTAACCGTTTTTTAAATCACCTGTTCTTAGTTCGCTTAGTTTTCATTTCTTCTTGGGATTATTCAG
Source organism: Armigeres subalbatus (assembly GCF_024139115.2). Taxonomy (NCBI): domain Eukaryota; kingdom Metazoa; phylum Arthropoda; class Insecta; order Diptera; family Culicidae; genus Armigeres; species Armigeres subalbatus. The sequence goes on along the minus strand of NC_085141.1, from coordinate 163,409,538 downwards.
TCTTTTTCTTTATAATTTAACTGAGTAAATTCGTCTAAAATAAGAGTATCGCCAATAGATGTGCTCATTATCATTAATGTAAGAATCAAAGGACTGAAAGATGTGTTCTAGCAGCCACAATATCAATGTAAGATGTTTAAAAAATTAACTAATGTCTAGTTGCAACAAACATTTTTGTGCACGGTACACGTACACAAATACACACGGCAGGCAGATGTGTACGCAGTCACCGATCTTTGAATATTTTTGTGCTACGGCAAATCCCGAACGATAAATTTTAAAGCAAATCCAGTCTTTCGAAATAACTTTTCTAGGCTCTATGAACTCAATATTGTATCGCAGGGCTCTGTTATAGTATTAAGGCATTATTAATTAAGGGGATTAAGAGTAATTTGATACCCTCTCGAATAAAAAAAAATAACCGGAATACGCGTGATATTTACCTTTGGCTGCTTCCAACTCTTCGAGTTCTTTCTTTTTCTTCTCTTCCTCATATAGCCTCCTGGCCGACTTCATTTCTTGCAACTTTTGCTCTTTCAACTGGGCCCTATCTGCCCACTCTATTTCCTGGGACGCAATCAAATCGGGAATGGTTTCCGAAATCGGACACCGATACGTTGGATCTAAATCGGAATAGTGATCGAACTGGGTCCACATGCCACGCATTGAACAGTCCTTCAAGTCGAAAGATGGGGGTTTCTGAAATGTCATTGGAACGGACTTCATTTCGATCGATTTTACCAAGTAGTGGCTGGAAAAGCTTGCGTTGTATTTTTTCATGTCACCATTCCATAATTCTCATTATACTTACTATTCCGGAGGCAACGGAACATGCTGGAAGCTCCAGTGGTAAAAATTAATGATATCCGACGTGAACATGAATTCTGCCGTAATCGGATCCATTGGTCTGTGGAGAGGGGCTATTCTCTGTAAGCTTGGCTTATAATCATCAAATCCGGCATACTCACATCATATCGCGCCATATATTGCCTCCCACTCGCATCGTTATTTCATCCAGTACATGCGAAATTTTCATCCGTATCTCATCCCGCACCTTGATGACTTCCTTCTGCGAGAAGCTTTTCAGGGCCGAATCTTCGATAAGAGCGAGCATTTCGAGCGCATTCCGAATTCCAGGAAGATATGACGATCCAATATCTTTATATTTATCGAAACGGCATTTCCACGTTTCGTCGGGGTCGGCTTCATCCTGAGTCAGAACGCTTCGTTCGTTCACGTTAAGCGTCCAGCTTACGAAATCTTTTGCCTGCTGTTCCAGCTCATAATTCCAATGGTAAAGAAATTCTCTCAGCTCGGCAGCATCAGCGGGGTCGGGAGTTCTCTTACAGCTAACATAATGCTCCCATTCTTGATCTCTAGTCTTTTGGCGGTATGTTTCGGCCGCGGCTTTTTCAAGTTCTAATAGAAATAAAATAATTTAGAACGAGACTGAGCTAAAACAAACTAAATAAAAACACTTCTGAAAAACTTGTTCGTATCAACTAGAATAACGCGTCGTTGGTTGTATTCTTTTAGTTCAACGTTGCTTTTCTCGGCCAATTCTAGTTGTTCAGTTTTCCATTTTTCTTCTGCTTCATGCTGAATAATCGCACTAGAATGAGTTGACACAAAATTAGGATTAAAATGAACAATTACTATCGAATTTAATTATCAAGCCTTACAGCTGTTCTTCCGGGGATATTTTTGGAGCCTTTTGTTTCTGAAGGATTTAATCAAACTTTTAATTATTTGTTCATTTTATTGATAAAAAAATATGTTCCACCTTTGATGATTTTTTCTTCATATTTGCTCGTTTTTTCTCAATAAAGCACAAAAACAATTTTGCACTATATTTTTGATGTTACTCGTTTCTTATTTTGCTCTATTTTGGTGCATGAATGTCATTATCTTTCATGACATACTTGTCGTGATTTTGTTCTTGTTCTTTTTTGTCTGTGTCCAGAATATATATACATATATATATATATATATATATATATATATATATATATATATATATATATATGTATATATATATATTCCGTGTATGAACAGCTCGGCAAATTTTCAAATTAAAGTAGTTTTTCACTGAAGGTTTATTTTATTCCATTCGTGGTGGGTCTCCTACAAGCTTTGTGCGTAGAAGCGTAGTATGTCATTCCGGAGATGGAAAGTGCGATTCTCGGTTGGAAACCATATAAGATTCATGCAATGGCAGGGATAAAAAGCTTTCAATTGAAAACTGTGGATAGCGTAGAGAACCATTTGCGCAGCACCCCTTATTCCCGTCAGCAACGTTCATTATTCGAGCGCATTAAAATCGAATTGCTTATTTTTTAGTACATGGTTAGTTTCTGTCGATATCTAGTTATGTATAAAAAATCAAGCCATTTGGTTGAAACGCGATCGAGTTATTAGCGTTGCGGACGGGAATAGGGGTGCTACTCAAATGGTCCCACTCCCTATGTGGGAAATGTTGGCCAACATAAAATGACAAAAGCACAAGCCACCACCACCACAGTTTGAATCGTGGATGCGCCTCTGTGAAGAACCAATAACTCAAGCAATCAAAGTATTTCAACAAACGCATACCCCATACTTTTTTTTTTTTTTTTTTTTTTTTTTTTAAATGGCCCACCACTTCCTCCACACCAAGAAACTCGCACAGAGAGCTTCCTGGCAATGGACGCATCTAATTTCTAAACAAGGAAGACTAACATAAAAATACAAATAAATTTAAATGCTTAGGTATGTGTGATGAACTATTACAACAATAAGTTAGTCAGTGGAAACTAAATTCCTTTTAAGGGATCCCTATAAACACTAAAAGTAAACATATATGGTTGGAAATATGACGAAGAATTATAATAAAAGTACTTTAAGGATAGTTCATGGTTAAATGATCAGTTCAAAGATATTCACATATTTTATGTTTTAGATACAGTTTCAATCTGGCTTTAAATATGTTTCTATTCGAGACTTGTTTCAACTCGTTAGGTAATGTGTTGTACTTTTGAGGACCTATAAAAGTGATTCTTCTCTGTCCAAGATTAGTTTTAGCCTGGGTTCGGACTAAGTGATGTGCTTGTCGTGTATTCTGGAGTTGATTATTCAATGTAATTGGTAAGTTATTATGGATGCCTGTGTTATATATTATATCATGCACATAAGTACATGTTTGAAGCTCACAAAGACCACGAATAGGAAGAATTTTATGACTTTCATTATTATATAAGCTGATTGTGGGATACAAACGAGGAAGATTGAAAATATGTTTCAAACAACGATTCTGCAATGTCTGAAGCCGTTTGAGTTTGGATTTACATGCATTTCCCCATACTATGTTCAGATACTGTAATATGGAGTGAATGCAAGCATAATAATAATTCAACAGAGTGGTCTGCGATACAAAGGACTTAACTTTCCTGATGACACCACATAATACTGATACTTTCTGCTCAACATTCGCGATGTGGTTATTCCATGAAAAAGTAGGGTCTAGGATAATACCAAGGTATTTGAATGCATTGACTTGTTCGATAATTATATTGTGTAATTTTGGATAGTTTCTAAGAGTCGGTTTTTTCGTGGTGAATGAAACAACATAAATTTGGTTTTGGACAAATTAAGTGAGAGGAGATTCGTACAAAAATAATCATGAAGGATGGCAAGGTCATGCTCAATATTTAGGACGATGACATCAGAGCACGATCCAGGAAAAAATATAGCTGAGTCATCTGCAAAGAGTCTAGGCACACCTTTTAGATTTAATGTACCAATATCGTTAACATAAATAAGGAAAAGAAGTGGCCCAATATTGCTTCCCTGAGGGACACCTACGTTAATACCAAGTGTCCTACTTATTTCGCCATCAATTGTTACATATTGTTTTCGATTCGATAAATAGCTGCCAACTAGCCGATTTGCAATTCCTCTGACACCATAACGCTCAAGCTTCGCTAAAAGAATGTTATGATTCAGCGTATCAAAAGCCTTTTTTAAATCTATGAACAGTCCTCCGACAACATTTCTCGCTTCAATTTGTCTGGTAACATAATCAACGAGTTCTACAACTGCTGTGGTGGTGCTACAGCCACGTCGAAAACCATATTGCAACGGATACAAAATATTGTGTTGCTCAAAAAAGTTATATAATCTGTTCACAAGCAGTTTTTCGAAAATTTTGTTGAATACTGATAACGTGGAAATTGGACGATAGTTACACGCCATATGTGTATCGCCAGATTTAAAGATTGGTATCACTTTGGCCGTTTTTAAGCAATCAGGATATTCGCCGCTGGAAATAATGTTATTAAACATTTCGGATAGTAGTCTCGAAAATTTCACCGAGTGTGTTTTAAGAACCGAGGAAGGTAAATTATCTGGACCTGGACTTTTGCTACCATACTTTCTGACCATAAAGACAAGAATGACATCGTGGAGATCATTCTATATGACTAAGAATGAGATTATGGGAAAGTATATCTACAAAATTGTAAATATAATGTCTTTTGATCTAGTTCAACAGTGTCTCAATGGACGACATGATCCTTGTAGGCTGGAGAACTGCTTCAAAATTATAAACTTGTTATTTTTATGAACCGGGGATTGGATACTTTCTCATATTTGATCAAAAAACCTCCGATTCAGTTTCTACGATGAAGCAATCGACAACATGTTCCATGTGAGTAAAAAAAACTGCTTCGGTAGATTTTGAGCGCCAAAATGATTTTAGACATCTAAATGACATAAAAACTGACAAAATGATTTGACTCTGATTTGCCCAGGGTGTCGAAAAAGTTTCCAACCCGAAAGCCACCTTAAACCAAACCGAGAATCAAACTCGCCATCTCCGGTTTGGCAATCCTACACCTTTGCTCCCTTAGGCTACTGGAGGAGTGTCGGACAATACTCCAGAGAAATTGGTTTTCTATTTTCTTGGCCTTGGTGTTGCGTTCGGCGAATAAATCTTCATCGATGCATTATCAGCTTAAAATAAAATTGAGGCTCAAAAATACATTTACAATCAAATATAAAACCAAAAAACCCAGAATAATCCACCTAGCAGTGATGATTCCTTTCTCGTGCATTATAAAAGGGGAAGGGTCATTTGGCCGAAAGCCATTTAGCCGAATGCCACTAGGCCGAACAAACCATTAGGCCGAAAGGGTCATTTAGTCGAAAGGATCGTTTGGCCGGAAGGGTAGTTTGGCCGGAAGGGTAGTTTGGCCGAATGGGTCATTTGACCGAAAGGGTCATTTGGCCGAAAGGGCTGTTTGGCCGGAAGGGTCGTTTGACCGAGAGGGTCGTTTGGCCGAATGAGTCATTTAGCTGAAAGGGTCATTTGGTCGAAAGGGTAATTTGGCAGAAAGGATCATTTAGCCAAAAGGGTCATTTGGCCGAAAGTGTCATTTGGCCGAAAGTGTCATTCGACCGAAAGGGTCATTTGACCGAAAGGGTCATTTGGCCGAAAGGGTTGCTTGGCCGGAAGGGTCGTTTGGCCGAATGGGTTATTTAGCTGAAAGGGTCATTTGGCCGAAAGGGTAATTTGGCCGAAAGGATCATTTAACCAAAAGGGTCATTTGGCCGAAAGTGAAAGTGCTTTTAAAAGTGCTAATTTATTTTCGTTATGTGGAAAATTCTCAATTGTTTATGGAAATTTTGCAATATTTGTGCATCTTTGATTCCATTTTCTTTTGATTATTACAAAACTATACAAAAGTTTACTCTGGATTTGTTGGCAGATATTTAAAGACAATAGCTTTGTTTAGCGTACTGAAGTGAAAATGTAGCAGAAAATGCTAAAGTAGCCGATCTATTGGCAAAAGAGAGCGTGATCAAAGGGAGTCTCTTTTTTGCACATACGACCTGTTCTCAAAGCAAACTAGATTTATTTTTTGCTCTTATCCTGATTTTTTTATTGGCAATTCCTTATTTTTTTTATGGACAATTTCTAATTATTTATGGAAATCTTATTTTGCTGCCAGAGGGAAAGTGATATCGATATGTATGGGATGAGACAGTCCTTTCATCACTCTTGTGTGGCCCCCAAATGGACGAAACGACGGACGAAGAGCTGTGACATCAGCTCTCCATCGGTGCGTGTGCACGCCGCGGAGGTCTGACAAGAAGAGGACGAGTCATGGCTTGCTGATCACCAATTGACACGCTGAGGTGTTAATGTATAATCACACGCTGAAAGTAACTTACTCAAACCCCACATTCCCCTTCTTCTCTCATAAAAAAGGCAAAAAAAATCTTCTGGCATAGGACGCAATAATTTTCTTCTAAGTTGTATGCGCGATACGAAGATGAAGATTGACTATGTTGCATTTGAGAAACCGATTAAACTTGTCTTAACATCGAAACAAACCGAAATAAACTTGGTCTAACATCATGGTTTTTTTTTTAATCGCAGAACCACGATATGGGAGTAAATAGATTGTATCGTTTAAATGTTTAGTACCTAGGGTTATAATATTGATCTCTCTAGGAACATATAGTGTTGGGAAGTCGATACTAGGAAATTCAAACACCTTCAAATCAGCTTAGTCTAAGCGCAGCTTCAAGCTGAAATTTAATTTGGATTAATTTTATTGACCAACTTATGCCACAATTTACCTTACGTCTAGTTTGCACCTTGAACTGTTTCCCCAGTACCTTTCTTCGGACCTCATTTGGTTCACTGCGACAACAAGACTATAAATCTACGAACAAACGTTTTTTTAGTAATTTTCTACTTACAGTAGAAGCTAGAGACAGTGATGAGTATAGCAACTCAGCAACTAATAATTGTGAATAACTTTTCCAAATCAACTTAATGCGATCTCACATGCCTTCGACGTTGTTTTTATGTCTTTCTCTTTAGCATCTCGCTGTACACCAATTTAATGTTCGCCAGTAGTGATTAGTTGTCGAGATCTCGGTACTCACACTGAAGCATCCACAAGTGCGCACTATGGACTCGACCACATGTAGATTGCAGCAATAATCTAAATATCTTATTCTGTCAATCAAACTATCAGTCTCGTGTATAGTAACACCATCATGCTGACCTTCAACCATTCGATGTTAAACTTCCGAACAACGGCCAAAAAAATGATATTTATCTAAATTTTCTCAGAAATATTATATTTGAAGGAGATATCATACTTAAATCAGATTCAACGGGTAATTCCGCTATGACTACTAAGTCAGTGAATTCCAAAATAAACTTCGGACGCGCTTTGTGTTTTTCCAAACCACAATCCGTTTTCCAACGGTTTTCCCGACGCGCTTTGTGATTTTCCAAACCACAATCCGTTTTCCAGCGGTCTTCCCGACGCGCTTTGTGATTTTCCCATCACAATCCGTTTCCCAGCGGTCTCCTAGACGCGCTTTGTGGTTTTCCAAACCACAATCCGTTCTCCCGCGTTCTTACAGACACGCTTACAGACACAATCTGTTTTCCAGGAGTCGTCCCGACGCGCTTCGTGATTTTCCAAACCACAATCCGTTTCTCAGCGGTCGTCCCGACGCGCTTTGTGATTTTGCAAACCACAATCCATTTTTCAGCGGTCGTCTCGACGCGCTTTGTGATTTTCCAAACCACAATCCGTTTTCCAGCGGTCTTCCCGACGCGCTTTGTGATTTTCCCATCACAATCCGTTTCCCAGCGGTCTCCCAGACGCGCTTTGTGGTTTTCCAAACCACAATCCGTTCTCCCGCGTTCTTACAGACACGCTTACAGACACAATCTGTTTTCCAGGAGTCGTCCCGACGCGCTTCGTGATTTTCCAAACAACAATCCGTTTCTCAGCGGTCGTCCCGACGCGCTTTGTGATTTTGCAAACCACAATCCATTTTTCAGCGGTCGTCTCGACGCGCTTTGTGATTTTCCAAACCACAATCCGTTTTCCAGCGGTCGTCCCGACGCGCTTTGTGATTTTCCAAACCACAATCCGTTTCCAGCGGTCGTCCCGACGCGCTTTGTGGTTTTCCAAACCACAATCCGTTTTCCAGCTGTCGTCCCGACGCGCTTTGTTATTTTCCAAACCACAATCCATTTTTCAGCGGTCGTCCGACGCGATTTGTGATTTTCCTTTGTGATCACCTTTGTGGTAATACAAACCACCATTCCTTGCGGTTCTTTTAAACCATTCAATATTTTACTAATTAGCACATTACCCGCTTGAATGCAACTCACCTATTGAAATCAGCATCAGAATCCAAAAAAATAACTGGCAGGATCGCCAAAATGTGTGGCCCCCAAATGGACGAAACAAAATGCTGTGACATCAGCTCTCCGTCGGTGCGTGTGCACGCCGCGGAGGTCTGACAAGAAGAGGACGAGTCATGGCTTGCTGATCACCAATTGACACGCTGAGGTGTTAATGTATAATCACACGCTGAAAGTAACTTACTCAAACCCCACAACTCTATCTACACTGTATACAGTCATGTCGTCGTGGTGATAATGATGAGCAAGCAGCCAAGCATCGTTTTCCCTCGGTCAGAGTACAACAGTGATGTACGTTCCGACTGCCGTCGGAACCCAGGAGGAGGGAGCGGGGGCCATTCGTTGGTGGATGGTTCCGACTATGCTGGAGCTTGGACCGATGCAGTCGCTTGTGCGGCTGTAGTGGTGGGAGTATTGGAATCACACGACAGGGAGCCAGGATGGCTGGAAAGTTCATCTTGTTGATTACAGGAACACGGTTCTTCTTCGGAATGGTCCTGGTGGAAGCCTTTTTCCGGATTTCCAGGAAATCGGCTCGCTTTGGGCAGCCCTTTGTGGTGGCCCGATGTTTGTCGCCACAGTTGGCGCACTTGGGATCGGCCACCTCCATTTTGTCGCACTCGTCAGTCGGATGGGGTTCGCCACACTTGTTGCCGCGCGGCTTCATGCGGAAGTTCCTGGTGCCGTGCCCGAAATTGAAGCAGTTGGTGCATTGCGTGACATCGTGGTGCACTGGCCGATATCGCTCCCAGTCAACGACGATGTAATTTATAACGCCAACCAGCTTCAGGTCCTTCCAGGTAGTGGAGCCGTGTTCCAGATGGATCAGGTAAAGCTGGTCACGATATCTCCTCGCCTTGTCGTGTTGAGCGATCTTGTGCACGGCTACTGGCTTCAGTCCGCAACTTTCAAGCTCTGTTTGGAGCTCTTCCTCCTTCATGTCGTGAAGTCCTCGCAGCAAAGCCTTGAGCGGCTTCGTGCCGGGGTGGTCATGAGTGTAGTACTCATACTTGTGGACCTCGAGGAAATCTACGACGGATTGATGATGGTCCCTGTTGGCCGGCATCACTTTCACGCCCTCGCTGCAGAGCCGAAAAGTACATTTCAGCCCCTTAGCGATCAGCTGGCGAATTTTTGGGCGTAAATCCGGCGGATCGCCCTTCACAAACACGGGCGGGCACTTCTCCTTCCGCTCCGGTTGCACCTGCGGGAGCTGCGATTGCTGCTTCTTCCTCTTTTTCGGCGGATTGCCGGCGTCATCAACCAGCAACGGCGAAAACACGTTGCGCTGCAAAAGCTGCTTGGAGGGGTTACCCGGGTTACAGTCAGGTCACCGAGTCTTCCATGACGGGTCTGAGAGAAAATAACGACAAAGCGACGAAGCGAAAACGTAAACAGCGAACGAACGAGAAAAACCACTTGGAAAAAATGCGCGAGCAAAAAACACGTGCGTACGTGCTGCTTTCTCGAACTGGAATGGATGCTGAGATGCACTTAGAAGAAAATGCTATGACCCTGGCTTTGCTCGGGACCACTAGCATCGAACGAACAAAAGGCGTAGCCAACGGACGCCAATGACACCAGCCGCCGAAGGGGCGGGGCCTAGGTCTCCATTGCAATCAGATACTGGCTAGCAGAGGTCCGGTTATCGTGACCGATCAGCAGAATGACCACAACAAAGCACAGAACAACCAAACATCATGGCACCGAAAGCTAGCAGTAGAAATGCAGCAAAACAGGCGGCAGCGACAATGTCTGGGCGGCTGTTACGGACAGCGACAGCACAACTAAAAAAATAGTCTAGGGCGACAAGCAACCGAAGCGGGAACCACGTAGGAAAGAAAACTATGCCATATGGCATGTAGAAATCTACATTTACACGGAGTTGAAGCAGGTCCACCTGGAAACTGGTGTCTCGTTGAAGGCGATACCCATCGTAAACAGCTTCATAAATAATTTCTTCGAGCGTATCGCGGTTGAGGTCTCCTGCCAAGTGCACTATAACAAACGCTTAACAATCATCAGCCGCAAGATTCAGACGGCCATCCGCCTTCTGCTGCCGGGCGAGCTGCCCAAGCGCGCTGTCTTTGAGAGAAACAAAGCTATCACCAAGTACATGAGCCTATGATTTGCACTTTGAATAAAATTTGCATCGGCTCTACCTTCTCTTGTATAAAATGGTGTTTCTAAAAAGAACCATTTTTCAATCCACAATGCACCTTTCTTAATTGTTAATCCAAACCTTGCATAAACATTTCGCTTCACTGTTGCTGTCCAACAGTCACTTGATGATTTTCTGCTAAGATACCACCATTCAGAATACGTTTTCAGTACCTCCCCAGTCAACACAAGATCGTATATGATGTCACATAAGATGCTAACATGGAGGTCATATAGGTACTTCCCCATACAATATGTACGTATATCGCCTCCACTTTAGCATCTATACGATTTTGTGTTGACTGGGTCCAATGATGTCTCGGATCCGCAACCGACGCCAATTTTGCAATTAACCTTTTCAATACATAAAATGCTGGTCCTGAAAAAACTTTATTTCTTCCACAATGCGCCTTTCTAATCACTCACAGCCATCGAGCGAAATAATCAAAATTATTTAGTGAAATTCATCTATCTTCATTTGTTCCAGCTCACTTCCAGAAACATTTATAGTCGACACACTGGCTGTCAATATTCGTTTGAATATTGGTCATTGAATATTTATGCCTTCTTCTTCTTATTGGCATTACATCCCCACACTGGGACAGAGCCGCCTCGCAGCTTAGTATTCATTAAGCACTTCCACAGTTTTTCAACTGCGAGGTTTCTAAGCCAAGTTACCATTTTTGCATTCGTATACCATGAGGCTAACACGATGATACTTTTATGCCCAGGGAAGTCGAGACAATTTCCAATCCGAAAATTGTCTAGACCGGCACCGGGAATCGAACCCAGCCACCCTCAGCATGGTCTTGCTTTGTAGCCGCGCGGCTTACCCAATACCCAATATGAATATTAATGTACATTCTTCAAATTGATAAAATATTTCAAATCTTAACAAATTTTTAATGAGTAAAGGAATGTATCACACATAACTGAGTCCGATTTTCTACCGTGAGGCCTTTTCAACGGTAAACGCCAATATAAACAAAGCTAATTATGCTTTCTCTGCACATACACTGAGCCAAAACAGCAACCTAAAATCGACTGATTTGGCTTTCCCCTCTTTCAAAATATTGTTCCTTCCGCAAGCGATTGCTGCCCCACTGTGTATGACATACCCATGTGAAACCGAATGAAAATCATCCGAGCAGCAAACAATGCTTGTAACGCTTGTTGAATGATGTGTCACACATAGTTCAAATGCATCTTTAACGAAATAGAATCGTTGAGATATCGGATGATATTTGTTTTGGTAAGGCACCACAACGATGTTCATTCGGTATTCGAATGCATCAATCATTGTGTTTCATATGAAAGTGCGGGTTGGTTTGGTGAGTACTTGCCTGGCGCAAATCAACAATAGTCGCCATGTTTTGTTCTCCTGCTGAATCGGTCAGCGTTATTTCCCTTCGTGGGTTGATTTCAATCGACATTACTTTTAGGCGCCATGCACGAATTTACGGTACGTATAAAGTACATAATTAATTAAGCAAAAAGTGCATAAAATAATTGCAATGTTGTTTCTAGCCAGTATCAATTCGTCTTGCTCGTCATCATAAACTTAATTGCTTGCGCTCGCGCAGCATCCGGTAAGTAGAAACACTTGTATAAGGAAAACGCAAAGTGAACTAAAGAGATTATTATTTTATTCAGGATTTTGACGCGACGGACGCTGGCTGTGACGATATGCTGGTTCCGACAAAACAACAGTCCCGTTAGAAGACCGTACGCTACGAAATGCCTCGCTATGAAGGCCAAAGAATGAACACATTTCGGTAGAAGAGCCATGATATCACATGTTCACATTAAATCAAATAAACGATACGTAAATAAAAGATGCATATCACTTAACAATATTATTTGTTATTGTATTGTTATTATACTATACATAAAATGCCATTGAAATTATTATTTAGCTTTCAAATTGAAAAACATTTTCCAATTAAAATAAGCTCATAACCATCCTGAAATAATCTGATGACCGAACGTTCTTCACCTCTACACTATCTGTATTGGGTAATGGAAAAGGGATGACTGTCATACGCGACGCACGCGGGCGAATGGGAGCTGGCTAATGACGATCATCCTGAAAGTGAATGATTGTCGTTAAGGGGCGGAACCAAATCAACTATCAGTCACTATCAGGATGAAGATTTGGTTCAGTGTAGTAAGTACGCCCAGTGACACGCAGAAAAAACTACGCTAAAAACAAACATATTCTAGGTAAACCCAAACATAAATTCAGTTTGTTCTGGCATCAAAAATAAATCTGTTTGGAACAAACATATTGTTGTATTTGAAGCGAACGAAAACTTTTTATTAAATCAAATATGCATTTCAAGTTGTTTTAACCAGCTAAATGTTTGAAGCAAACATAGATATTATTGTTTTGGTTCGACCACTCATAATATTTTCTTATCAATTCTACCATTTTTTATATTCTGGTAGCATTTGACTACCAGATTTCACAATTCCAAACGTTCATATTTCATTTACTTACCTTTCTGTACCTGAAAAACATTCTTATCATCAATTTGGAAGCAAAAAACATATGCTTTTACTTTTGCTTTTGCTCCTCTGCTGACTTCCGATCGGATCGGATCCGAACTCGAGTTTTTGTTTACTTTTGCAAGAGCGACCGAGGGGCTGCCCACTAGTGTATGTATAAAACAAACAGGGATTTAATTTAGTTTTAAAAATAAATATGTTTGATTCAAACAGATTACCATTTTGGAAATAAATATGTATATTTTTGAAGCAAATGGATGAAATTTCTATCCGTGGACAGTCGAACAAATGAGTCGGTGAATTACTTAGTAGTCTGACTATGTAGTTCTGAATAGCTACTGAATATTTAAAGCTCTGCTCACAGTGGGACCAATTCCAAAAAAGACGGTCAAAATTGTTAGAAGTGAATAAAATGGTCTAACAGGACACATATTATGATATTTCGTTGAATGGATGGTTCATCTCCTCGGCATCATCGACCCGTAAGCTAAAGTTCCGCTACCGGAACGAGAGGTGGTGCAGCAGTCGTCGCAAGCACGCTAACGTTCTCAAAGACAACGTGCTTGCACCAAGTGGTGCCTCATCAGATATAAATGGCTGGCACCGCCAGTTTAAAGTTCTATTTCTATAAGCACTGTCACAAGTATTAACTGCTACCTTTAATTACCAATTTCGGCTGCCTCGCTGCAGTGCTAACGAAAAATGTATTCCATTATTAGAAATTGTAAACATGTAAAATGGGTTATGTTGCGTCCCTAAACAAAGTAAAGCTGTAGAGGCGCAAATCGTTTTTTGATATTACGGTTCATGTGAAAAACTCATGATTATTCTACAGAGTAAGTTTTAAAAATTAGTAGTAGGGGTAGGGGTTTTACTCTCCCTCCATTGCGACTAAACATGACTTGACTTGATAGTTTGTCCTACTTTCTTTAACAATATTTTCAAAATTTCAGAGCGCAAGTGCCTGTAAAAACTCATGATCACGTGGAATTTCTATAATAATAGTATGCGTGAGACAAGAACAAAAGAACCATTATATTGGGACAAATGAGAAGGAGAAGAGAAAACAAATTGTGCGTTGCTATATTTGTCAAAATTGATTGGCAAGCCCGAAACGACCACTGTCAGTAAAACCGAAATAACTGAGTGAGCGAAGGGTGGCGGAACCTAATTTCTGCAGGATTGGATTCCTGACAAAAAAAATGAAGCTACAGTGTGAATTTCATTGATGGGTACCGATGGGTACCTCTTTGAATTTCACAACCCAAGTAACCGTAAGCATTAAAATAAGCAGTACGTGCGACTATAACGCTATCACAGGGCTAACAAACTTTCTACTGGCTCTATAATAGCCCTATATAGCCGAAAAGGCGAAATAAAGTGCTAATGGTTACCTGGGAATGTAGACAGCAAGAAGATAATACTACACTTTAGAATGGTGCCAAATATAAGAGGTTTGGGCGATGTATACGTTGTGGCCAACATATTGAAGCAGTTAGATAAATGTTACAAGATTTACCAGGATTAAAAATCGACAACATGCTCAACTTGTATTGACTGTAAAGGTAAGATCCATTCGATTAAAATGACTCAAACCTGTGTTTACATCATCGTCAAATATTCTACTAACAACCCGTGACTCAAGTTATTAATTTGGATCACTATGAAAAAGTGGCTTTTGGCCGTCTTTCTTAAGATTGGTCCTACTGTGCGATGGTCCTAATATTGCGTGGAAATTTCACTTGAGTACTCCTGCTGTCAACAGATGCCATTCGATGATTAACTTTCTGCTAAGTGCTGCTGTCAGCAACCTCCAATCAATAACTCTCTTTCGCTGGGACTGCTGCTACCGGCGTAATCTTGCGACATCTGCTGTGCGGCTTTCGTGTCCGCTCTCCGTGAAGATTTGATTGCACTGAGGACTGGAGCCCAGCCCGTAAGTTGCACGATTTTGATGTCTGTGCTTGCGATACACATACGGTTTATCGATTTTTTACAGTGCCTGGTAAAATTCAATCGTAGAGGGTTCGTCGATCGATTGATATCAAAATCTCCAAAATCGGTTGGAAGACGACTAGGATATTAGCAAACACTTCCTAACCTCTGCTCGCGATGATCTCAAATTTGAATCTACAGAATGACCCCCCTATCTTCCCGAAGGACGTAATCCTACGTCAAAAAAAAACCTCGCATTATTGCAGTCAATGCTTACACACTGAAAATATCCTACACGCTTGTTCAATGTTCTTTTTCACGTACATTGAACGTGTTTCATCACTTGCTATTTTTATGAACAATCCACGTTCGATTCTGCAGAAATGTTATTGAATTTGAACCACATGCATAAACTGTTTAATATAACGTGTTCACAACTTCGTTCCACCAGCTTGCGCATTGGCGAAAATAGGAATATGGCGACTAGTCGTAATAGCTCCTGGGTGAAGTTGGAAACAATTTTCGACATTCTTAAAAATTAAATTTCTCTTATCATCCATTTCGGTTCAACATCTTCAGAATGGGTATGCATTTTTACGATTAGCGTGAGGTGAGTTCAAGTCTGAATTGTTTCTTAAATTATTTATCAAACAAATTCTCATTTTCAGGGTATATTGAAAATGGTGGAATACGAAATCTTCATGAAGGAAAACACTTCGGATCCGCCGTATCAACATGAATAAATTCATCATCGCCGAAAATGTTAGCATATATAATTTCAAACTTGTTAAGATAGCAATAAAAATATATATTTTGATTTTTAACAAGTTTAATTATTACTTTGATTTAATCATTGATTTCCTGCTTTGGCACAAAGTGTAATCCCTTGAAATTAAGCGTGGAACGCCTTTTGAAATATTCCACAATTCCTTGCCAATCTAACGTGTTTCGCATTTCAATTCTTCAAGCAGTTCAAATGAATGTAGCGATCTTCATTTTGACATTTGGAACTGGAAATTCACCATGTTTCAATGTGTTCACCATTTAGTGAAAAATCATGTGTGAAACCAGTTGAGTGAACGTGTGCAATATTTTCAGTGCAGTTTAACATTGAATCACAAGATTATGATGGCTGTCATTTTCCATATATGTACTTCGTGCTTGGAATCAAATCTGAATCTCCCAGATAGGTACGCGCCAAATCTATTTCAATCGACACACCTCGATAAACCAAAGGTGATATTTTATTCACACATGTCACTCTCAATTAATTGCGTAACAGTATTAGCAACTAGTTCCCTGAAGTTGGTTAGCATAATTAATTACTTCTCCATGCAAATTATCGTCTAACACTTTCTGTTCTGGTTCTGGGAAAGGACATACCGGCCCCAAAATGACTTATTCATTCGAATTAATCGTCAACTTACCTGTTTGAATCGTACGGAGATTGTATTCCCTTCGGTTGTGGTGTGCTGTGGTGGCGAAAGTTCGGAAAAGTTCTCACCGATGGGGAGGGAAATTTGTGCCGGTGTTCCACACGCATCACTGATTGCCTGGCCTGTCATCATCACTTGCAAGAAGCATGGCGAAGGGAGGGCAAACTCTTTCCGGCGAACCTGGCCCGAAGGAATTTGCCGTCCGAGTGAATGGAAGTCATGATTATGCATGAGTATAAATAAAATTCATCTAGCTTCATAAATAAACATTTTTGCTATCTCATTTTCGCTTTCGTTTTATTCTCATTCATTCAAGTTTCTTTTTCTGCTTATACAATAACTGAGACTCTTCTGACAAATCTTCAGCGTGCTAATTTTATACATTTCACTATCTCCGGATAATCCCTCCCATCTGCTGCGTTTAATATCAACAAATTTTAGCACTTCATAAATTGGGACTAAAATGTTTCGTTTTACTCTTTTTCTTAATAAACTTTTAATTAGACTAATGATGCATTAAAATGTATTACTCGGAGTACCTTTATTTTACATATTTATACAGTTTGCCATAAAATTACGATCTTCCGTGCGAATGTTGCTTCTCTTCTTCTTGGTTTGGCTTTCTATGGCTTCGCTCACTATATCTGATTTGAATTGGGTCAGGTTTATTATTGGGAAGCATTTTTGCGAACTCTACTTCATCATCAAAATGCATCGTCTTTTCTATCTTTTGAAACAGGAAGGCTAAACAACCCGAAAGCATCTCCGTTCGAAAGAAACTCGTTGATGGGGCGATGGGAAAATAACAAAAAATATTGATTTTAGTTGCCATACTCTTCCTTTCCGAGAAATACGATGAGGTTGGAATATTTTTTCCACCGTAATTTGGCCTCTGTGTAAGATTGAATCATCTTTCAAATGGTTCTGGGAAGATGTTGTAAACGAGGCTTTTTCTGACGATGATAATCTATAACAACAGATTTCTTCTCCACAACCCTCTGCCCACAATAAAGAGCTCCTGGATATTTGGCATACATCCTACATCTCCGAGGGATCTTAGGGCATCAGCTTGGTTTTTTCATCAAACTTAAGAAACACATTCACTGGAAGTTGAAAATCACAAAGAAATTTGCAGTAAAATTTAATTCAAATCGTGATTAGATGAAATCAAATACCAACTGCATAAAAATCGACATTCTCTCCAGATGATTGATTATTTATGACAGATAATTGGTATATACTGACACTACTGACAAAGAATAAACAGTTTAGAAAAATTTAGCAAATTTATTAGATGAGTAGATATTGAAACATTGAAAACTCTCAGTTAGAACTCTGGTCTAGAGCAAAACATCCTAATCATGAGGCTTCCATTTGGAGAAATTTTTATCCTTGTGTAGAATGTGTGTGTCTTTTTTTTCCTATTACGGTAATGCCACTGTTTCTGATGACATTGATCTGCAAAGTGTCTCCACACGTTACTTAGAATGGATTTCTCGCTTAACTTTTCAAAAGGACCTAAGTAACATTTTTTCATGAATTAATTTGAGTAATGTAATCAACAGCTTTCATGTTGTTCTGTTGATTGCGCTATTCAAATTCATGAAAAAAATGTTACTTAGGTCCTTTTGAAAAGTTAAGCGAGATTTGATTGATGTTGTTTGACACTATAAGCTTCACTTGTGCTTGTAGACAGCTGGCCATATTCGTAGCACAACTTCGGAAATATCTAAATCATTTAAGAATTTATTCGAAAAACCCTCCAGTTATTCGAACCAGAAATTCCTACAAAGTTAAAAAATTTCAAACTTCCATTTACTTCCACTATAATCTTTTCCCCTAAGACGCTCAATATTAATTATTTCATCAGAAGAAATCTTGGAATAACATCCGCAAGATCCAGAAGATTTCCAGAAGAATTTGTCGTAGAGATTCCTGAAGAAGCTTCAAAACAAACTTTTTATGGAAGGCCTGGGAGCCCATAGTGTTATACACTAATCGACTTAGCTTGATGAATTGAGATGATGTATGTGTGTGCGTGTGTATGTATGTATTTGCGTAAAAAACTCACTCACTCAAAATTACGCACTTATCCTTAACCAATTTACTTGTAACAGGTTCCATTCGACGTAGAATTCTGTCCCATTGTTTCCTATTGTAAATATGTCAGATCGGACTATGAGATCAGAAATTATAGCAAAAAATCTATTTTTATAGTAAAAACGCGCTAAGAAAAAAATTAACTTAAGTTTTCAAGTTGACGCCATTGGATGGATTAATCAAGGTTTATTTTAAATTCTTTTTTAATATGAAAATCCATTCAAAAACGCAACGTGACGAAATCATATAAAAAATGTAATAAAATCGAGGAAGCCCATAGTCCGAACCGGTCAATTTTCAATAGGAAACAATACGAAATAATTCTGCATCGAATGCAACTTGTTGCAAGCAAATCAGTTAAGCAAAAGTGCCAAAAAATGACACTTTTTGCGCACATACACATCACCTCAATTCGTCGAAAACAAATATTTTTGGAACGAACATGCATATAGCTACAGACATATAGCCTTTACGTATACTTAGTAATAGCTAAGGAAGGCAAAAAAAAAAGATTTTCCGTGGAGCCGAATTTTTCGAAACATTTACAGTGAATTCGAGATTATTGTTACATCATATAATAAAGTAAAGTAAATCATATAATAAAGTAAACCTCGGTTATCTTTCTATTCTAAAGCCATATCTAGTCATGAACAAAGGATTATGGTATAAAATAAAAAATGGTTATCTTGTTACCAAATGTGTTCCGGAAAACAAAAGATGAATCAAAGAATGCAAAGCAGAACAAATTGCACTTCAATCCTTTGTTCGGATCATTGTCAGGACAAAACCATGCATTTAACAACATGAAAATACATCCCATATGGCATTAAGGGCATTTGTGAATCTAGTTGAAACTTCGGTAAGAGTTGGTTTGTCCTCCAAAGAACAAAAATAACGATCACATGACAAAAACCGCTCTGTCAGCAGGTCCTTTTTTTACGAAAAGGAAATATTTCCTCTTAATTTGCGATAGAAATCTGAAACGAAAAAACCCAAACTGTGATGGAAGTTGATTGTCCTTGGCATGACAGTAGCAAATTTTGACGTAAATATACTGCCCTCTCCATCCGTGCTGCAAGTTTTGCTCTGTGGCCGCTCGTCCGTCCGTGGACCAAGTATCACACGTCATTGCTTCCGACGGCGAGTGAACCGCACACAACCTTCATGAAACCGACACCCATAGCCCGGGCCCGTCAGAGGAAAAGTTTTCCACTTTGATGTATCGGTTCTTTGGCCTTCCTGTTTCCTCCTAGTACCGCTCACTCGCACAACCTAGCGCAAGAAACTGAACTTTTCCGCGAGTCCTTTGTATACCTATATAGAGAGAGAGTAATGTGCATTGCACAAGCATAGCGAGCACTTCCGGAGCGCGCGCTAGTGTAGTAGGAGTCTTTGGGTTGTCTTCCCCACCGGCGGCGGCGGAGGTACTTGTCACCATCCATCATTATAAAATGCTTTTTCTTGATGTATGTTGCAGTGTTTGGGGAATGCGATACGAATGTTTTCGTGCCAATATAAATAGGTAAATAGAAATAAAAGAAGAATGAAAACTAAGACTCCTTATTGATTCAAAATGCGTAGACTGAATTTTACTTTATTTCATAAAACGAACTAAAAAACAGTGATTTTGGCTTGGATCCAAAGAGTGCATGATAACCGTTTTGTAATTAACGGAAGAGAAAGAGCACTCTTAATAATAATTTTCCTTCCGTTTTTGTATCGAAAAGCGAACCATTCTAAATATCGCCTACCCTTATATCATGCTTTACCTACGCTAGACTTGCCGTTCCTTCTCGTAGCGAAGTGTTTGGCCATGACTTTTCCTGGAGCCGGGACGTGTGGAACTCGTACTCATTTGCCGAGGGCTGTCACTGATGCGATATGGGCGATGGCAGAGCTGTTGAGCTATTTTCGAGTTGGGAAAACAAAGCTGTACTCGCGGCCAAGCTTTGTATGCTTTGTCGCAGCAAGCCAGCTTTCTGCAGTGCCGACCGATGCTGTGATGGTCCCCGCCGGTGAAGTTTTCCACGTGCTTGGGAAGTTTCGATGGCCGACGTGGACGCGAGGAATTTCTGCGGAAGAATAAAGAGCAGAGCGGAGAAGAAAATATATTGCAGCGCATTAATATTTAAGATGGGCACACATTCAGTCATACAAACATGGGGATGTATGACAAACGCGCTCTCCACCGCAGTAAGCCAACCCTCCACTGCCCAATCGCGGTTCACGGTGAACGACGTGGAACCATATTTTCATTTCGGAATTGAAGAAAATGCGATTACAAGCTGATTCCATAAGAAGCTACTTGACATCTGTCGCCGTTAAAAACGACTGCTCGTTGCGAAGGATATACGGATCTGGAACATATTCCGGACAGTTCAGTTTAGAATGTGATAATTGGATTTTGTCGTAGATCAAAGTTATGCAGAAAAGCCAATGGTGCCAATTGAGTTATGGTATTATAAAACTATAAATGTTCATAATAAACTGGCGATTCGCCGAATGGGAATTGTTCATGTTGTCGAATATATTTAACCACGCGGATGGCTTTGAAAATATACTATTGTGTCGGTAAATACACATTTTTTTACAGATATTTTAACCAGGTGGTCCTGAAAGACATTATAAACAAAGACGCGAAATCTGATTCCTGAACAAACAAATCAACCAGCAACCCCGAATGCACAACACTGCTAATGCTGTATCTTCTTCTTCTTCGTTTTCTTCAATGGCTCTACATTCTAACTGGAACTTGGCCGGCCTTTCAACTTTTATTCTATTAGCATTACCTCAGTTATTAATTGAAAGTTTTTCTATGCCCGCCATTGCATGAGTATTAGGGTGGTTCAAAAAATCGATTTTGCTCCACAGTGCTCATCGGATTATTTGCCATGTTCTGAGTGTCCTCTGAAAATTTGAGCTCATTTGGATTAAAACTGATTTAGCACAAGCCGTTTCAAGTTTGCATGTAAATTAGTATGGGGAAATTAATTTTTTCATTATACTGTTAATGACGTGCCCCCATTGAGCGCAGGTTAAAAGAAAACCTACATAGCTAAAAGGAATACTCAACAGCTTTCACCCAACGAAAATCGCTTGTTGATTAATCGCCCCAATAATTAGTAATCAATTTTAAGACAGGTTGCGAATCTTTAGTCATGATCGTTAAACTTCTTTGAGGGCATCACTGAAATGTGCAGTGCAACATAGTAGCCTGAATTTGTGGGTGCTATCTTTCGCGCCACGAGCAGCAATGTTGCCTGTTGATGAGTTATGTAATTAGCTCCAGAAAACCACGGTATAGATTAAATTCGATTACTAATTATTGGGACGATTAATCAACATGCGATTTTCATTGAGTGAAAGCTGTTGAGTATTCCTTTTAGCTGTGTAGGTTTTCTTTTAACCTGCGCTTAATGGGGAAGCATCATTAACAGTATAATGAAAAAAATAATTTCCCCATACTAATTTGCATGTAAACTTGAAGCGGCTTGTGCTAAATCAGTTTTAATCCAAATGAGCTCAAATTTTCAGAGAACACTCAGAACATGGTAAAGAATCAGATGAGCACTGTGGAGCAAAATCGATTTTTTGAACCACCCTATCTTGTGTGGCAAGTACAATGGATACACGGTGTCAGACCATTAGGCCGAAGGCCGTTAGGCCGAACGCCATTTGGTCGAAGGTCATCAGGCCGAATGGTCATTAGGCCGAATGGCCATTAGGCCGAATTAGCAAAAAGAAGCACAAAGTGAAAAATGAGAAGTTCTTTCTTCAACCTTACCCCTTTCTTCCTTCTCCCTTCTTGCATCTTCCTTCTTCTTTCTTCCTTATTCCTTCTTCCTTCTTGCTTCTTCCTTCTTGCTTCTTCCTTCTTCCTTCTTCCTTCTTCCTTCTTCCTTCTTCCTTCTTCCTTCTTCCTTCTTCCTTCTTCCTTCTTTCTTCTTCCTTCTTCCTTCTTCCTTCTTCCTTCTTCCTTCTTCCTTCTTCCTTCTTCCTTCTTCCTTCTTCCTTCTTCCTTCTTCCTTCTTCCTTCTTCCTTCTTCCTTCTTCCTTCTTCCTTATTACTTCTTCCTTCTTCCTTCTTCCTTCTTCCTTTTTTCTTCTTCCTTCGACCTTCTTTCTTCTCCCTTTTGCCTTCTTTCTTCTCTCTTCTACCATCTCTCTTCTACATTCTTCTTTCTTCCTTCTTTCCCCCGTCTTCCTTCATTCTTCTTTTTTCTTTCTTCTTCCTTTTTTCTGCTTTCTTCTTGTTTCTTCCTTCTTTCTTTTTCCTTCTTCCTTCTTCTTTCTTTCTTCTTCCTTCTTCCTTCTTCCTTTTTCCTTCTTGCTTCTTCCTCCTTTTTCATTTTTTCTTCTTCCGTTCTACTTCATCCTCATATCGCACTACTCACTTCTCACTCCCCAGTTCTCATTCGGCCTAATGGCCATTCGGCCTAATGACCGTTCGGCCTAATGACCTTCGGCCTAATGACCCAGCATCTGGATACACTATGTCCAGGGTGTCGAGGAAGTTTCCAACCCGAAAACATCCTAGACCGGACCGAGAATCGAACTCGCCATCTCCGGATTAGCAATCCTACGCCTTTGCTCTCAAGGCTATTGGAGACCCCCTAATGCTGGATACACTTTTCAAATTGGTTTATAACAGAGGCGTCGCGTGGTCAATTCTTCAACCTGTGCACCGAGCGGCGTATTTCGGTTTTCAGTTGTTTGATGTAGCTGTCAATGTTTCAGCATTAAAATTACGAGTAAGCACGCGCCGATGATACTTTTTCAAATTTATATTTGTAGTAGAAAAA
Source organism: Armigeres subalbatus (assembly GCF_024139115.2). Taxonomy (NCBI): domain Eukaryota; kingdom Metazoa; phylum Arthropoda; class Insecta; order Diptera; family Culicidae; genus Armigeres; species Armigeres subalbatus. The sequence continues at coordinate 163,386,379 of NC_085141.1, read as the reverse complement.
AGTTAAAAAATCAATGATGAAAATTATGACGAGTTGATAATTGTTCGTGCTTCTTGTCTATTTATTTATTATCAGACTAAGGCCGGAGTGGCTTACTTCTCCATTCAGCTCGGTCCATGGCTGCACTTCGCCAACCACGCAGTCTGCGGAGGGTCCGCAAATCGTCCTCCACCTGATCGCTCCACCTTGCCCGCTGTGCACCTCGTCTTCTTGTTCCCGTCGGATCGTTGTCAAGAATCATTTTCACCGGATTACTGTCTGACATTCTGGCTACGTGCCCGGCCCACCGCAGTCTTCCGATTTTCGCGGTGTGAACGATGGATGGTTCTCCCAACAGCTGATGCTACTCGTGGTTCATTCGCCTCCTCCACGTACCGTCCGCCATCCGCACCCCACCATAGATGGTACGCAACACTTTCCTTTCTAAAACTCCCAGTGCGTGTTGGTCCTCCACGAGCATCGTCCAGGTCTCGTGTCCGTAGAGTACTACCGGTCTTATAAGCGTTTTGTAGATAGTCAGTTTGGTACGGCGGCGAACTCTATTTTATCGGAGCGTCTTGCGGAGTCCAAAGTACGTACGATTTCCAGCCACTATGCGCCTCCGAATTTCTCTGCTGGTATCATTTTCGGCAGTCACCAGTGAGCCCAAGTACACACATTCTTCTACCACCTCGATTTCGTCACCACCGATGCAAACTCGCGGTGGGTGGCTCACATTGTCTTCTCTTGAACCTCTTCCTATCATGTACTTTGTCTTCGACGTGTTAATGTCCGATCCGCTTGGCTTCCCTCTTCAGTCTGATGTAGGCTTCCTTCATCTTCTCAAAGTTACGTGCCATAATATCTATGTCGTCGGCGAAGCCAAATAGCTGGACGGACTTATTGAAAATTGTGCCACTCGTGTTAATCCCTGCTCTTCGTATTACCCCTTTCAAAGGGATGTTGAATAACAGACACGAAAGACCATCACCTTGCCGTAACCCTCTGCGCGTTTCGAAGGGACTCGAGAATGCCCCTGAAACTCGAACTACGCACATCACCCGATCCATCGTCGCTTTGATCAACCCCGTGTCAGTTTATCCGGAAATCTGTGTTCGTGCATTAGCTGCCATAGCTGGTCTCGATCGATTGTATCATATGCGGCTTTGAAGTCGATGAATAGATGATGTGTGGGCACGTTGTATTCGCGACATTTCTGCAGTACTTGGCGAATGGCGAACACCTGGTCTGTGGTGGAGCGTTCGCCCATAAAACCCGCCTGGTACTGCCCCACGAACTCCCTTGCAATTGGTGCTAGTCGACGGTATAAAATTTGGGAGAGTACCTTGTAGGCGGCATTCAGCAATGTGATTGCGCGGTAGTTGCTACAATCCAGCTTATCTCCCTTTTTGTAGATGGGACACACGACACCTTCCATCCACTCCTGCGGCAAAACTTCCTCCTCCCAAATCTTGGTAATGACCCAGTGCAGCGCTCTAGCCAGTGCCTCACCACCGTGTTTAAATAGCTCTCCTTTGGGCTTTGTTGTTTTCAGCCGGCCAATCTCCTCCTGGATTTCCTGGAGATCCGGAGCCGGTAGAATTATGTCCTGCGCGCGTTCTCCCAGGTCCATCACCATACCGCCATTTTCGTCCGCCACATCGCCATTCAGTTGTTCTTCGTAGTGCAGCCGCCACCTTTGGATCACCTCACGCTCGTTCGTAAGAAGGTTCCCGTTTATGTCCTTTCACATATCAGGCTGTGGCACGTGGCCCTTATGTGAACGGTTCAACTTCTCATAGAACTTTCGTGTGTTATTAGCGCGGTACAGTTTCTCCGTCTCTTTACGGTCTCGATCTTCCTGCTGGCGCTTTTTCCTCCGGAAAATCGAGTTTTGTTTGTTCCGCGCCCGTTTATATCGTGCCTCGTTAGCCCTCGTGCGGTGTTGCAGCAATTTCGCCCATGCTGCATTCTTCTCTTCTACTACCTGCTCACATTCGCCGTCATACCAGTCGTTTCTCTGATCCGGGGACACCGTGCCAAGTGCAGCGGTTGCGGTGCTACCAATGGCGGATCGAATATCTCTCCAGCCATCTTCAAGAGAAGCTGCGCCTAGCTGCTCTTCCGTTGGGAGTGCCACTTCCAGCTGCTGCGCGTATTCTTAAGCTAGTCTACCGTCTTGTAGCCACCCAATGTCAATATTCGCACTGCGGTAAGTGCCGACGTTCGTGATGTTGGAGAAGAATTTACCGTCGATTAGAACGTGGTCGATTTGGTTTTCCGTTTCTTGGTTAGGTGATCTCCATGTGGCATTGTGGATATTTTTGCGGGGAAAGAAGGTGCTTCGGACTACCATTCCGCGGGAGGCTGCGAAGTTTATGCATCGTTGGCCGTTGTCATTCGATACGGTGTGCAGACTATCCGGTCCGATGACCGGTCTATACATTTCCTCCCTTCTTACCTGTGCGTTCATGTCACCAATGACGATTTTGACGTCCCGCAGTGGGCATCCATCGTATGTCTGCTCCAGCTGTGCGTAGAACGCTTCTTTCTCGTCGTCGGGTCTCCCTTCATGTGGGCAGTGCACGTTGGTGGTAGTTGAAGAAACGGCCTTTAATCCTCAGCTTACACATCCTTGCGTTGATTGGCTGCCACCCAATCACACGATGGCGTATCTTACCCAGCACTATGAAGCCGGTTCCCAGCTCGTTGGTGGTGCCACAGCTTTGGTAGAAGGTAGCCACTCGATGCCCGCTTTTCCACACTTTCTGTCCTGTCCAGCAAATCTTCTGCAGCGCCACGACGTCGAAGTTGCGGGGATGTAATTCATGATTGTACCCCGTTTGGGATGAAGTTATTTGGCATAATGCCATTTGGTATAATGTCGTTTAGCATAAAGTCGTTTGGCATAGTGCCCGTTTGGCATAACGGCCGTTTGGCATAATGGTCGTTTGGCGTAAGGTCATTTGGCATAATTGTAATTTGAGCTGTGTAATGGATAAGCAATATTTGTTGAGCCATTCAGTTACGTGGTTTCCTTCATATGGGCAATACATGATAATTGGGAACGAAATTGTACGGCGTGACAAATTAAGGATAAAGAAGCTTCCTGTCAAAACGGGACCATTTGAAATGTTGACCTACCAGCAAGATAGATCAGCATTAAATTAAATTGACATTTTTTTTTCATGTAAGGGCAAGCCAGAAAACTTGTCCATTTTTCCCTTTTATGAGCAAACGGTTTCTATCTGTATCATCATAAATATGGCGTCGTTCGAAAGAAATAATTAGTCGCTTTCCAAGGCGATTTCCAATATATTTCCTTCACAACTAACATACTACTCCTTTCCAGTGCGCTCATAGAGATGCAGAGGATTCCTCGGTCTCTTATAGCAATGAGTGTCGAACTAATTTTCCTACCCTTATTCTAATTGACTGTGATGACGTGGCCGGCATCGTTATTGATCTTGAATTAAATAAACTCCGAAGCATGTACAGTGAGAATAGCTTTCTAGTCCCGAGAAAACGAGAAGCAACTACGATGGGTACAGTCAATTAATCTAAGCTAAGCTTTATGAGCAAACGGTTTCTAAGAAAGGATCGTATCTCCCCTTGCATTGAACCGCGTGAACCAAATGCTTGAATTGAAAGGAGTCATATCCTCTCTGACTTCTGCTAGGCAAATGCATCCTTTAAAAGAAGGGATCATTAGTTCCTGTTCTTAAGCCGAGCAAATACCTGAATTGAAGGAAGAAGTTATACTGTCACTTGCAGTCTGCCGGGCAAATGCACCTTTTGAAAGAAGGGAAATATCTTCCCGTATCTTAAGCCAAGCAAATTCCTGAACTGGAAAAAGGAACCCTTTCGACTCTATGACACTACCCATATATTCATTACCCATAAAGCCATAACCTCGAAGGCCACTACCCCGAACACCATTACTTCCTACCTTACCCCCTACGATGAATGCAATTACGCCGAGTGGAACACTACCCCGAATGAGCCAGAACCCCCAGTAGTCCTGATTTCAAGTTTATAGTGAAAAAAATCAGTGAAAAAAAATTAATCGACAGAAATTTATTTATACGTATTATATGTATTTCATGTCAATTATTATTACTTGTTTTACGACTTTTTCAATAGTAGGGCGTCTCCAGTTGAGTAAATTACACAATTCTTACGAGAATTTTTATCGTTGATGCTTACTTATTTTTTATACTTTTACAAGGTTTACCGTGTTAGACTCGCGATTTGTTTCAGCAAACTCGAACTGTTTGAAAACTATATAGAACGAATAGTTCTTGGTCCAAAAACTCCCATTACATATCATGTGCTACCTTTGAAGACTGTTTAAGCGGAAGTGAGCATTTCGAAGCACATTTGCATGCTCAATGCAGGGAGCTGGAGAAAATTTCATCCCACGTCGACTGGGCTTGAGTTGGCTCGCGAACATGTATTTAAACAGAATAAAGGGGTAGAAAAAGTTGCTTCTGAAATTTGCTGGTTATAAACCTTACTGTGACTAGAAGGGCATGAGAACAAGACTCTAGAATGAGAAAATCCCTTCTGTTCGTCGAATATGCTTGTTCCTCCTATGGCAAGGAACAGGCATAGCTTCGTTATATCTTGCAAACGCGATCATTCAAAGGAGGTGTTATCCCTTCTATTCTCCTCATACCGGGCAAACGCGTTTTTTAATAGCGAGCATTTTCAACTCTGTTTGCTTTAAACCGAGGAAATGCGTTCATTTACAGAAGGCATCATCTCATGTGTTTGCCTTAAATCGGGAAAATTCGTTCATTAAAAAAAGTCATTACCGACTATGTTCGCCTCATATCGGGCAAATGTGTTCATCTAAACAAGGCATTGTCTTCTCTATTCGCATTAAACCGCCAAAAGCGTCCATTTAAAGAAGGCATTATCTCCTATGTTCGCCTTATACCGGGCAAATGCGTCCATAAAAGACGGCATTATCAACTCTGTTCGCTTTATATCGGCACAGATAGAAAAATCCAATGAAATTTACGCTAAAGATCATGCACATAAATAATATTCGATCCGCCATTGGTAGCACCGCAACCGCTGCACTTGGCACGGTGCCCCCGGATCAGAGAAACGACTGGTATGACGGCGAATGTGAGCAGTTAGTGGAAGAGAAGAATGCAGCATGGGCGAGATTGCTGCAACACCGCACGATGGCGAACGAGGCACGATATAAACAGGCGCGGAACAGACAAAACTCGATTTTCCGGAGGAAAAAACGCCAGCAGGAATATCGAGACCGTGAAGAGACGGAGCAACTATACCGCGTTAATAACACACGAAAGTTCTATGAGAAGTTAAAACGTTCACGTAAGGGCCACGTGCCACAGCCTGATATGTGTAAGGACATAAACGGGAACCTTCTTACGAACGAGCGTGAGGTGATCCAAAGGTGGCGGCAGCACTACGAAGAACACCTGAATGGCGATGTGGCAGACGAAGATGGCGGTATGGTGATGGACCTGGGAGAACGCGCGCAGGACATAATTCTACCGGCTCCGGATCTCCAGGAAATCCAGGAGGAGATTGGCCGGCTGAAGAACAACAAAGCCCCTGGGGTTGACCAACTACCAGGAGAGCTGTTTAAAGACGGTGATGAGGCACTGGCTAGAGCGCTGCACTGGGTCATTACCAAGATTTGGGAGGAGGAAGTTTTGCCGCAGGAGTGGATGGAAGGTGTCGTGTGTCCCATCTACAAAAAAGGCGATAAGCTGGATTGTAGCAACTACCGCGCAATCACATTGCTGAACGTCGCCTACAAGGTACTCTCCCAAATTTTATGCCGTCGACTATCACCAACTGCAAGGGAGTTCGTGGGGCAGTACCAGGCGGGTTTTATGGGCGAACGCTCCACCACGGACCAGGTGTTCGCCATTCGCCAAGTACTGCAGAAATGCCGCGAATACAACGTGCCCACACATCATCTATTCATCGACTTCAAAGCCGCATATGATACAATCGATCGGGACCAGCTATGGCAGCTAATGCACGAACACGGTTTTCCGGATAAACTGACACGGTTGATCAAAGCGACGATGGATCGGGTGATGTGCGTAGTTCGAGTTTCAGGGGCATTCTCGAGTCCCTTCGAAACCCGCAGAGGGTTACGGCAAGGTGATGGTCTTTCGTGTTTGCTATTCAACATCGCTTTGGAAGGTGTAATACGAAGAGCAGGGATTAACACGAGTGGTACAATTTTCAATAAGTCCGTCCAGCTATTTGGTTTCGCCGACGACATAGATATTATGGCACATAACTTTGAGAAGATGGAGGAAGCGTACATCAGACTGAAGAGGGAAGCTAAGCGGATCGGACTAGTCATCAACACGTCGAAGACGAAGTACATGATAGGAAGAGGTTCAAGAGAAGACAATGAGCCACCCACCGCGAGTTTGCATCGGTGGTGACGAAATCGAGGTGGTAGAAGAATTTGTGTACTTGGGCTCACTGGTGACTGCCGAAAATGACACCAGCAGAGAAATTCGGAGACGCATAGTGGCTAGAAATCGTACGTACTTTGGACTCCGCAAGACGCTCCGATCGAATAGAGTTCGCCGCCGTACCAAACTGACAATCTACAAAACGCTAATTAGACCGGTAGTCCTCTACGGACACGAGACCTGGACGATGCTCGTGGAGGACCAACGCGCACTTGGAGTTTTCGAAAGGAAAGTGCTGCGTACCATCTATGGTGGGGTGCAGATGGCGGACGGTACGTGGAGGAGGCGAATGAACCACGAATTGCATCAGCTGTTGGGAGAACCATCCATCGTTCACACCGCGAAAATCGGACGACTGCGATGGGCCGGGCACGTAGCCAGAATGTCGGACAGTAACCCGGTGAAAATGGTTCTCGACAACGATCCGACGGGCACAAGAAGGCGAGGTGCGCAGCGGGCAAGGTGGATCGATCAGGTGGAAGATGACTTGCGGACCCTCCGTAGACTGCGAGGTTGGCGACGTGTAGCCATGGACCGAGCCGAATGGAGAAGACTCTTATATACCGCACAGGCCACTTCGGCCTTAGTCTGATTAAATAAATAATCATGCACATAAATGGAACGCCATTATTAGCTTAATTCCATGTGTGATATAGCCTAAATGTATACAATATTTGACGTGAATCGTCGATATTGCTTGCAAGTTGTAAGCAAACTTGTTAGGAAGAGGTCCATTTCCGCGTAGAATAGTGTAAATTTCCGCATCTCAAGATTTTCGCGCTGTTTACTTTTAATTATTTTTTTCCGTGGGGCGTATTTGCGTTAATTAGAAGAAAACATTATCAACTCTGCTAGCCTTAAACCTGGCCAACGCATTCATTTAAAGAAGGTGTTATCTCATATGTTCGCATTATACCGGGCAAATGCGTTCATATAAAGAAGGCATTATCTACAGTGACTATAACATCAGTGTCGTCAAGTGTCAGAATTGGAACAGAATCGTCAGTCAGCTCCATACAAATGCGCGTTCCAAACGAGCAGGAGACCTGTCAAACGTGGCACATGACGTTACTCTTCTTATAGGACTCTAGCATTATCACCTATGTTCGCCTTAAACCATTATTTTCTGTTTGCCTTATATTGGACAAATGCGTTTAAAGAATGCATTATAATCTCCGTTCGCCTTAAACCTGGCAAATGCGTTCATTTGAAAAAAGGCTTTACCTCCTCTGTTTGCCTTATACTGGATAAATGCGTTCATTTTAAGAAGGCTATATCTCTTTTATGTGCCATAAACTGTTACCGTTCATTCAAAGAAGGTAGTATTTCCACTGTACACTTATGTTAATAGAAAGAACGTGTTCCGTGGGCTTCGTAGGATAGAACTTTTCTAGATATTAATGGCGTAGAATGATACTTTAAGTCAAAATGTTTATTAAACAGAAGCTGTATTGCGTTTGTCTAAGTAGCTCTAAGTAGTATATACTTTTATTCTAAACAAATTATTTTCAAAGATTGTCATTTTACGATTCATCGGTATCTGTGGATGTTAAAAATACTAATAGTAGAAAACTACAGATTCGAAATGTTCGGACTAATGGACTTTCGGGGTAGTACCCATTCGGGATAATGGCTTTCGGGGTACTGTCCCATTTGGGGTAGTGGCCTTCGAGGTAATGGCATTCGGAGTACAGGGGTGGAGCCCAAGGATGTTAACGATCATTCAGTAATTTGCGTTCGATCATTTAGTAGTTTGTCAATAATACATTCCAGAAGCTGAATTTCAAAATATGTTGTATGGTGGACTTCTAGTGCAAAGGTTTTTCTACAACTTTGTCTAATGGTTTGTTATTAGAATTCAACTAATAACGGAGTTAGAGCGCTAGTTGCTGTAACTTAAACTAAATGATTGGAATTGTGTTATCATTTAGTTTAAGTTACTGAAACTATAGCTATAACTCCGTTACTAGTGGAATTCAAACAACGAACCATTAGGCAGAGTTGTAGAAAAACCTTCGCACTAGAAGTCCACCATACAACATAATTTGAAATTCAGCTTCTGGAATGTGTTATTGACAAAGTACTAAATGATCGAACGCAAATTACTGAATGATTGTTAATATCCTTGGTGGAGCCACCATTTCCTCTCTTGACTTCTGTCGGGCGAATGCATTTTTGGAATAAAAAATATTCCTTTACCTTAAAATATATTCCTTTACCTTAAATCGAGCAAACGCCTGAATTGAATAAAGAAACTATGTCGTATTTCACCTTTTGCCAAACAAATGCATCCTCGGAATGAAGGAATCTTATTTTCCTTTGTCTCTAACCGAGTAAATGCTTTAATTGGAAGAAGAAACCATATCATCTTTTGTCTTCTACTGGACCTTCTGCTATCCTCTGATATCTTCCCTCGCATTAAACCGAGCAAATGCCTGATTTGGAAGAAGGAAGTATATCGTATCTCGCCATCTGCCAGTCAAATGTATCCTTTGAAAATAGAACCATATTTTCTCTGATGTAACTGTCTGGAAGATGCATTCTTTGAAAAAAAGAAAAAAAATCTTCCCTTGCACAATGATGAATATTTGTCATGCAGAAATAACTTCATTTGCTTTTTTGCCTTTTTGTGTAAAATTGTTTTTGCTATTTGACTTTCCGTATTTTGTTGTTTGTTTTAGTCAACGACGATCTTGCTGCTGACCCAGAGGTGAACAGATTTGAAGTGAAATAGGCAGATGATATATATAAGAGTTGATAGAATCTGAACATTAATTCGGAAAAATCAATTTAGAACATCTCTCTTATAATGTTAAAGTGCCAATCTTTAAAAATAATTGAACATATTATGCATAAGTTTCGAAATTGATGATTACACAACTATTATGCCAAATGATCATTATGCCAAACGGCCGTTATGCCAAGCGACATTATGCCAAACGTAATTTATGCCAAACAACATTTATGCCAAACGGCCTTATGCCAAACGACTTTATGCCAAATGACCTACCACCATAATTCATCGTAGATCATCCTGTCGTAACCTAGCGACTTGCAGTTCCATGTTCCAAGCTTCCAATCGAGATCCTGTACTCGTCGCCTAGGTCTTTGCCGATTACATCTAGTCGCATTATCTCTTATATTGTTCGTAATGATTGGTTTTCCAGGCGGCTTATTGGGTCTGCGCAAACCTCCTGTTTCGTCGGAGGGCCGTCGTGTCAGGACTGTTTAGCGTTCCACCAAACACCAGGACTTGGGCTTGTGCGCTTTGAGCGGCACACGGTCGCTTTGGTGAGGCCTGCTTGCGGATACAATGCTTTTTATAGAGGTTTAACAGGGCCCACTGTCAAACCCCACCACATCCTAGGCAAGCCCCACAACTCGCAGATGGCCTGGGGAGGGATCGTCAAGGCCTTAGACATAGTCCCTGCTGCCCGCAACATAGTTACAACACATCTAATTATGCCCAAAATTTGCCTATCCCAGTTATTTTGGACATCCCCTGTATAGTTTTGTATAAGAATGTAATAATTTTTCATATGTCCAGATGTTATAAAGATTTTTTTCATTAGCTTTGGACTTGGTCGGGAATGTCCCAAAATGTGTTAAGAAATTCGTTCCTATTGTGATTCACACGGACTTTAGTGTACGGATTTCGTCGCACGTAGCACAATATATTCCATGCATCATAAAATCGAAGCGAATTTTCTCCCTAGGAAAACTGGTTCAATGCAAAGCTATCCGCAATACGCTTCCGAACGGCCCACATTGCAATGAATCACATCGCTCACCTCTTGCCGTTGCTTCAGGATGATGATGGCAGTGATTTGTTTTCTCGGTTGAATGAAATCATAACATTCAACAGATTTTTCAAGCATGCATTTTCCCATGTGCATTTTAGATTTATTTCGTATGTGCTGACTTGATTAAAAACCCACATGATTAATTCAACGTTCTTCCATGTGGTATGGTTGGCTCGCAGAGAAACACACTTTAAATTTGAATGTTTTCGACTTGAGCTGCACAAGCAGTTGAGCATGTGTTCTTCTTTTTCTTTTTTAATGGTACTACATTTCAACAGGAGCTTGGGTATGTTTTTCAACTTATTGTTCTGTTCTGCTTACCTTACTTAGAGACTTACTACTCACTTGTCTCATCCACCTACATATTTCCAGCGGCGAGGGGACGATGACAAATGGACTCCAGCGCGACAGTCACAGAATGAGAAAAATAGATGACTTCCATTTGCGACGCCACTTTTCCACATCGTGTTATTCACACCCATTTTCCAGCAGGTTTATTCACATTGGAATTCTTTTGTTAAGCATATAGAGCATGTCGATTTTCGACATTTAGGCTCATTCTCTGCAGCATTCAAGCGATGTTTACTCATACGCTTAAACTATGATTTAAGGCCTGAGCGGAGGGTATAAAATAGTCCTTATATATTATTAAAACAACAAAAAAGTGAATGTTGTTATTAGATAAGAGCTGAGCAGAATAGATACGTAGATCAAAAACCTTAACAACAAATCTTCTTTTAAGGACAAGTCTCCCGGAATCCAAAACTGAATGCACTCGCGTTTTCAAGAGTACCCCATTCAAAGCGAAAGCCACGCAAGTTGCGACGCATTTAGTTTTTGATTCCGGGAGGTTTGAATTTAAGAACATTGTTGCAAGAGTATGCAAAATAAAATGTAGCGGTCGAAACTACCATCCCGAGGGTTCTATTCAATAATGAATCACAAAATAGAGTAAACTTGCTTTGTAAATACGTAATGCGCTCACCATTTCAGTCGTTTTACTACGGTTTATAGCACTAAGAAAATAATCAAAAAAAACTTTGGAGTGGGTTTTCAATTTACAAAAAAGTGTTTTCTCTGTAAATCGAAACAAAAGCTTCGGAAATGGGCACAACAAAGTCGTGCTTACATAGCACACGTATATGGCAAATGTCACCTTCCCCTATATGTGTCGCGATTATATTTTTTTGCAATAACACCACCCTAACATAATCGATATGGATCCACACATAAGCCAAATTATTGCTTATTCGTGACCACACATAAAGTTTAATTCTACACATATTTTATTAGTGGTTTACGTGAAGAATAATTATGTGTGCACTTATGTACATCATAACTTAAATCTATGGATTTTTCCAATAAAAATGTGTGGATTTTTAGTAGTGTACAATTAAGCCCGTGGTAAATTAATAGAAAATGATAATTAATCAGAAAATGATAATTTGTTTCTTGTCCAGTCGTGTTTCTCCAGTAAGCATTCGGACACCACAGGCGTTGGTATTGCTTATTTTTGGGTCACCAGCTCTTACACATTGAAAATGATGTTAGTCCTAAACTTCATCGGTTGGTTATCTGTGTAATTACAGCTGACATGGCAATAACGGAGTATCAACCGTAGGCGGTCAATCATGCTCATGCTCGTGCTCAAGGCTCAGAGACTCGTGGCGTGAAAATATTTTTTGCATAGTTTATTTGATTTTTAAACCTGGGATAACTTTGATCATCAAACATTTCGATCATTAAATGATTGAATGTTATCTTTGAAGCAAGCGTTTGTAAATGCCTAAGTGGCCTTAAGGTAGGTAATTATAGTTGGAATCCCTTACACTGAGGCGATGTGCATTGATTGTTACCAGAAGGGCATCATCACCGCTAGGTGGAATTATTTGGGTTTTCATGCTGAATCGCAACGTTTGCAGAGTAGCGAAAGGGGTAGTATGATATGCCATAGCTAAGAGAAGACTGCTTCAATTTTTTTGCTCTAACGATTTTCATGGGCTTTAATACCTCATACAACAGTTGAACAAGGGGTAAGAGTGCGCACGAGAAATATTAGCTGATTTTCCATAATTATTGTCACATAATTGCATTCCGAGATTACTTATGTTAAAAATAAATTTGGTTAAGGTTATGCCCAGCTAGACCCCTCCCCTTCAAACTGTAGGCCTTTTATCCGAACATTGTAGTTATTGTAATTATTTCCATGCAGGTTGATCAATAGGGGATAGTGATCCAAAACCGAGTCGGCGAGTATGCCTGTATTGTCAGTAGAACACTGCCACAGCACTACTAATTTGAATGTTTTGACTACGCCATATTGTGTTTGAATTGATTTTATGGCTGCAAGAAATATCGGTAAAATTATTCTAGAGCGTATTGAGAAACGCGATTTCTTAGGGTGTCTAGCCATGTTACCCCCATTTACTATATTACATTAGGCATACATATATGCTACTCGTGAACAAGCTAATAACCCATCATTTATCAAGTAAGTAATTGCAACATTTCAAGTGTAGAAAATGTACAATTTCTATGGCGAACCTGTTAGCTCAAAAGACCAGGCAGAGGCCACACTATGTTTTCAAAGTTGAAACTATAATAATATGATTAAATTCAACAAGACCTCTGTTATGCGATTGTTCATTCTGTGTTATACTTCAGTAATCCATAGAGGTCCCTGTTGACCGTGGTGATGCACCGAACCGCATCAAAGGCTCGGACAACTATCTGCAACGGCCTTGTTTATCTAAATTTAAATGGCGAACATCTCGGCCCGGTCTGTATGGTTCCTATGATGCTCCCAAACACACCGTTGGTTGATTTAATATCTAGCCACCTATAGTCTTACCTCAAGGTTATCTTTTGGGAGGATTATCATCGCAAAGTGCTCGTCATGGTCTTCTGCACGCGCTGCTATTCACGTTCTACCTAGTTCCGAGAACGACGATGTCCTCTTCGTCGTCACATCGCATAAGAGTGATGAGCTTCCTCGTTGTCGTACGTAAAATTGGCGAATGTTATTATGCATGTGGGTGTATCTTGTCATACGGTAGGATTGGTGAGTGCTACTTGCTCGGTGTGACGGTTCGGAATATCAAATGCTGCTGTTGTTATAGTGCCTGGGATAGTGGTGGCGCGGCTGTCGTCGTCGGTGATGTGTGTCGCTGCTAGTTGGATGTTTGGTGTCCTGCCCTTTCCTGGTTCTAGACGATGCCTCTACGGAGATGGTTTTCTGTTTATGGTACATATTTATACTAAGCGAGAAAAAAACAGTCAACTGAAGCGGCTTCGTGTTTCGCATCCTCTTATGATTGGCCTTATCTGAAATGGAGTGCAGAGATAAGACCGCAATGAGATGTGAGGAAAGTTTTTCTAGTGGGAACCAAAAGGAGCCCGGCATATAATACAAAACAAGGAAATTTATGGGCACACAAACATGGAAATGGGATTTGGTTGACGGATCTAGATCCGGCTCCCCATGGTCCATGGATGCGCTTGGGATTTGCTAACGACTCAATAACAAGATTTTCATCACGTATAGGGCAAATAGTGAGGAAAATGAGGTTGCACAAAACATTTCAGATAACTGATGAGGCTAGTGTGTTAAGGTTATTCTTGGGGGCAAACAAATATTATTCCATACAAACACGTTCTACGTCACCGACACTAGTAACTACACTCAAAAACAAATCTGACAATTATTGTATAAAATCTGTGCATATACAATTCTGTAAGCTTTTTATACAGATGTTATATTAAAATAATACAATTCTATATTGTTTCAATACAACAATTGTATTTAAATCTTCCGATATTGTATATGCCTGATTATTATACATTTTCTGTAATGTTCTTATGCAGAACTATATTAAAATCTGCCATCCGCTGGTTCGGTGTACACATTTCAAGTCTAGGCTGAAAAGTATTTAGAAGAAACAATTGTTTAAAGTCAGATTATAATATTATCGTCAAATGACGATATTATGGCACGCAGATGCTTTTGGGTTGCATCAGCAGGAATGGTCATTTTTATTTGGTTATCTAGTGTACCATACGGCACATAATATGGAACACTTTTAGTATTCTTAAGCATTCTTTGCCGATCGCTTGAAGTAGCCGGATGTGAATGTCCGTGTCTCCATCGCAGGCAGTTATTTTTTGAAAACAGTGGAGTTTTTTCTCACACAAAAGTGAGTTTTTTATATCCTCCCGCGTCATTCCCACTGTGGATTAAGTGGCTGTCTAAGGCGATTCGTGATCGTCGAAGAAGGTGCACGTGTAGCTAAAAGGTTACGCGTGCATTTCCAAGTGATTTAATTCGGTCTAAATCCAGTCAACAGAGAGGCCGAACAGCACCAGCGCAGCATCTACCTACTCGAACGGGAACGGATAAGTATATCAAAGTGTATTGTTCTAACCGTTCCCATTGTAACCAATTTGCACTCACCACACAGCAGTGGTCGAGCTGCTGTCTGTCTGTCGTTCACCAGTTACCGTCGGCTTGCTTAGAGTGCGACAAAATTAGAGTGATACGAGAAAACAAATTCTGAATTTTGTAATTATAGTTATTATTTTTCTTTTAAGTTTTTTTTTTCTCTAAACATTAACTAGTTAATTTAGACCTAAGTTTTTTTTCTTTCTTATTTTTTTTCTATTTCTTGGTTTTTTTTTTTGTTTATCAATTTTGAATTCATTCCGCAACTGATGAATGAAGAGAACGGAGGCGATACGCCTCCCAAAGATAATGTTGTCCGCACGCGATTTTACCAGGCTTCCTCACCTGGTCCCTGGGTTGTTTACTTTCGGCAGAAAGTAAAAAGTATTGATTTTCTAGGAATCAAACGTGACTTGACGCGTCGTTTTCCGAAAACTGATTTTCATCAGATCAATCGGAACAAACTACGTGTAACCGCACCTACATATCAGGATGCAAATGCTATTGCAAAAGACCAACTGTATAATGTAGAATATTTGGTTTATGTGCCCTCGCGGGAGGTCGAGATTGAAGGCGTGATAAACGCAGCGAGCCTGACTTGCAAGGATGTACTTGCGGGAAAAGGCCGCTTGAAGAATGCAATAAAGTCTACCGTGGATATTCTGGATTGCAAGGAGTTGCATTCAGCTTCCACGGTAGATGGCAAAAAAGTGTATTCAAAGTCAGGCTCACTTCGGGTGACGTTCGCCGGTTCGATACTCCCAAAATATGTAGATATCGAAAATATGTTGTTTCCGGTGCGTCTTTTTGTACCCAGGGTTTTTAATTGTACCAACTGCAAACAGTTGGGGCATACTGCCGAGTTTTGCGACAATAAACCCCGTTGTGGCAAATGTTTTGAAAGTCATCGGGAGGAGACCTGCCAACAACAAGTAACAAAGTGTGCTTATTGTGGGTTGGATCCTCCCCATGGTTTGCAAGAATGCCCGGTGTACAAAAAGCGCACCCAAAAAGTGAAGCGCTCGTTGGTACAGCGCTCCAACACGCAGAAAAAACTACGTTAAAAACAAACATATTCTAGGTAAATCCAAACAATAATTCAGTTTGTTCTGGCATCAAAAATAAATATGTTTGGATCAAACATATTGTTGCATTTGAAGCGAACGAAAACTTTTTTTTGAATCAAATGTGCGTTTCAAGTTGTTTCAACCAGCTAAATGTTTGAAGCAAACATGGATATTATTGTTTTGGTTTGGCCATTCATAATATTTTCTTATCAATTCTACCAATTTTCATATTCTGGTAGCATTTGACTACCAGATTTCACAATTCTAATCGTTCATATTTCATTTACTTACCTTTCTGTACCTGAAAAACATCCTTATCATCAATTTGGAAGCAAGAAAACAAATTATTCCACGCTTGCTCCTGCTTCTCTGTTGACCTCCGATCGGATCCGATCCGAACTCGAGTTTTTGTTTACTTTTGCAAGAGCGAGCGAGGGGTTGCCCACTAGTGTTCGTATAAAACAAACAGGGATTTAATTTGGTTTTAAAAATAAATATGTTTGATTCAAACATTTTACCATTTTGGAAGTAAACATGTATATTTTTGAAGCAAATGGATGAAATTTGTATCCGTGAAGCAGTCGTATGCGGAAATGGTGAAGTCGCAAGATACATCCGCAACTGCCAACGCAACGGCCGCTATTTCAGCTGCCGTTCAAGTTAGTGATTTTTATGATGTCATTTCCATTGACGAATCGGACTCTGACGTAGCCGATATGGATGATTCTGCGGAGGTACACGTGCCCGAAAAGAGGAATAAACCGTCTTCCCCGGGATTGCGCCGTAAGAAAACAAAAATCATCCATAAAGGCTTGCCAAAATCTGATGGTAATGGGGGATTATTTAAAATCCCGAAGCAGTCTGTCTATACTGCCCCTTTTGACCCAGGTTGTAGTAAGACTTTCCCGCCATTGCCTAAAACTGATGTTTCTAAAAAACATCAGCCTAGGGTTATCAATGAAAAAAAGAATGTTACTCGCTTTTCCAAAAGAATAATTCCGTCCAAGCGAGGATTGATATCCTTTAAGGACCTTGTGGACCGTATTTTGAAATTATTCAATATACCAAATTCAATGAGGGCAATCATTGACCTCTTTATACCAACAGTAGAAACATATCTGAAGCAATTGACTGTTTCATGGCCCCTTCTTGCAGAAATTGTATCTTTCGATGGATAATACGGCCATTACACAAGATACAATCACTGTGCTGCAGTGGAACTGTCATAGTCTTAAAAATAAATTAGACGTGTTCAAGTTTTTAATTCGCAATTCCGATTGCGACATATTTGCACTCTGTGAAACATGGATTTCTTCTGAAGATGAAATCAACTGCAACGATTTTAATATTATTCGCCAAGATCGGGATGATAACTATGGTGGCGTTCTTCTGAGGATCAAAAAATGTCACCCCTTTTACAGAGTTCCCATTCCAATTGTAAATGGCTTGGAAATCGTCGCTTGCCAAGTAAATGTAAAGAATAAAGACCTTTGCATAGCTTCAGTTAATATTCCTCCAAATGCCTCGCTTAGTCGTCGACATCTTTGGAGCGCAGTCTCTCTTCTATCATCCCCAGTTTTAATATTGGGCGATATGAATGCGCATGGTATTGCATGGGGCGAAACTAGAGACGATAACAGAGCGCCTATTTTCTATGATTTGTGCGACGATTTCAACTTGAATATCTTGAACACAGGTGAAGTAACTCGAAAAGGACCTCAAGGTCAAGAAAGTCGAATCTGTCTTTATGCTCAAATTCACTATCATTAGATTGTACGTGGAATGTAATCCAAGATCCCCATGGTAGTGACCACATGCCGATAGTCACCACAATCAAAAATGGCTATCAACGATCAGAGCCAGTTCAGGTCCCATTCGACCTCACGAGGAACATTGACTGGCAAACATTTGCATCGGCTGTAAATATTGGTATTGAATCAACTGATATTCTGCCACCACTGGATGAATATCGATTCCTTACCGAGTTGATTCAAAAAAGCGCACTAGAAGCTCAGAAACGACGCGTTCCAAGTACATCCGTCATAAGAAGGCCAGCCACTCCTGGATGGGATGATGAATGTACTAAGTTGTATTCTGAGAAATCTGATGCCTTCAAGGCTTTCCGTAAACACGGAAGGTCTGAGCTTTTCGAAGAGTATTTGAGGCTTGAACGAAAGCTCAAAAATCTTCTCAAGGCTAAAAAACGTAGCTACTGGCGACGTTTTGTCGAGGGACTATCACGAGAAACCTCAATGACAACACTTTGGAAAACGGCCCGCAACATGCGGAACCGCATTTCCACCAACGAGAGTGAAGAATACTCCAATCGATGGATATTCAACTTCGCAAAAAAGGTCTGTCCAGATTCCGTACCAGCAGAACCGCTATTTCGAGAATCAGTCACTGATCCCGGTTCATTGGGTGGACCATTCTCAATGCTGGAACTATCTATGTCTCTTCTTTCATCGAATAACTCTGCTCCGGGATGCGATAACATCAAATTCAATCTTCTAAAAAATCTCCCAGATATCGCAAAAAGACGGTTACTGGACCTGTTCAACTGTTTCATGGAGTACAACATCGTACCACCAGAATGGCGACAGGTCAAAGTAATAGCTATTCAAAAGCCTGGGAAACCAGCGTCTGATCACAATTCATACCGACCGATTGCCATGCTATCCTGCATGAGAAAATTATTGGAAAAAATGATCCTTTCAAGAATCGACCATTGGGTCGAGCAAAATGCATTACTGTCAAATACTCAGTTCGGTTTTCGAAAAGGTAAAGGAACAAATGATTGTCTAGCGTTGCTCTCTTCAGATATACAGCTGGCCTATGCGCACAAGGAGCAACTGGCTTCAGTTTTCTTGGATATTAAGGGCGCTTTTGATTCTGTTTCCATAGAAGTACTGTCGGAAAATCTGCACAGTAGTGGATTACCCGTTATTTTGAATAATTTCTTGTACAATTTGTTGTCAGTAAAACATATGAACTTTACTCTCGGCACTCTGACAACTTCCAGAAATAGCTACATGGGCCTTCCCCAAGGATCATGTTTAAGTCCCTTGCTTTACAATTTCTATGTTAAAGATATTGACAATTGTTTGGAAGGACAATGCACGCTTAGACAACTTGCCGATGATGCCGTGATCTCCCTAAGAGGTCCATGTGCAGCTGTCTTGCAAGGACCATTGCAAAGTACCCTTGATAATCTGACTGTTTGGGCCAGGCATTTAGGGATCGAGTTTTCACCGCAAAAAACTCAATTGGTTGTGTCTACTAAGAAGCGGTACCCTGCTCAACTGAAACTAAAGCTGTTGAAAGATGATATCAACCAATCTTTATCTTCTAAATACCTTGGGGTCTGGTTTGATTCCAAATGTACCTGGAAAACCCATATTGATTATTTGTTAGAGAAATGCCGAAAAAGGATCCATTTTCTCCGTTCTATCTCCGGAACTTGGTGGGGCGCTCACCCGGAAGACCTCATCAAACTATATAAAACGACTATTCTCTCTGTTTTAGAGTATGGCTCTTTCTGCTTCCTCTCAGCAGCTGATTGCCACCTAATCAAATTGGAACGAATTCAATATCGTTGTTTGCGTATTGCTCTTGGCTGTATGCATTCAACGCATAACATGAGCCTGGAGGTGCTTGCTGGAGTCACTCCTTTAAAGCACCGTTACTACACCGAGCTCTCACTTAGAATACTGATCAAATGTGGAACAAGTAACACACTTGTCTTAGAAAATTTCGATAATATGCTTGAACTGATTCGTCAGTCAAGATTCCTAAGGGTCTACCTCAACTACATATCGTCAGATCTATGTCTTCCGTGTTATAATCCACCCCGAGTTCACTTCACCAAAGACAGTTCCTCAATTGAATACGATCTGTCCATGAAACACGCTATTCAAGGAATACCAGATCATCTTCGAAATCTTTCCATTCCCCCTATCTTTTCCGAAAAATATGGACATGTCAATTGCAATAACAGATATTTCACTGATGGTTCTCGCATTAACGGATCCACTGGCTTCGGTGTTTTCAATGAAAATTCAACCACCTTCCGAAAACTTCAGGAACCGTGTTCGGTTTATGTTGCTGAGCTGGCAGCAATTAACTTCGCTTTGGGGATAATTTCCGATCAGCCCGTAGACCATTATTTCATCTTCTCGGATAGTCTTAGTTCTATCGAGGCACTCCGGTCGATGAAACCTGTTAAGCACGCATCTTACTTTCTTGCAAACATAAGAGAGCAGATGCGTGATTTGGTCGAAAGATCATTCAAGATTACCTTTGTATGGGTCCCGTCCCATTGTCTAATCTATGGCAATGAGAAGGCGGACTCGCTAGCAAAGGTGGGCGCACAGGAAGGTGAAGTTTATGATAGACAAATCTCGAACGTCGAGTTTTTCCCATTAGTCCGTCAGAGTACTCTTCAAAATTGGCAAATGAATTGGTCACACAATGAACTTGGACGGTGGCTATTTTCCATAGTTCCTAAAGTTTCTGCGCGAGCGTGGTTCAGAGGTGAGGACTTAAGCCGAGGCTTCATTCGCACGATGTCGAGGCTTATGTCCAATCACTATTCACTAAACGCACATCTCTGTAGAATTAACCTGGTCGATAGCAATCTATGTAGGTGTGGAGCCGGTTACGATGACATCGATCACGTAGTTTGGTATTGCACGGAAAATGGCGCCTCAAGAGAGCAACTATTGGATACCCTTGTGGCCCGAGGTAAACAACCCTTCCGGGAACTAAGAGATGTTTTTGGGAGATCGCGATGTGGTTTATATGCAAGCCATCTATGCCTTTCTTTGTTCGTCTGACATCAAAGTTTAATACTTAAATTTTTTCTTTCTCAGTTTTTTTTCTTGTCTCTGTCTCATTGTTCCGTGTACCATGAAGCTCTGGCCATCCGGAAGATGCTCCCTGAAGAACCAAAACCCGAGCACGACGCTACGCCAAATCATACATGACGTCAAATACCCGGATGAGCAGCTGAAATACCTCAAACCTAAATCCCAACCCCGTCCATCACCAAATTACGCAATCTAACCTTGAGTCGCCACGAGTATCTTGGTCTTTGTCCCTTTCCCTTACTAACTGTTGATAATAAGATGATATCGATTGTAAATATCATTAAGAGTCTCGGCTCCGTTAAGTGTTATACACGCCTGAGCCTGTCAAATAAATACAATAGATAAAAAAAAATAGTATTCTTAAGCATTTACATCTAACGTATTCATCAGTCAATAAATGATACTTTTTTTTCATACGTGCGAATTTCATTTGTTGAAGTTTTTAAGTGCCTAATTATGTGTTTTATTAACGATTGATGTTTAAATAAAACTCATTATTCTTCTATCTAATAAAGTTATCGTTTGCTCGAAACTGTTTTATTTTTTACTCTTTTTTAAATAACTCTAAATATATACTTCTCCAACCATATAAGAATACACCAAAATTCGAATATTCAACTCTATTTCGAGTGAGACTTGCTGTTCATCAACGGATATCACGCAGAAGCTCAAATTATCTTGCAACCGATTTCTGCGTTTTACAGTATGGGTCGATTGGCCTCACAACTGGATCTCAAATGTTGAGATACAAAGACATATCCGATTGTACGACAATTCCCCGTAAACCAATTCCTCGTAAACCAATTCCCCGAATACAATTTCCCCAAATGAAAATTCCCCGAATGTAACAATTCTCTTCTTTTTGAGTGCGGAACAAAGTGATGGGTATCCAGATAGCCATGCAAACAAAGGCGTAGGATTGCCGATCCGGAGGTTGCAAGTTCGATTCTCGGTTCGGCCTAGGATGATTTCGGCATTTACAATTGATATTTTTGGTTCTGCTACTGTTCGACGGGAAAATTCATCTGGTTTTGGAAAATTAAGTTCAGATATCGAGACGAGCCAGCCTCGGGCTAAAAGTCTCGATAATAAAGATATAAAAAAAAGTTCAGTTTTTTTTTACATCACTGAAATATTGTCACTTTTATATTTTTTACAGAACTTTTAACTGAGAACTTTTGCCAAGGTGATTGGTTGGCAAACACCTGAACTCTGACCGTTTTCGGGAAATCTGTGAAACCGGTTCCAAACCATGTGGCCATATTTATCCTTTTTGGTTTAAATATATCAAGCTTTATGGGCTTTAAAGGCCATAACAATGGACCAAATGTCCATTCGACGTAATGTCCTTTCGACCAAATGTAGCTCGACTAAATGTTATTCGACGTAATGTCTATCGATGAAATGGTATAGATTCAGTATGTTCATGTATTTTTAATTGAGATAAATATTCACGACGCAACATAAAAGTACAATTCATGAACGATAATAAAAGTATATACCAAATTTCATATTTTGAAATAACATTGCATAATATGCATATTTTTTTTCCAATCTGATGCTACACCCCTAATATGGTGACATCCAAAATCGATACTTCATTTCGGTTTCCATCGCATCAATGTTATATGTTCTGATGGACGGTGTTGTCATCCGTAGAGGTCTTCCGTTGCGATAGATGTGCGACGACAAAGGATATTACACTGAAAGTGGCCTGGATCGAATGGCGATATTGCCGATCCATGTCCTCCAATAGGAGCATAAGTACTAGAGCGCTATTGGCAATGCAGTCATTTAAAGCATTTTGTGAAAATATGCTTCAACAAGCTTAACATGGCTGTTTATTATGTAGGTACTGTGTTGTGTGGATGTTTGATTTTATCACCAACATCGATTTGACACTGCTGAAACGGTACATCAGCTGCTACGAGGAAGCAAAATAAATATGGTCTCATAAATAAGAGCGACATTAGCAACTCTATATTTTTTCTCGTCAAACTTAATGCACAGATACATAAACGGAAACTCGGGAGTCAGCATTGTCCGCGATAGGAGATGTTATGTCAGTAAAGGTTGATCTGCAGTTACCAATCGTTTTAGTTCGGTTTACCTAAGCTGCATAAGAAGATAAGCATTGGGGCGGGCGAATAGTAATGAGAATCTGTGAAGCTGTGGATATCCATTTTTTCTATTATCCTCATATGTCATAATACCATTGGAACAAGAAAATCGAGGCATCAGGCAGTTCTGAATTACTTCACCACCGAATCTATGTTAGGCTTTAATAAGTTTCTTGCTGTTTCTTGCTGTCACCTCACCGGCTTCCCCATTGATTACATTACTAACTATTATTTATGCCAACGAGAGTTCGATTTTCATCAGAGCTCATACCATCGGAGCTAAAAGGTAATACTGCTGGCGCATCATTAGATTGAATCTTCGCCCTATAGGGTTCTCGACGGAAATTTGATCCTCTATGCCATGCTAAGCCTAATCTTTTTGGCTCTGGTGCGAGCGTCTTTTCGCTCCCTCACGGCGGCAAATAAAGAATGATGAAATTGAAGCACGCTTACTTTTTATGTTTACTATGTGCTTTTGGGATGAGAGTTTACTTGTTTTTAATACAATTGAAAATCAACAACAACAAAAACAACTGGAACAACATTTTGGGACTTTTTTCTTGTTCTTCAAAAGATTACGCACCCACTGAAAAATGTCTGTACCCAATTGCATAACATCAAATTCAAACAATAAATGACCCAAAATTACAATAACTCACCAGAATAAGAATCGAACTCAGTACAATCAAACTGATAATGCAGCACCTAACCCACTTGGCTAGCTGGAATTCCTACGGGGTGGAACGGTGTATGTTCCCGATGGCGAAGTGAAACATGGAACATCATTTAACAAATGAATTTTCTTTCGCGGGAATCCACCCGGTGGCTTGTAACAACAATCCAGAGCAGTACCGGGGGTGACGGAAACAGAGTGTATGCGGATAATATAATGAAAATGTAATTTCATTATTGAAAGTATGTCGCTTACACAGCTCAGGTTAGGCGTGAAAGGAAGGGATTATACTTGGCTTATTATTTTATATTGTTTACCAGTTTCACTTTTACATAATTGCAATTATAGGTCAAAGCTGTTGCTCAGTGATGTTGAGTTTAATTGCTTTTAGTTCGTATCTACAGTCATGATTAGATGGTAGAATTCAATAAAAAAAAATTCAAACCTGGTAGGTACATATTGCTATCGATACTTCGAGACATGATAAAAGAGCACCCAAGTAAGGTTCGCATCGTATGTCAGAAGTGAGAACCTATGTAAGTCCCACATTTTGTGCCAGAGCGAGTGTTAGGACTAGTGACAGGGTGCGTTAGAGTGACCACCCAAATAAGTCTCAAATTGGTGTGCTAGATGTCGTATATTCGGGCTGATTTTCAGAATATTATAATATTTGAAATGTCTAATCTCCTTTGAATACTACACTAGAGTGTGAATCAGGTGGCAGGGTGAGCATCCAAGTTATTCTCCCATGGCGCGTAAAGGGTGAGCACCTCTCGAGCAGGAGCGACGACCTCGATAACAGAAATTGGTATGAATTAGCCTTGCATTAGAGGTAAAATACCAAAAAATAATACCAAAAACTTATATGCAGAATACTTGAGGCATAACATGCTTAGGTATGTCAATACCAAATAAATAATAATTGGTTATGCATTTGGTATTGAAATTCAATTTAATAACTGAGTGTGTTATGGCCTAAGTATTGTGCATATAAGTTTTTGGTATTATTCCTTTGGTATTTTACCTCTTCTGCAGGGCTAACAGAGTATGGTACCAATAGCAGAATAAGGTATTATTGAACCAATTTCTCCTGCTCGGGCTAAGTTAGACTCATATGGTGTGTCAGAGCGAGCGTCATGGTGTGGCAGAGAGAGCACCAAATTAAGCCTCATACGTGATGAGTGCCTGCGCGATTGCAGTAAGTACTGCTTACCCCCCAGAAGTAGTGCTGGGTGGCTGTTCTGTGGAAAATTATGGCGGAGCCCAATGTGAGTTTAGTCGGTATTACACATACCTAGACACATTCGGGTTTCATATAAAAAGTGTGTTTTTGAAGTGAACACATAGTAAAACTTTTTCTCGCGCATTTTTTCCTCGTTCGTTCGCTGTTTACGTTTTCATTTGGTCGCGTTGGCGTTATTTTCTCCCGGACCCGTCATGGAAAACTCGGTGGCCGATTCGGTCGTGGGAAAGGTGCCTAAGCACACTGCTCTTGGAGGCGCGGGTAACCCCATCCAAGCAGCTTTTGCAGAGCAACGTATATTCGTCGTTGCCAATCGACGATACCGGCAATCCGCCGAAAAGACGTAAGAAGCGGCAATTGCAGCTGCGGAAGGAGCGGAAGGAGAAGTTCCCGCTTGTGTTTGTGAAGGGCGATCCACCGAATTTGCGTCCGAAAATTCGTCAATTGATCGCTAAGGGGCTGAAATGTACTTTTCAGCTTTGCAGCGAGAGCGTGAAAGTGATGCCGGAAAACAAGGACCATCATCAATCCGTCGTGGAGTTCATCGAGGTCCACAAGTGTGAGTACTACAGCTGCTCAAGGCTTTGCTGCGAGGACTCCACGACATGCTGGAAGAAGATCTCATTGCGGAACTCGAGAGCTGTGTTCGACATGACGAGAAGATATCGCGACCAGCTTTACCTGGTTCATCTGGAGCACAGATCCACCACCTGGAAGGCCCTGAAGCTGGTCGGCGTTATAAATTACACCGTCGTTGCCGCATGAAGCCGCACTGCAACAAGTGTGACGAACCCTATCCGACCCATGAGTGCGACAACATGGAGGTGGCCGATCCCAAGTGCGTCAATTGTGGCGACAAACATCCACCACAAAGGGCTGCCCAAAGCGAGCCGAGTTCCTGGAAATCCGGAAAAAGGCTTCCACCAGGACCCTGGCGAAGCAAAACCGTGTTCCTGCACTTAACGAGGTGAACTATCCGGTTATCCCGACCTCCCGAGCGAGTCAAATCCTCCCACCATTACAAGGGCAACAAGCGACTGGCAGCATCAGATGCGTCGGTTCACGCTTCAGCACCACCGGTCCCATCTCCAGTGAATGGACCCTGCTCCCTCCTCTTGGATTCCAGCGGCAGCAAGATGAGCATCCTCTACACCCGGAGGATTCCGCTCCTCTTTACACCCCGGAGCACCTGGCTGCAATATTCTGCCAACTTGCGACTCAGCTTCGAAGCTGCAAATCCCGGTTCGACCAGATCTGAACTCTGGACCTTTTCGTCATTGAAAATGGCTTCTAGGATGGGTCAGAAAAACTGGAACGCTTTCTTGCTCAAGAACAAAATCCTTCAGGAGAAGGAAATCTACGCGGCCTTGCGGAACAACTCTTTACAGAAGTAGCAAAACACGTAACGTCCGATGCCATGAGTGAAAATTCTCTGCAGCTGAACGATCGCCCAGATGTTTGCCAAGCTTAAACCGCAATGGAGCAACAACAATAGTTTACGCTATGTTTGGCGTAGATTTTGACGCTTTAAGTTGGCGTAGATTGGAACTATAGAAAAAAGGGATGATGGAGTCAACGTGGCCTGCAGGGTTATTGTTTAGAGGAATCTATACCATTTCGTCGAAAGATATTTCGTCGAATGACATTTAGTCGAATGACAATTGGTCGAAAGTACATTACGTCGAATGGACATTTGGTCGAAGGGACTTTTAGTCGAAAATGAATTTTTAATCCACTAGAGATGTAGGACATTTGGTCGAATGACGTTTGGTCGAAAGGACATTGGGTCGAAAGCGGATTTTAGAATTAATAATCTTGGTACATTTAGTCGAATGGACATTTAGTCGAAATCAGATTTTAGAATGAAGAATCTTGGTGCATTTGATCGAAGGACGTTTTTGGTCGAAAGGACATTTGGTCGAAAGCGGATTTTAGAATTAATAATCTTGGTACATTTAGTCCAATGAAGTTCCGTCGAATGGATATTTGAAAGAAAGGAACTTTACTCAATAACACTTGAAAAATAAATGATTTATTGCGGTGTTTCTTCACACAAAGAATAAATATAGTTTTATTAAATATAAAGCACTTTTTAATTGAAAAGTGCTACAATTTGTTCAGTATAAAAGCGATTTTCTCTAAAATGAAAGTTATTTGTTTGATTTAAAAGTATTTTGCGTGTCTCTTTCCCGTAAATTTAAAAGTTCTTTCTTTCAGATTGATAACTGTAGAAGTGTCAAATTCAGAGAAACTCAACGAAACCCGTTGAACCAAACAGAGAAAAGAGGTCGGTTTGCAAGAACACTGGCATTTTAAAAGGCCAAATTTCATGGCAATTTATAATTTTATCAATTTATGAAATTCTTTCAAAATATTTATTCAACAGCAATTTTTGGTACAATTAGTTAAAGATTAAACATAATTATAATAGCTCAAAAAGAAAAACTCAGATACCCCAGCTCTTAATAAATAGTTCGTTCCTTATTAAATGCATCTCTTTAAAGATTTACAAATTCATTAAAATTGTGATAACTGATAGTTTAATACTCGGTTTAATGTATAACAAAAACTAATATTACCCATTAATGTCAATTTTGGACATTAATGAAATGTAAACCTACCATTGTATCTTTGTATCTCCATTTGATTACATAGTGTGACAGATGAAAATCAATACAAATATTATGTTGGTGTCCGCACCGCACGTAAAGGAAAATTTTCATTTCCTTAGTTTTTATTAGTTGGAATAGTATTTTTGTTATTTCGTTTAATTTAAAAGTATTTCAATCAGCCATGGAAAGATTCGGGATAGTTTTCTTTCCGTTCCATGCAGTGGGAAATGACCAGAAGCAGAAAATATTCCGGGAGTGCATTCGGCTGTCATTGGGGTAAGTTTGTATTCCAGCAGCGGTTTTGTATAGAGATTAAAGTTATGAATTTCTTGTTTTAAAACAGCAGTCGCAGCAGGGACCTTGCGGCCAAAGCTCCTTCAAAATCGGGAACATTGAGTACCGTTGCATATTTTGCAATATGAGGTTCCAGAGAAATCGGTGTCCTAAATCCTAAAGGAGCCAGAGGACGGATGTTAATGTTTCGATCATTTATGACCATGCACAACATATGTTCGTTATTTGTACGTTTTATTACAACTGCAATAAATATTTCCTAAGAAACATATTTTATTCAAAAAGTTAATTGCGGGGAAAACAAAAAAGGGGAAACGGAGAAACTTGGGAAAAAAGTGGGATTTTTTTTTTTAATTCTTTATTAAAGTGGAAAAAAGTGTGAGAAATTTCCTGTAAAATAAAAAGAAAATCCATTATTGTTTCTACAGTGTGATCTTTTAGGTTTGACAGTTTTAAATACTATCCATTTCAAAAGTGCATAAACTTTTATTTCAGAGGTGGATGCCGAGTAGGTATAAACTTTTTTTTTTACAGTTTACTGACTTTTGTTCTAAACATATACAACTCTCTACGAAAAAGAACCAACGAAACTTTTTATTTTAACCAATGGTTTTTTAAATTTTATAACGGATTTTTCTTTCTGTGTAATAATCACATAATTATTGCTCCAATTGTCCAAAGAATGATGGGTTCATAAAAAGAATGATGGGTTCATAAAAAGAATAAATAATACGAAAACGGTGAATATGCCGAGAATATTCCCAACTGGATATTGACTTTGGTGAACCTCTCCAACCGACTAATATGAATCTATATACCTTTGTCAAAAGAAATTTAGTCGAATGATGTTTTGCCATTGAACATGTAAAATAGACATTAGGTCATGTGACCATTTGGTCGAAATTAAATATTCGGCCAATAATTAACGAATTATGTTTGGAAGACAATTTTATACTGAACTAATTTATGTTTAATTATGGTTGTCGTTTTTCATAGCAACAAGCTTTTTTGTCTCGAGTACCCATTTCAATTTTTCTTCCATTCCTCAATATCTTCCTATCTCGATGGTTCCTTCAATATCGAGCTGTGCAGAGGCGACTGTATTTCATCATCAGTACTTAATATTTAGCTATTTCTGTAGGTTTTCAACCTACCCTACCCACCAGGGTCTCCAAAAGTTTCTATTCTGTCAAGTGAAAAATCCTCATTGGCTTCCGTATTCGTTTCTTCCGCTGCTGATTGAACTTTCTCATGTCCATTGAATTCCTCTAATCCATGTATTTTGTCGATTATTTATTCAAATTTTATTAAAAGTCTATTGACAATTCATCCATTTAACTAATTATATATTACCGACTAAACACTTTCAACATTCGACTGAATTTCTATTTGAGTAAATGTCCTTTCGACTAAATATCCATTCGACCAAATGTCTATTCGACCAAATGTCAATTCGAACAAATGTCTATTTGACTAAATTTCCATTCGACTAAATGTCCTCTCGACTAAATGTCCCTTCGACCAAATGTCCTTTCGACTAAATGTCATTCGACTAAACGTCATTCGACGAAATGTCATTCGACGAACTGTCCCAAAGCCGTTTAGAGAATCCGTACACCGTGGACACGGTCCAGCGCCCATGCAGCGCTCGACATCTTCATCACGAACATGAACGAACACGTCAACCAACCGGTTGTCTTTCAGGAGCTCAGCTCGGACCACTATCTGGTGGTGGCGGTAGTTGGAACTTCGGTGAATCGGCACGAGCTAACCCGGCGTAACTATCACCAAGTCGACTCCTGGCGTAGCTGTCACCAAGTCGGCATCCGGTGTCATCGAACGTCGACGAGCAGCTCTCCCTAGACCGCGACCAGCATGTTCCAAAGGCCCAGCAGGTAAGCAACACCCTAACCATTGTCACTCGCAGGCAGTACCAACGTACTGGGTTGCCTGCGCTTAAGACCCGGTGCAATCGATTGACCAAAATTATCCGGGCCAGAATGGTGGACTACAGAAATAGTGATTTTTCCAATAAGATCCGAGCTCTCCCAGACTGTGCTAAGCCGTTCTAGAAGCTAACCAAAATTCTATAATCTAAGCCTCGGCCCATTCCACCTTTGAACCCATTAGGCAGCAATGGCTTTAAGGAACGCTTGATAACTCCTCCAGAGAAGGTAACCGAAATCGTCCTGGAAGTCAGCCGAAGTCATCCCCATCCGGAAGCCTGGAAAGGATTCGTCCTCTCCGAAAAGTTGTCGCCCCATCAGCCTGCTCTCAGGGTTATTCAAGCTGTTTGGAAAGGCGATTCACAGCCGGTTACCGGAGGAGTATTTGAGTCTGTCGAACATCTTGCTCGAGGAACAGTTTGGTTTCCGACGCGGTCGGTCAACCATACACCAACTGACCCGACTGAGTTAGCAACGCCCTCGGACGGGACAAGTCTGTCTCAAAAACCTCCGCCATGGCCTTACTCGAACTAGAGAAGGCATTCGACAATGTATGGCATGATGGCCTGGTATACAAACTACATCGCTACAATCTTCCCAGGTACCTTGTGAAAATCATCAACAATTACCTGTTGGCAAGAACATTCCGGGTCTCAATAAGCGGAGCGAGTTCCAATGCGCATGACATCGTCGCAGGCGTCCCCATGACAGCATCCTCGGGCCCCTGTTATTTCATCTGTTCACCTCCGAAATGACAGAGCCTTCAGAATGCGGTATTTTTTCTCTATTCGCAGATGACACCTCCATCGTCTATTAAGGTAGAGTGATCAAAGCGCTAGTGGCAAAACTGCTACGAGGCCTGGATGCCCTGACAGAGTACCTCACCAGCTGGAAGATTTGTATCAACGCAGCGAAGACCCAGGTCATCATTTTCCCTCACCTCAAAATCCTCTAAACATGTTCCGCCTGGGAACTGTAAAATCATCCTCAATGGCACGACTGTGGAATGGGCCAATGAGGCCGACTACCTTGGCTAGACCCTCGACAGCAAGCTTATTTTTCATCAACAGGTTGGCAAGACGGTGACGAAGTGTAACGTTTTGTTGAAACTACTGTACCCTTTAATCAGCCGTCGGTCGTCATTGTCCCTGAAAAATAAGCTTGCTGTCTACAAGCAAATGATCCTGCCTAACAAAACAATGTCTCATTTAGTTTGAAATTTAAAAAATGCAATATAACTAAGATGATTTAATCAATTTAAAAAAATATATAGAGGAACGGTTCGGCACTTCATCCCATAGCTCCTATTTCCATCCTGTCAAAAACAAAGAAATGAAAAGGAATTTGGTTTGTTTCTTATTTTTGTGATTTTTTTTCACCAGTGAGCACGCGTGTTAGCAAAAAGGGGCCGTCCAGAAACCACGTGGTCATATAGGGGGGGAGGGGGGGTTTGGAAAATGACCACGATAAGCCACATGGGGGGAGGGGGGTGTTGCTCTCGAACCACGTGGTTTTTTTTACACGAAAAATTTTTGGTGAATATCAATAGCGGTGTAAAAAATACAAATCATTAAAATTTAATGATTTAATCATTAAACCCAAAGCGCATCTTAGGGCCGATGCCCACGAAGCGTCTTTTCAACTCAGCGTTGAAAAGACGCAGGTGTACATCGAGAAAAACCGGTAACGCAGCGTCGGTCGTAACGCCGATGCATATCTGCGCTATTTGACCATCTTAGCCTTAGATCCTTTTTCCATAAAAAAATAAAGGAAAGAACAGGTTGCGATTCAGTCTCAAAAAGGAAAAGGAAAGGGAAAGGAAAAATGGGAAAATATAAAAAAATTCCGCCGCGCCACGTCACCGCCGCAGATGGTTTTTAGCATAACGCCGCCGACACTGTTGCATCGGCGGACTGCAGCTACAAATTTGAAAAATATTCATGTTTTTACAATAATCCAAGAAAAAAACTTCAAAAGAATTTCTTGTGGATATTCAGGAAAAATCCAGTAAAGAAATTTCCTGTAAAAACTTTGACATTACTTCATATCATCCTGATAAAGTGCTGGCATTCAGAATGATTTTTGAAAAAAAAAACAAAACATCTCCAGTGTAAATTGCGAAAAAAATCCTTAAAACTCCGAAAAAAATTCCTTGTAAATTCTGTCTGAAAATTCTGGAAGGAGTGCACTTCAAAAAGTTCAGTCTCCAGTTAGCTTTGCGAGAAAAGGCGTAGGGTTGCCAACCCGGAGATGACGAGTTCGATTCTCGTTCCTGTCTAGGATGTGTTCGGGTGGGAAACATTCTCGACATCCTAGGTATAGTGTATCCATCGTACTAGCTAAACAAGATATATAATCGTGCAATGGCTGGCATATAAAAGCATTCAATTTATAACTTAGGAAATGCTAATAGAATAAACTAAGTTGAAAAGCAGACCAACTTCCAGTTGGAATATGGAGCCATAGAAGAAGAGAAAACTTCTAAATTTTTAAATACAAACTCTTCTGAATTTCCGAAAGATATTAAACAACCAATGCCACACGAAACACTTTGATATTTCCGTTCATATTTTGTTGAAATTTTTTCGGAATACTTTTTTACGCTCTTTGTGAATTCTATCACATTTTTTTAAATTTTCCAAGTATTTTCTTTTTATTCGAGGCATTGTTTAGAATTTCCACGGAAGAGTCTATGGATTATCTTCAAAAAATTCTTTGGATTTTCAAAAAATAAATCTTTAAAATTCTCGAGATTCTTGTCTTTTTTTTATTTGTACCATAAATTCTTCCAAAAATTTTCATTCTTCTTCGGGAAGTCATTTTGATTTCTTTGCAGGTTCAGCTAAACATTGCTTTAAATCTTTACCATGCAAAGATGCACAGGAAATGATTTAGAAATTTTAAGGAATTTTCACATCAGAAAATCTTTTGAAATTTTGATTTAATTTTTTAAGGAATTTTTTCAAAAGTACAATTTTTTCACTTGTAAAAACATCGGAATTTCCTCGAGAAATTCATTATTGGTGTTCAGATGAACTTTTTTCGATTTTCTACTCGAAAATATTTTGGCATATTAATCGAAAATATTTTGGCATATTCCGAATAATTTGTTTTGGAAATTAAAAAAAACTGCTGAAAATGTCTAAGAATTTCTTTTGGAAAACGAAAAAAATTTCCATTGGAAATTTAGAAGAATTTCCTTTGAAGATTCATTAAAGTTGCCCAGGATTTAAAAAAAAATCTTTAGAGATTCTGTAAAAAAAGTAAACTGGATTTTTTTTCTTCTAATTTATACTGAAACCTGTTAATACCTGTTAATTTGGAATGTAAACTAATCTGATGATTCTGAAAGCAAAACTGGAATTTCTACAGGAATGCTACTCAAAAGAAACAACAGTAGGAGGTTTTATTTGCATCTCTAAGATTACATATTAACTTTGTGATTCTCTGACAAACTTTTTGTTGTAAGAGTTCAGTTCAGATGCTTCGCTGAGGTTTATATATCTTAAGAATTTCCAGTACCTCCAGAGCTACGGAAGGTTCCAAATACTCTTAGGAATCTATAGGGATATTCAGTGATGAACATTATAATTATTTAAAAAAAAATCACTGATAAAAAAATTAAAAAAAAATTAATAATATAGGGATATTTTGGAAAATTTCTAAACCATTACAATTTTTTCTTGAAATTTTTATAACATATTCGCGAGTCCAGATTTGTTTGTATCCTCCTGATGCATCGAAGGTGTACGAGTTCTAGATATCCTAATACACGATACACATTACAACATGATAACATCATCAAAATGTTCGAATTCATGAAAATTTATAATTTCCATGCTGGGTTTAGTTTGATTTTAAATCGGTTGAAATTGTCCATCTTCAAAATTGATCGGTTTAACCATATGTTTTAGTTACATAAGGTTTTTTTTAAATTTTTGTACTTGAGGAAAAACCACGTGGTCAAAGGGGGGGAGGGGGGATCTGCCAAATGACCACGATAAGCCACATGGGGGGAGGGGGGGTTGAAAATCTTAAAAAATATGACCACGTGGTTTCTGGATGGCCCCAAAGGATCGACGAGATTGGGGCTGTATTTCTTTGTTTTGCGGGGTTCAGTGAGATGGAAAACGGAAAAGTTCCCCTATATGCGACGATGAAGGGCTTTGTGGCCAACCACTTGTGATGAACAAAAATGATAAAATAAATGACATTAAAGTCAAAGTGAAGATATAGCCGCTACGTATACTTTGTATAATACGAGAAAGGCAAACATGTCGAATAAATGAATGTAATCGTTATTGATACAGTTTATATATTGGAACGTTACTTATTTCAAGTGGAGTTAGGGATCGTACTAATTTATGTTTATGTTATCAAGCAGTTTAGTGTTTGATAGAATGCAAAATGAAATAAAAATAGGTTTTCTGTGTTGGACAATCATTAAAGATATATTTATAGCTTTTTCAGAAACACAAATGCTTACTTCCGAGGATGGCTCAATTAACTTACTCGCAAAGTTGCAGTGCTCAAGTTAAGGACGTAATGCTACGGTGAAAATATGGAAATCATACCTATTACTATCGCTGCTCGGACAGAACTCGTACCGATAATATGCACGGTAATGGAATATTGCTCCCTGATTACGCTAACCGATGTAAATTAATCACCGTGAATCTACTTACCTGTTGGGGAACACGCTGACCAGCAGATGAATGCAGAGCGATATAACGAGCACTCCGATGATCTGCGGCATCACGTGCATTCCAGCCGTGTGTTGTCCGACCCACGAGGATGTCCGAACGTCAAGCCAGGGAGCCGGATTAGTTTCCAGCAGATGGAACCATAGAGATAGATGGAGGTAAGCAACGGAGAAACACGATTAGTGAATTACTGAACCCGGGTTGGGTTGGACATTTAACAAGATAAATGGTTTATTGGTGTCGGGTGGGGAGGCGGTCAGGGGGAAGGTCAGGTATGACCATCGATTACGTACGGGGTTAGGTCGAGTGATTTGATTGGAAACCGTTGGGTGGGTCGGAACTGAGTCCATCATGCAGCAGTCATGGTGTATGCTTTGTTTGGACTTCTTGTGAAGTAGGTTTTGGTGGTTTTTATAAGGGGTTGCCGTCAGTTGTTAATTTAATTCTGTGTGTTATCGGTGTTTTGTTTACCTGTTCTGATTTGTGCACAATAGTGCATCGATTCACTCCATGTTGCATCGCAGCTGGATGCTCTCCTTTGATAACGTGCACAACGACACTAGCAGAATCTGTAATAATATTGAAAGGAGAGAGTTCACTTGATTAGAATTAAATTATTGAGCAATATTCATAATTTTGTTTATATTCATTATTATGATCATATCATAATAAAATTGATCTTTTGGATGGCATCAAATCCACATTCCAATACGAAGACAATATTATTATTTCCCTGAATTGCTATGTTTTCACTTTTAATGTATTACCTTGGCTGAGCATATACACTGGTTATGATGGCCTTTTTTTGCCCTATAGAAGCAAACTGTTAAAATATGTACGGATAATTTGTAGATACCCTATACACAGATAGAAAAAGTTGTTGAAATTTACACGAAAGTAATGCACATAAAGGGAATGCCAAAAAGAGTGTAAATTTAAACGATATTATCGCCTGAATGTATGCAATTTCTATTGCATTATGCCACTTTTCATATGACTTATGCTATAGCAATTGACATAATGCTATAGAAATTGCATACATTTAGGGCGAACTTGTTGGAAAAGAACCATGTACGCCCAGAAAAGTGTAATTTTCCGCGTCTTTATTTTTTACGCGCTTATTAATTTTCATATTTTTTATTGTGTAGGACACTGCACGGACGAATCTCTTTCTCTTTCGTTCTTCGTGAAATTTGACATATACTGGCCTTGTTGTTTTCTAATTTGCAGCAAAAAGAGATAAAGCAGTCCGTGCAGTGCCCTATAGATAGACCATAACAAGGCCACAACCCCAGCAAAGATGAATAACTAATTGATAATCAATTCTATTGGGCTGCAAAATGGTGGGTTGACACCAAGGAAGGAGCGCCCAACAGAGCTCTGGTCCCCACAAGTCCCTATCTCACGCTTCCACGGGTCGTCCGATGACAAAAGACCGCCAGCTAAGGGTTGTGTACTTTGCTGGTAGTGCAGCCTGGGCACTGTTGTCCTTCTGACATCAGCTAGAGTGAGAAGGTACGCCTCGAGCGTCTGTTCACCAGGAGGTGCGGCTCAAACAGCGTCTGCCTGGTACCCAGCGGCTGATTAACGAAATGCTGTATCGCGTCAGCTATACCTAAGGTGGCAGCCCCATCATCGCGATGTAGGTAACGCGACCCCGGTAAGGTAGCTTACTGAAGCCTCTCAAATACCACCATAATAGAAATAGGAAACGTTATTTTTGGCAACCGACCCGGCAACGAAATAAGGACTATGATTGGAAACTCGGTACCTGGAATGTCAGGACCCTAAATGAACCTGGACGAGTGAGCCTTCTGGCTCGTGAACTGCAGAAGGTTGGAGTGAACGTGGCTGCTATTCAAGAAGTCCGATGGCCTAGATCTGGAGAACGTGAATTCCGAGCCGTGGACCCCACGACCAATACTGCATTCAAGTATAACATCTATCACAGCGGCGGTGAAAAAGCAGAGCATGGAGTTGGTTTCGTAGTGATGGGCAAGCAGATGAAGCGAGTGATGCGGTGGAAACCCATTAGCGAACGAATCTGTGTGTTGAGGATACGGGGCAAATTCTTCAATTACAGCCTAATCAACGTGTACGCACCGACAAACGATAAATCCGACGACGTGAAGGACACATTTTATGAATGTCTTGATAAAGCCTATGGAGAGTGCCCAAAGCATGACGTGAAAATTGTTATCGGAGACGCTAACGCTCAGGTCGGTAGAGAGGACTTTTCCGTCCCATAATTGGTAGGGAGAGCCTTCACTCTGCTACCAATGACAACGGCCTACGTCTAGTAAATTTTGCTGCTGCCAGAGGGATGGCCATCAGTAGCACCTACTTCGCACGAAAGAACATCCGAAAGCACACCTGGAGACACCCAAATGGTGAAACTTGCAACCAGATAGACCATGTTCTGGTGGATGGGCGCCATTTCTCGGATGTTATCGATGTGCGGACATTCAGAGGTCCGAACATTGACTCTGATCACTACCTCGTTGTCAGTAAAATTCTATCACGGTTGTCAACTGTATCGAACGAAAGATCACAGCGAACGATGCGTTACAATATCCAGCGATTGTCGGCGGAAGGAGTATCGGCTGAGTACCGCCAGAAGCTCGACGAACGGATAAGTGCAATCAACGTTAGCGACAACATCAACGATCTATGGGAGTCGATCCATGGAGCGGTGAGCACAACAGCACGAGAAGTGGTAGGCACTGCACAGAGGCGACCCAGGACGGGATGATTCGATGTGGAGTGCCAGAGAGTGACAGACGAGAAGAACGTTGCCAGAAGCCGGATGTTGGTGTCAGGTACCCGATCGAATAGAGATCGGTACAAGGAAGCAAGAGCAGCCGATAAACGAACCCACCGCAGGAAGAAAAAAGAGTACGAAGAACAAGTGATTAGTGAGGCGCAGGAAAAAATGGAGCAGAACGATATGCGGAGGTTTTATGAGTCTGTCAATGGCGTGCGGAGAAAGACAGCGCCATCTCCCGTCATGTGCAACGACCAACAAGGGAATTTGCTGACAGATAAAACTGAAGTGGCTGCCAGGTGGAAGCAACACTTCGAGAATTTGTTGAATGGAGGAAGTGACGGTGCATCGGTGAACAGAATAAATATTAGCGACGATGGACAAGCTGTGGAGTCACCTACACTAGATGAGGTTAAAAAAGCTGTCAAGGAGCTGAAAAACAATAAGGCTGCGGGGAAGGATCAGCTCCCGGCTGAACTTCTCAAACATGGCAGTGAGCAGCTTTATGAAGTTCTGCACCATATTATGTCGAAAATATGGGAAGACGAGGAAATGCCTGCTAGCTGGTTGGACGGCCTCATTTGCCCTCTCTTTAAAAAGGGCGCAGACTGGAGTGCGCCAATTACCGAGGAATAACCCTCCTTAATTCGGCGTACAAAATTATGTCCCGTATTCTGTTCAACAGATTGAGACCGCTTGAAGAGTCCTTCGTCGGCGAATACCAAGCAGGTTTTCGTGAGGGCCGATCAACGACGGATCAAATGTTTACCCTGAGACAAATCCTTGATAAATTCCGGGAGTACAACTTGCAGACACATCATCTGTTTATTGATTTCAAGGCGGCGTACGATTCAGTGAAACGGAATGAATTATGGCAAATTATGCTTGAACATGGTTTTCCGGCGAAACTGATACGGCTGATTCGTATAACGTTGGACGGATCGAAATCAAGTGTAAGGGTTGCGGATGAAATATCGACGTCATTTGTTACCTTAGATGGATTAAAGCAGGGTGATGCACTCTCGAACCTACTGTTCAATATAGCGCTCGAGGGAACGATTAGGAGAGCTGGTGTGCAAAGAAGCAGTACCATTATCACAAAATCGCATATGCTCCTGGGATTTGCGGACAATATCGATATTATCGGGATTGATCGCCGTGCCGTGCTTTTTAAGATGGAGACAGCGAGGATTGGACTCACGATCAATACCAGCAAAACGAAGTACATGGTCGCTGGCAATCAACGTGGGTTCATTAGTGGTGGTGGTAGCGAAATAGTGCTGGATGGTGAAAAATTTGAAGTGGTAGAAGAATTTGTGTATCTTGGAACATTAGTGACGTGCGATAATGATGTTACCCGCGAGGTGAAAAGGCGTATTGCAGCTGCAAATAGGGCTTATTATGGACTTCGTAACCAGCTTAAGTCCCGTAGTCTGCAAACGAAAGCAAAACTCGCGCTGTATACTACTCTGATTCTTCCGGTGGCTTTATACGGCCATGAGACATGGACGTTAAAGGAGGCTGATCGGAGAGCTCTCGGAGTGTTTGAGCGTAAGGTGCTGCGGACAATACTCGGCGGTAAACAGGAGAACGGTATCTGGCGGCGTCGCATGAATCACGAATTGTACCAGGTGTATAAAGGGCTGGATATTATTAAGCTTATACAACACGGCAGACTACGGTGGGCTGGTCACGTTGTTCGTATGCCGGAAGAACGACAAGCGAAGATAATATTTAGTAGAGAACCCGGAAGAGGCCGCAGGCTTCGTGGAAGGCCGCGTACACGATGGCTTTTTGCAGTTGAAGAGGACCTGAGGGCGCTCAATGTTCAGGGCGACTGGAAGCGATTGGCCCAGGATCGAGTCCAGTGGAGAAGGATACTCCATTCGGCGTAGGTTCATCGAAGACCTGTAGCCCATCAAGTATCAAGTAAGTAATCAATTCTATTATCTGGTTATCTAACATTTTGATAACTAAACTTGTTATCAATTTGACTGAATTAACAGCCAACATGACAAAAATTTTATCTGAATTTCGTTCCTGAAATAACTAAATGAAAGCAAATTAAGTTCTCACCAAGTAAATAACACATTTTGTTATTCATGTTATTTACCCAAATAAGTAATTAAGTACTCAGCCATAATTGTTTTCATGACTTTATTATCCAGTCATATTTATAACTAGAATTGTTATCATTTTGGTTGAATTACCAGGCAGTTTAATAACCATAACAAAAGTGATAACCGAAGTTACATAGCGAATATATATAGGGGAAATGTTCCGATCTCAATCTCACTGTACATATATCCATCTCATCGCTGAACAAAGAAATACAGCACCAAATTCGTCGCTTCTTTTTGTCAACATGCGTGCTCAGGCTCACTGCTGAAAAAAATCACAAAAATAATAAACAAACCATAATCCTTTCCATTTCTTTGTTTTTGATGGGATGGAAATAGGAGCTATGAGATGAAGTGGCGAACCATTCCCCTATATTTTTTCCGAATGAACTGAAAATTTGACAGAAGGCTTATTTTAGCGTAAGAATTGTGATTCTGGCTGGACTGACTGGATGAGTTTTTAATACTTTTTGAAAACATGAAAAGGTCTAATATATATGCGTAACCAAAGATCCATTGGATTGGTTTTAATATAGCCCTATGTGACGTTTAGAATAGAATAACTTCTATGTACAGATTCATGGTAATCAAAAAAAAATCCTGGAATATGTACTACCTTTACTGGCTATGATCGCTGACTGATAAGTCCCTTATGAAAAAAACAACAAAAAGAGAAAATGAGGAATTAACATCAAGCCTACTTGTCCCATCTTGAAAACAACGGCATATGAGTCCTATCTATCTATCTATATATATATATATATATATCTTCTTCTTCTTATATATAAAAATGAAATGGTCTGTGTTCGTATCCGCATAACTCGAAAACGGCTGGATGGATTTTTTTCATTTCTTCAGCAGAAACATTCGTTATAGTTTCCGACGGGTTTATATGATATTTCCTAATGGGAAAATTACGCGTAAGGTTGTGCAAATCGTGAAAAACTGAAATTAGGATTCGTATGGCACATTCACATGGGCATTTTCGCTTACTACGCAGGACAACGTCTACCGGGTCGACTGGTTATCAAATAAAAAGGGACTCATATGCGGTAATTTTCTTTCAAAATGCACATTGTCGTGGGTCTTATTTATACTTGGATTCGTCTATTCTCTTTTGTTCGTTCCATCTTGGTGTGCGAGTAAAGGCAAAAAGGTTTTTTTTCTGCAGTCTACATGGTCATTGAATGCTAGTTGAAGCATATTTATCACAAAACATATAAATCACCAAACATTCTCATCTCAATTATTTTTGGAAATATTCAAATTGTTCTCCAAATGTAAAATAGCATCTTATTTTCCTTAGTAAATGAATGTCGCCCAATAAAAGTTTCGCCAAGGGCGTTGGTAGCTCACGCTACGGCTCTGATTCTGTAGCATAGTATTTTCAATGTTTAACTATCGAGTATCCACACAGAACAGTGTGATTCTGCTACCACAAGCTTACCGCATCAATTAGGAAGCAAACAGTGTGATTGTTGGTCCCCAAAGGGTGTTCAACTGGAAAACCGCTCAATGGTTTCATATTCCACATGACGTGTGCTAAATGCGGGATTGAATATTTCAAAGTAGGTGGTTTGTTTGGCATGTGATGCCAATAAGATCCTCTGACTACGTCACGGGTACATTTGATTTTTCCAACCACCCTCTTTGCTTTCGTTACGATTCTTCTAGCGCTCTCCCACATAGTAGGTAACGTGTTTCAGGGACGACCTCCAAAGGGAGAGGTTTTTTTATTAGAGTAAATGGAATGATTCAAAAGTTGAAAAAAAAGTGTAACCATTTGCGAATGGTAAAGATATTATACGCTCGCGTTTCACATATACCTAGCACTCTCCAGACCAGAACGTATCAGTTAATCGGTGCATCTTGCAAATTCTTCCGATGGGTGCAGGTGCCAAGCATCCACTATTCGGTACATTTATCTTGCACAACGGTCGAGTGCCCTCGAGTAACATAATTCCCTTATTTACTAGCAGAATATACCAACTCTGGGAGAGAATTCCAAAACCTCCTTCGCTACACCTCAATTTGGCACGTACGAAACGTACTCCTAGATTACTTAAAACGGTTTGGTTTTCCAGAATGTAGACATGTGTTAGGATGCGCATTTTGCCGGTCAGTTTCAGTGCGGCATTTCGGACGGGATGAGGTTCTCCTGCCGTAAGACTCCGTGAATGCATTTGCTGCTGCAGCTCTGCTGAGGCTGCTGTGGGCTTCTCGTACGACTAAAGAGGCGATAAATCGGCGTCCATTTGGTGAACCATTCGAAATGCTTCCCTCTGGAGTACGTGAGCGTTGGCCGCATGTGATCCAACGGCTAGCCTTGAGATGAAACGTATCCATCCCTACAATGTAGCACTCGCCAGAGAAGGAGACCAGTAATGGGTCTTCTTGTCTGAAGCTACATACTAGCCTTCTCAGACGTGCAGTAGTGACAATGACTCATCGAGTACTTAATAGGGTGTTCGTTAAAATAAAACTCTCCATAACGGCGTAGTTATCTAGAGATCTTTTATGTTCTAACTTAACATAATCAACTTTCTATAAAAGACATGATATGACCTTTCTCGTTTTTTGAAGATGGTCTTATGTAGTAAATTAAGGTTAATGTATTAAAAATAATGTAATTCAGGGTACTCGTAAACGCAAAAGATTTGTCTGAGTTCTGTTCTTAGTGACAATTTCCACGTAATTTTTTTTTGTATGGAGCTCAATAAGTTGCAAATTATAGGCACATATCATGTCTTTTCAATATTAAGCTCCTGAGTCCTCAGCACCCTAATATATTTGTTTATATGTGAAGTGGTGGTATATGAGGAAAGTGCTCCATTCGATTACACTGCATATATCACGTGTGAAGAAAGTTTCAGACATTGTTTATATTCCTCTGGTGCCAGTGTAAATTGCACTTAGAATGTACACAAGAGCCTCAAATGAACTGTAATTTATTTCGGGCATGTCCAGAGTCATACACTGTGTATATATATAGTATACTACGTCTGGGTATTATTCATAGTACAGACTATCGAGTTATCGGTTTTTGGAGAAAAGAAATTGTTTTTTTTTTATGTATGCCTGTAGTTCTATACGAACACATCCAGTGATTGTTGTAAATAAGCTCCAGCCCATCGAAAAAAAGAGTAAGTGCGATATGGTAGGGGAATGACGGCTTTGGCAGGTTTTGTTCTATTATTGTCAGGGGGGTTTTTGTAGTCCAAATTTTATGAAATTTGGCAACACTATTCTTTAATATGCAAAGAATAATGATATGGAAATGCTAATATCATCTTCCAATGTAGGGGAATTATGGGTAAAACCGACACTGCGGGTAAAACCGACACAACTTCAAATCTCTGATTTCAAGTAATTATCGGACAGAATTTCGACACACTTTGAATAAACGTTTGATTTTTTGTATTTCTTGTCATTTTGTAACTGGTGGAGACGTGTTAGAGTCATAATAAACATATAATTAGCATTGATCACCATTGAGGAGATGAGTTATGTAAAATTTTGGCATCGGTGTATAAGCTTTTTCGACAATAATTTCTTGATTTTCAGTATTTAATGCATCTCTGATCCATAATTGAACATCATTTTGTGTATGTTGTGGAAAAATAGTTAACTTTTTTAATTATAAACATCCACATGTATCTCATCATTATTATGTTATCAGTTGGGGTAAATTCGACACCTGCCATCGAATCACGAAATACCTCTGTTTTATTAGACTCATCATTCGCATAATATAATTCAAGTATTGGAAAACGAGGCGCCGGGGAATATAACTTAATCATAGAGTGATTACATACCATATCATCATTGGACGTGACAATAGGTCTAGGGGGTAATATTAAGTCATCAAGGAAAACCTGCAGTTCGGATAACAATAGTGCTCAAAGAAGAACCGTATTTTTAGGCTTATTCTGCTCTTAGATATGTTCAATCCATTCTCAAGTGTTGTTCTTTCGTGATCCATTTTCACCCCTGTAATTTGGGTCCTCTCTTGTTTTCCCTGTTTATCAACGATCCTGCTCTTGTAGCGCCTAGAGGAAAACGCATCTTCTACGCTGATGATATGAAAATTTATTCCGTCATCAAAAACATTGGAGACTGTCTGGAACTACAGAATCTGTTGACCTTATTTGAAGAATGCACAATAGGAAAAAAGGAGGTATTTTTGGCCAACATTATGAATCCTGCAATAAATGGTGGTATTAATCATAAAAACATAGATAGAAACGAAAAATATTTTTTTCGAGCCTTTAATGGGGTATGGGACCAATTTTTGGCATGGTATCGATTTTAGTCATATTCTACAAAACCAACGGAATTTTGTCACTTTTTTTGGCTTGCAATAAGCCCACTTGATGCTGGATAAAATACTATTGGTCATATAAAGGGTTTTACTGTATATTCGTGTCACAGACAAATGGACGCAACACAGTTTTCCTAAAATGATCAAAAAAGCACTATTAGCTAGCGGGCTTGGTAGTCATATGGCTACTGCTTCTGCCTCATACGCAGGAGGTCGTGGGTTCAATCCCAGGTCCGTTCCATTATCCTACTTTGCATCTTTCTCTATATTTCTCATGTTCTAGCAATCGCTAGAACTGGAAATGGACTTCCATACCGTTTCCATTACTATTCCTATACCTTCAACTTCAGGCAGCAGGGACTCAACTTGCGGGCGGCAGGGACTATGTCCAAGGGCTTGACGATCCCTCCCCAGGCCATCTGCGAGTTGTGGCGCCTGCCTAGGATGTGGTGGGGTTTGACAGTGGGCCCTGTTAAACCTCTATAAAAAGCTGCATGCATCCGCAAGTAGACTCCGCCAAAGCGACCGTGTGCCGCTCAAAGCGCACAAGCCCAAGTCCTGGTGTTAGGTGGGACGCTAAACAGCCCTGACACGACGGCCCTCCGACGAGACAGGAGGTTTGCGCAGGCCCAATAAGCCGCCTTTAAATACAACTATTACGAACGACATAGAAGATAATACGACTCGATACAATCGGCAACGACCTAGGCGACGAATAAAGGATCACGATTGGAAGCTTGGAACATGGAACTGC
This sequence comes from Armigeres subalbatus, assembly GCF_024139115.2. Lineage (NCBI taxonomy): Eukaryota > Metazoa > Arthropoda > Insecta > Diptera > Culicidae > Armigeres > Armigeres subalbatus. Next base: position 163,342,192 of record NC_085141.1, on the reverse strand, counting down.
AAGTCGCTAGGCTTCGCAGGTTGCGATAGGATAATCTACGATGAATTACATCCCCGCAACTTCGATGTCGTAGCGCTGCAGGAAATCTGCTGGACAGGACACAAAGTGTGGAAAAGCGGGCATCGAGCGGCTACCTTCTACCAAAGCTGTGGCACCACCAACGGGCTGGGAACCGGCTTCATAGTGCTGGGAAAGATGCGCCAACGCGTGATTGGGTGGCAGCCAATCAACGCAAGGATGTGCAAGCTGAGGATAAAAGGCCGTTTCTTCAACTATAGCATCATCAACGTGCACTGCCCACACGAAGGGAGATCCGACGACGAGAAAGAAGCGTTCTATGCGCAGCTGGAGCAGACATACGATGGATGCCCACTGCGGGACGTCAAAATCGTCATCGGTGACATGAACGCTCAGGTAGGAAGGGAGAAAATGTATAGACCGGTCATCGGACCGGATAGTCTGCATACCGTATCGAACGACAACGGCCAATGATGCATAAACTTTGCAGCCTCCCGCGGAATGGCAGTCCGAAGCACTTTCTTCCCCGTAAGAATATCCACAAGGCCACATGGAAATCACCTAATCAAGTAACGGAAAACCAAATCGACCACGTTCTAATCGACGGTAAATTCTTCTCCGACATCACGAACGTACGCACTTACCGCAGTGCGAATATTGAATCCGACCACTACCTCGTCGCAGTATGTCTGCGCTCAAAACTCTCGACGGTGATCAACACGCGTCAGAGTCGTCCGCCGCGGCTTAACATTGGGCGGCTACAAGACGGTAGACTAGCCCAAGACTACGCGCAGCAGCTGGAAGTGGCACTCCCAACGGAAGAGCAGCTAGGCGCAGCATCTCTTGAAGATGGCTGGAGAGATATTCGATCCGCCATTGGAAGCACCGCAACCGCTGCACTAGGCACGGTGGCTCCGGATCAGAAAAACGACTGGTATGACGGCGAATGTGAGCAGTTAGTTGAGGAGAAGAATGCAGCATGGGCGAGATTGCTGCAACACCGCACAAGGGCGAACGAGGCACGATACAAACGGGCGCGGAACAGACAAAACTCGATTTTCCGGAGGAAAATCCCAGCCAGCCAGCAGGAAGATCGAGACCGTGAAGAGACGGAGGAACTGTACCGCGCTAATAACGCACGAAAGTTCTATGAGAAGTTGAACCGTTCACGTAAGGGCCACGTGCCACAGCCCGATATGTGTAAGGACATAAACGGGAACCTTCTTACGAAATAGCGTGAGGTGATCCAAAGGTGGTGGTCTTTCGTGTCTGCTATTCAACATCGCTTTGGAAGGAGTAATACGAAGGGCAGGGATTGACACGAGTGGTACGATTTTCACGAAGTCCGTCCAGTTATTTGGTTTCGCCGACGACATTGATATCATGGCACGTAACTTTGAGAGGATGGAGGAAGCCTACATCAGACTGAAAAGCGAAGCTAAACGGATTGGACTAGTCATCAACACGTCGAAGACGAAGTACATGATAGGAAGAGGCTCAAGAGAGGTCACCACGAGTTTCTATCGGTGGTGACGAAATCGAGGTGGTTGAAGAATTTGTGTACTTGGGCTCACTGGTGACCGCCGATAACGATACCAGCAGAGAAATTCGGAGACGCATAGTGGCTGGAAATCGTACGTACTTTGGACTCCGCAAGACGCTCCGATCGAATAGAGTTCGCCGCCGTACCAAACTGACTATCTACAAAACGCTTATAAGACCGGTAGTTCTCTACGGACACGAGACCTGGACGATGCTCGTGGAGGACCAACGCGCACTGGGAGTTTTCGAAAGGAAAGTGTTGCGTACCATCTATGGTGGGTTGCAGATGGCGGACGGTACGTGGAGGAGGCGAATGAACCACGAGTTGCATCAGCTGTTTGGAGAACCATCCATCGTTCACACCGCGAAAATCGGAAGACTGCGGTTGGCCGGGCACGTAGCCAGAATGTCGGACATTAATCCGGTGAAAATGGTTCTCGACAACGATCCGACGGGAACAAGAAGGCGAGGTGCACAGCGGGCAAGGTGGATCGATCAGGTGGAGGACGACTTGCGGACACTCCGCAGACTGCGTGGTTGGCGAAGTGCAGCCATGAACCGAGCTGAATGGAGAAGTCTTTTATGTGCAGCACAGACCACTCCGGCCTTAGTCTGATGATAAATAAATAACCTTCAACTTCAGTATTCTAACAGTAATCTGCTAGAATTGGAAATGAACTATAGAGCTCGTTTCCTACATCCAATTAGAAATTTCATAATTTGCCTTCTCCTATCTATCACATTGGCAGCTCGTTAACCAAGACGGACCTCTGCCTCTCGAACCTTATCCAAAAATTCCAACAAATTCCGCATGAACTCGTGGCAAGTGCAGAGGTATATTCGGCTTGCAGTGGGCGAGTGATTGCATCATCATTTCCTCCTCCTTCCCTACATTGACTTGCATTCTGACGTGGCAGGCGCCAGTATGACCTAACAAATGAGATCACCAGTACTTGTACATTGAAGATGTGTGCTAGTCCCAAGCAAACATCTGTTGGTTCCCTGTGCAAGAACAGCTGATCTGGTCATAATGGAGTAGCAACTACGAGTAGTCAATCAAGCTCAAGCTCAAGCTCAATGATAAAAAAAGCACTATTAGCTTCTGGTGTTGAAAATTCACTGAATAAAACTTATTAAACCAGCAAAGGAGAGTAGAACAGATTCAATTAGCGTCATATTGTGACATCAACGAAATGGAATTTCATTTATTTGATATTTCCATAAGATTTCTTTCATAACTATAAAAACGTATTGTGACAAGGAGTTATTTAGCACACTACTCATCCACCACTTTATGACACTTTATGGGTAAATCTATAATTCGCTTTTATTATGTAGTAATGTCAAAATTGTAAATTTTGAACCCCTTCCCTTCTACTGCGTGACGCTTTTTATGTGTTAGTTGAATTTTTCTTGAATTAGGCGCAACGTTGAGACATAACCCTCCCCCTTCAAATGTTATGTAAATTGTGTTCGTCATCATTTTCAATTGAAATGGCATTATTGAGTAACTCCCTATTGAGTAACTAATTAATCCCCCTAGCGGTAATGTTATCTTTCTCGTACATTATAAGAAAATGTATTTTGGCCTTAACTTTCGAGTCCATAGTCCGATCCAGCCTATTTCTAATAGGGAGCAATGGAACAACGTTCTCTGATGAATGAAACTCGTTGCGAGTAAATCGGTTGAGTGCAGGCCTGGGATTTGTCACCTTCATACAGAAAAACCATGCGACAAAACCAAAGAGAAAACAGTCACCTCAAACTGGACAACACAACCTAACCAACGTAGTTCGATACAGCGTACTACTGGTCTCTCGCTCCGACAAGACATTTTGAATCTTGTCACATACTTATTTTGTTACGATATATTTGTCGTGTGACGATTTCCATCACGACTAAGGTTTTGCACAACCAGACGGATTAGAATAGTTGTCATGGTTATTGACAAAAAAGTTCGTCATGTCACCTTCGAATTTTGTCGCGACAAAAATTGTTGTCGTTGTCAGCAAAATGTTGTCATTATGAATTGATGACAAAATGTGGGAAAACCACTGAAATGGTGTGGTTTCTGGATTTTACAGCAGTTGAAGCCGAGCTCATTATAAAAACGGCTAATATGTACGGCATAATAATGTGTCGAATTTTGGTGATTTTAGTCCAGTTCCTCCTGTTTTACCAAAATGCGTCATTTAATTACATATCTAAAATGTATGTTTAAAAATCACAAATGGTTTGAAATCATCTATATCCGGAAATCTTTTAAGCGGGCCATTAATACTCGAGCAGACAAGCTGTTGTATTTTGAACAACATAAACCAAAAAACATAAACCATAGTACATAGCATGAACAATCCCGCATGAGCGTTTCATGACCGTACACTTATTACGTAAGCACTTATGGGGGGAGTACTATCATTTTCTTCCTCTCCATATAAATAAAAAATAATGTGTAAGAAAAAAATTTTACATAAGGAGGAAAACACAGAAAAATGCACCGTAATAAGTATACGGCCCCACTACAGCGCGTGCCTAGCGATTAAAATTTAATACTCTGCCCAACTTAACGTGCAGTAATTCCAATGAATCAAAAATGTATCGAATTTTCCTTAATTGGTCCTTATGTAGGATATACGCTTAAATAAAATTCCGTTTTTCTCTTATACATAGAATATTGCAGTCAAATAACCGTCTATCAGGCAATGAATTATTGGTAGTGGCTGATTTCCTACCCGCCGCTTCCACATCCAGGCGCTATATCGTATATGCGCCAACAGCCAGCATGAGTTAACCGCCAGAAATTCGTATGGTGAAAGGCATCTAACGCGGGTTTTCTCAAAATTAGGATCTTTTCATGAATAACTAGTTGGTACCGGTTATGTAGGAAGGTGTCCGCTACTATGCCTATATTTTTACATAAAGGTGCTGAATTTTGAAGAAATCGACCCTTAAATGCCTTTTGCATACTGATTTCAGAAAGTTAACTCCTAGTGTGCCGCTGTAATCACCCTCAAAGCAGGCGATTCATTGCTACAAACGGTGTACCGGTCAAAATCCACTAAAGTCGATACTTACGCGGACGATTGTACTGCGTAAGTCAAAACCGCGTGAATCACAAAAACCGCGTAAAAACGACTCAAAAATTGCTGTTTCGTACGCTCCGATTTTTTTTTAAATTCACGTGAACAAAATCGGTTAAAAACACGCATTAATCCAAAACCCGCTTGAAAAGCACAAAAACTCCATAAACCGCGTGAAAAGCGAACAAACTTGCGTTGCGTTAAATAGCTCAGTTATTCGACACTGGAGGATCTTTCTCTATACAAGAGACACTTGTTTTTTTGTTTATGTATTATTATGTACGTAACAACGCAAAAATTGAATAAAATTTCTTATTTCTAAACAGAAAATCTGTCAAGAGAACAAAAAAAAATAATTATAAAGTGCTCTTTTCGGTATGATATGTCAAATTTGTCCGCTGCCATTGCTTCTCCACGCAGATGGACAACCAGAAGATGCGACATAACTTACTTTCGGGACCAATGTTGTGTCGTGTACAGAGCCGAAAGTGTATGCGTTGTCACACTTTTGTCGCAGATGTGCTCTAACAAGACATACAACAAAAGCAAATTGTCGCGGTTGGAAAAAGTTGTCATCTGGTCGTGGGGATCCAGTCGTGCGACGGAAAACTGGAAGTTGACAAGTTTTTCTTGACTGACCATGTTTTTATGTATCTTGTCAGGTGTCACTGACAAACGCGACAATTCCCAGGCCTGGTTGAGTGTAAGTGCCTAAAAAATAGTTAAGATAATTTTTGCTCACACACATACAGACATTAACATACACGTACACACATACATCACCTCAATTCGTCGAACTGAGTCGATCAGTATACAACACTATGAGTGTTTGGGCGTTCTTTTTAGTGCTTTTAGAGCAATCATATAGCTTCTACGTATACTTAGTACACGAGAAAGGCAAAAATAGGCATTTTTTAAAAATCATGTATCTTACAAAGTTGTGAATTTGGGCAGAATTTCATTCATGGTCCTCAAAGCTTAAGCGTTCAATAGTATAGTGCATGATGTTTTACTGCGGGGTATTGCGGGGTACCAAACTGTTTTGTTCGTTAAAAACTGCGTCTGGACGGAGCTATTATTACATTATCAAGCCTATTGCATAGATCTGTTTAAGAGCTTTGTAACGATATATAAATATGTTACTTTTGAGTCGAAAATATGGCAAAGCTGGCCCTTTCCCAAAAAACGAAAAAATATCATTTCTAGGAGCGGCTAGTTTGAACGCCCCCCACCCCTCCCAAAAAAATCTAAAAAATAAAAACCGTCCTGATTATAAAAATATAGGTTATAAGCTGTGTATTCATCACATTTTACTCGCTCAAATCGAAAATTGGCCTTTTGGTAGTTTTGGCCACTCCTTTATATGGGGCTGTCCTATTGTGGAATGGTATTGTGGAAACCTTCTCGAGCTTTGTGTGGCCAAATGTAGTACAATATCGTATACCAAGAAAAAATAGCCGATTCTATTCAATTATTCTATGGTCAGAGATACTTTGGAACGCCTCAACATAGTTACAGATCTAGGAGTTTTGTTGCATTCTGAACTATCGTTTCCCCCTTATTACGAAGATGGGATAGCTCGCGGGATAAACAACTTGGTTTTATCCTGAGGCTTGCTGATGAGTTTCATGACCCGCTGTGTTTGAAATCCCTCTATTGTGCTCTTGTACGCTTTATACTCGAGTCAGCAGTGCTTGTCTGGAGTCCTTACAACAGAATTTGGATTGACCGTCATTCCAGTTCGAGACAGCAACACGTACGGACGTGTTTTTTGCTCGCGCATTTTTTCGAAGTGTTTTTTCTCGTTCTTTCGCTGTTTACGTTTTCGCTTGTCGCGTTGGCGTTATTTTCTCCCGGACCCGTCATGGGAGACTCGGTGGCCGATTCGGTCGCTGGAAAAGTGCCTAAGCGCACTGCTCTTGGAGGCGCGGGTAACCCCTCCAAGCAGCTTTTGCAGAGCAACGTGTTCTCGCCGTTGCCGCTTGATGACGCCGGCTATCCGCCGAAAAAGAGGAAGAAGCAGCAATCGCAGCTGCCGCAGGTGCAACCGGAGCGGAAGGAGAAGTGCCCGCCCGTGTTTGTGAAGGGCGATCCGCCGGATTTACGCCCACAAATTCGCCAGCTGATCGCTAAGGGGCTGAAATGTACTTTTCGGCTCTGCAGCGAGGGCGTGAAAGTGATGCCGGCCAACAGGGACCATCATCAATCCGTCGTGGAGTTCCTCGAGGTCCACAAGTATGAGTACTACACTCATGACCACCCCGGCACGAAGCCGCTCAAGGCTTTGCTGCGAGGACTTCACGACATGAAGGAGGAAGAGCTCCAAGCAGAGCTTGAAAGTTGCGGACTGAAGCCAGTAGCCGTCCACAAGATCGCTCGTCACGACAAGGCGAGGAAATATCGCGACCAGCTTTACCTGATCCATCTGGAGCACGGCTCCACTACCTGGAAGGACCTGAAGCTGGTTGGCGTTATAAATTACACCGTCGTTGACTGGGAGCGATATCGGCCAGTGCACCGCGATGTCACGCAATGCACCAACTGCTTCAATTTCGGGCACGGCACCAGAAACTGCCGCATGAAGCCGCGCTGCAACAAGTGTGGCGAACCCCATCCGACTGACGAGTGCGACAAAATGGAGGTGGCCGATCCCAAGTGCGCCAACTGTGGCGACAAACATCGGGCCACCACAAAGGGCTGCCCAAAGCGAGCCGAGTTCCTGGAAATCCGGAAGAAGGCTTCCACCAGGACCATTCCGAAGAAGAACCGTGTTCCTGTAATCAACGAGGTGAACTTTCCAGCTATCCCGGCTCCCCGTCGTGTGATTCCAATACTTCCACCGCTACAGCCGCACAAGCGACTGGCAGCGGCAGCCGCATCGGTCCAAGCTCCAGCATCGTCGGCACCATCCACCAGCGAATGGCCCCCGCTTCCTCCTCCTGGGTTCCGTCGGCAGTCGGAGAACAAAGCCGTCCCACCGGAAGAATCTGCCCCGCTGTACACTCCGGAGCAGCTGATGCCGATCTTCGCGCAGCTCGCCACTCGACTGCGCGGCTGCAAAACCCGATTCGACCAGGTCTTCACACTTGGCATGTTCATCATTGAAAATGGCTGCTAGGGTGGGCCTGGTCAACTGGAACGCTTGCTCGCTAAAGAGCAAAACAATCGAGCTGAAGGATTTCCTTGAGGAGAAGGAAATAGACGTGGCGTTCATCACCGAAACGCACCTAAAACCGGAGGTGAACATCAACATCCCGGACTTCCGCATCGTGCGACTCGACCGGGCGACCAGGGGAGGTGGTGTGGCCATCGCTCTTCGCTACAACATCAACTGTCGTCTGCTTCCAAGCTTCCAGCTCAGTGTCATCGAGGCCATCGGTTTCGAAATCACCACTTCGGTCGGCACAATCGCGCTCATCGCGGCGTACTGTCCAACGCAAGCCAAAGCCGGCGATGGATCATCGGCTGCCCTTCGGAGGGACATCGTCAAGCTGACGCGGAGGCAAGGCCAGTATATCATTGCCGGCGACTTGAATGCCAAACATCAAGCCTGGGGCAACAGTCGCGGCAATCGAAACGGCACCATCTGGAGCAACGACATGGAGGAAGGCCACTACACGATCCTGAGCCCGGATTCCCCCACTCGGCTGAGTCGGTCCGGTGCCCACGCAACGCTCGACCTCTACGTAACAAACCTGAGTGACCACGTCTCGCAGCCGGTTGTATACCAGGAGCTCAGTTCGGATCACTATCCGGTGGTGGCGGAACTGGGCTCCTCGGTCAATCGGCACCAGCAGTTACGGCGGAACTACCACCGAGTGAACTGGCAGCGTTTCCAGCAGTGCGTCGATAACACCGTCGACTACGAGGTGCGTCCGGAGACGCCGGAAAGTATCGACCGCCAGCTGTGCGCTATCGAGGAGGCGATCACGGCGGCCCGAGAGCAACACGTACCGACGGCTCGGCAGGTAAGCAACTCCTTAAACATCGATACACTCACCAAAGATTTGATTCGATTGCGGAATGTCACTCGCAGGCAGTTTCAGCGTACTGGACTGCCTGAGCTTAAGGCACGCTGCAATCGAATCACAAAATTATCAAGGCCAGAATGGTGGACCTCAAAAATAACAACTTCTCGAATAAGATCCGCACTCTCCCAGATTATGCTAAGCCGTTCTGGAAAATGACCAAAATTCTAAAATCCAAGCCTCGGCCCATTCCACCTTTGATCCCACTAGACAATAATGGCTCTAAGGATCGCTTGATAACTCCTGCAGAGAAGGTCGCTGAAATAGGTCGTCACTTCGTCAGCTCACACAATCTTGGGCAGAACATCGTCAGTCCACACGAAGCAGCCGTCAACGAGCATGCTAACAACATCCATTTGATTCCCAACGACTTCTCGGAGGAGTTGGAGATCTCAACTGACGAATTGACGGCCTATATCAAATCGTCGAAGAACATGAAGGCCCCAGGCTTCGACAGCATCCTGAATCTCGAGCTCAAACACATGAGTGCTCCGTTCTTTGAGCACCTCTCGCTGATCTTTAATCAGTGTCTCCGGCTTAGCTACTTCCCATCGTCCTGGAAGTCAGCGAAAGTCATCCCCATCCGGAAGCCTGGGAAGGATCCTTCCTCCCCAAAAGTTATCGACCCATCAGCCTTCTCTCAGGGTTATCCAAGCTATTCGAAAAAGCTATTCATCATCGGTTACTTGAGTCTGCCGAAAATCTCAACATCTTGCTCGAGGAACAGTTTGGTTTCCGACGCGGTCGGTCAACTGTACACCAACTGACCCGAGTTACCAACGTCCTCAGACGGAACAAGTTTGTCTCGAAAACATCCGCCATGGCCTTACTCGATGTCGAGAAGGCATTTGACAATGTATGGCATGATGGCCTGGTGTACAAACTACAACGCTACAATCTTCCCAGCTACCTGGTGAAAATCATCAACAATTACCTGTCGGCAAGGACATTCCGGGTCTCAATCAGCGGAGCGAGTTCCAATGCGCACAACATCGTCGCAGGCGTTCCCCAGGGCAGTATCCTCGGGCCCCTGCTTTTCAATCTGTTCACCTCCGACATGCCAGAACCTCCAGAAGGCGGCATTCTGTCTCTGTTCGGAGATGACACATCCATCGTCTACAACGGTAGAGTGATCAGAGCGCTAGTGGCAAAACTCCAACGAGGCCTGGATGCCCTGACAGAGTACCTCACCAGCTGGAAGATCTGTATCAACGCGGCGAAGACCCAGGTCATCATTTTCCCCCACTCCAAATCCCCTAAACTTGTTCCGCCTGGGGACTGTAAAATCATCCTCAATGGCATGACTGTGGAATGGGCCAATGAGGCCGGCTACCTTGGCTTGACCCTCGACAGCAAGCTTATTTTCAGGCAACAGGTTGACAAAACGGTGACAAAGTGTAACGTCTTGTTGAAACTACTGTACCCTTTGATCAACCGCCGGTCATCATTGACCCTGAAAAATAAGCTTGCTGTCTACAAGCAAATCATCCTCCCTGTGATCGAATATGGCATGCCGGTCTGGGAGAGCTGCGCTAAAACTCACCACCTCAAACTTCAACGGGTCCAAAACAAATTCCTGAGGATGATCCTCAACACCCCTCCCAGGACAAGAACATCCGAGGTCCACCGTCTGGCCGGAATAAAAACCTTACATGAACGCTTTGGTGAGTGTAAAGAAAAGTTTAGGGTTCGTTGCGCCTTCTCGGACCAAGAAGCGATTAGGGCGCTTGTTCCAATCTAGGTTATCAAATTATTATTGTAAATATTAGTGTAAATAGTTAGTTAGGTTATCAAATTTTAAAATTAACTAATGCCTCCTCAAGGTTAACATGTAAAAATTGAACACAAAACAATTACCCTTACAAAACAAGCAAGAAAAACCAAATGAAGATGAAGGGCCAGGTGGCCAAACACTTAAACTGATACACTATTGTATGAACACAAAAAGAAAATGAAAATAAATCGAATTTAAGTCAAAAGATTGACCGTTTTGAAGCAATTCAGCGGAAATTTGTCCGCAATCCTCTTCAAGGCCTTCCCTGGAGAGACGCTACGAACCGTACGAACCAGGAGCATACTTTTGGATATCGAAGCACTAAAGAAGAGAAGGTCAAATAAATGCAAGCCGTTTTCATCGCAAAGTTCCTTACGAATGAGATTGATGCCCCTGCTTTGCTCAACGAATTGAATGTATATGTGCCAGAACGATCACTAAGACGTCGTCAGATCTTTCAATTGAGGGCAAGAAACAGTCGCTATGGACAATTTTAGCCGATAAGATTCATGATGTCGACTTTTAATCTATTCTTCGACCGCTACGACCAATGTCAATGCAGCTGATTTCAGACGCCGATTAAGCAACCAAATCCGTGAATAATATTTGCAAATAATTAGTTAGTTAGTTTTAGCGATTGGAGTACCTTGAATGTGTTTTATTTATTAACTAGACCAATCTTTGCTATTTTAATGTGTTCTAACTGTAATACTGTATGTTTAAAAAAAAATACAGCGTGTTAATGCCAATTTATGTCTTTTCCCTACCAGAGTACTTTATAGAGACAGATATAGTCAAATGAAGATAAACAAGAAAATAAATAAATAGTTCTTTCTGAATTCCACTTTCTATCAAAACGATTCCTACTATAACCTATAACCTTCCACACTAACAATTCCAAAACCTCCCATAATACCTATGAAAGGTCGTAGAGTTCTCTGCATATTTCTTAAGTAGGTGTCCGACTATCCTTCCTTCCCCTTCCTCAGCATTCGCAAGGACGTGGCCAGGACAGATATGGACTACTGGAGAGTGCATTGCTTCCATCTAAGAGATAGTGGTTAGTCCCAAATCAATATCTGTTGTAACGGATGAAAGTGATGCTACTCTCATACAATATTCCAGGATTGTACCAGCTACGAATTTGTTCGAATTGCTCAATGCTAATGTTCAGGGTTCGTAATGCTCACTCAATCTCAGGAGCACATGATTTTCCCTAACGAAAGTTTTCGGTGAGAAATCGCTTTTCGAGAAAGAAAAATAGCCTGGAGAGTGATAACAATTTTTCGCTCACTTCGATTGCCGCTTAACGTTGGTTCGCTCTTTTTCTTTCATATTCGAGTTTTTTCGTGGCATCATCAATGCAAATGGTAGTAGCTTATGTGGAACAAATAACTTAACGCTTTCATACAGATAGCGTGGTGGTGTGGCTAAAGTAAGCGCATCCCCAAGGCTATTATTGTTACTATTCGGGGTTCGAACCCCGGCGCGGCCATACAATTTTGTAATTGTTCTGCGATAATTCTCGCGAAAAGTGAGTGAGAGGTAAAAGTAATGAAACGAAAAAGGATTTTCATTCAGATTTTCGTTCATCTTCCAATGCTAATTCTAGAGAAAAGATTGATGGGTGAAAGATGATCCTCAACATAAACAACGAAACAAGATTTTCCCTTGGCCCGAAAAACGCTTGCTTTGGTCTCATTGAAACGAAAAGTCGAAACCCTGCTAATGTTTATGCTAATGCTAGGTGGTACCACTTTCCTTCGATAGGGCTAGAACCCACGACGCACAGTACGCTAGACTGGTGCTCCCAACTAAGCTACGAAGGACCTCCGTCGCCCTTCGCTAGTTAGCGGCTACTGAATGAGCCCGAGATTCCCAAATCGGACGCATAGTCGAAGCACTCATAAATTTATTTCGCAAACCAATGCTTCCACATGTGTGTAGTATACATTCACATGAGAGTGAGCGTGAGTAGCTAAATTGTCTGGCAGCTACACACATCCTTCATCAGCAAATAGATATCCTTTATCAAGTAAAGATAAAAAAGAAAAACATGATTTATTGGTTAAAGAAAATAGAGGGAAATGACGGCTTTGGCAGGTTTTGTTCTATTATTGTCAGGGGGGTTTTCTATAACTAATTATGCTCAAATTTGGGCTAAATATTCTTTGCATTAAATTAATGATTTTGTGTGTGTTACTTCTACGTGAAGTTAAACGATTTACAATGATATGGAAATGCTAATATCGTCTTCCAAACTTAGACGTACATGTTCATGATAGAATTAGAGGCGAAAGTATAGAATTGATAGTTCCATTAGGATACGGCAGGCATAAAGAATGTTTTTATAGAAGTCAATTTGAAAGCGAGCGGAGGGCAATATTTGTGATGGCACATATCACACGACCTTCCTTCTGTAAAGCTCCCGTATGAAGGGGGAGGGAAGAATATCAGTGTGGAAGCAGAGCCTAAATACTCATCCTACTTGGTTGACATGTGTACAAAAATACATTTGAGAGAGTTAGTTCTGAAAATGTATTGCGAGAGATCGGCTGGTACCTGGTGCTGGGAATTTGGTTTCATCAGTACCCGCTAAGCTGCGGTGGACGACGGAGGTCCTTCGTAGCTTAGTAGGGAAAGCACCTGTCGAGTCAAGTACGAGACACTGAAGACGACCACACAGTTGTGGTCGAAATACGTATCTGCAAAGATATCGAAAATTAACTGGTGGAATTAAATGGAGAGTACTTAATTCGTCTTAGACGGTTGAATACATTCCACTAAAAGAGTTTTCTATATTTTTCTGAAATAATATATTTATTGATAGTTACTGCACTTTCGGTGACTTGTCTGAAGCCAATTGCCTTCTTGCCAACAGAATCTCCACACTCGCTAAACATAAGTTTTTGTTGTCATTCCTTACACATCTAATTTGGTTGATTTATAGCTAGGGTTGCGTATTATGCAATGAGGTGCGAAATGTAACAATAACAGTCGAACTTTATTACCATTCTGCTTTCAATGCACTGCTGTATGAAGGGCAAAACACGGAGGCGGTAAACCCGTAAGCAGAGACACTTACGCTAAGCCCGCGGGATAGAGATAATGTCTTTTCAACAGTGTAATCCAACAGACTAATAAATAGATTTGCAATCCTTTTTGACCTTTTCGAGGGGTGGCTTTTTTGAGGAAGGGCGCGTCAAATCCATTACAACTGTGGGGAAGTGTACCTATCTATATAGGTAGAAATTTTTAATTCCAATTCCAAAAAGATGTTTTTAAGGAATTCCTGATGGAATTGTCAAAATCAATCTCAGAAGATTTTTTTTATTTAAAGAAGAATTTCTTAAGATATTTCCTTAAGATAGGTCCTAAGAAGTACCGAAGCAACTCCTGAGGAAAATTTCAAGGAAAAAGCTGGTTTCCTTTGTGGACGTTTTTTGAAGGAATTCCTGGAGAAATATACTAGGTATACTAGAGAAGGAGAAGGTATACTAGAATGAGTTTCTTGATGCCTTATTGAATTAATTCCTGAATATATTTTCAAGGGAATTATTTAAGGTATTTACGAAAAAATCTGTAGAGATTTACGAAGGAACTCCTGCTGTAAATTCCCAAGGAATTCTTGAGAATATCCGAATATTCGCAATCTCGATATTTTTGGAGTTTTTCTTGGCATGTACACCCACACATGTACACACGGTTGGTATTTTTTAATTTCTCGGTTTACCTGCTTTTTTCACAGCTTTTCAAAAACCACCTGAATTTTCTTTGATTTTTTGTAGATTTTTGGGGTTAACTCATAGTTTTATTAACGCTTAAGGTCATAATCGACAAAAACCCACACATGTACAAAAAGAACTTGATTATAGAGTCCAAACTGAGTTTGTTTTCGAAGAAATTCTTGGAGAAATTTCTATTTAAATTCCAATAGCTATTTGTTTGGAAGATCTACTAAAAAATCCTTCATTTAAAATTCTGTTTGAAAATCTTTTCAGGTTCTCTTTTGTTTTTGGTACAATAGAGTCGAAAGCTCCTCCAGGAATTTCTTTGAAAATCTCTTTAGAAAAGCCACAGGAATTAATTTGGACATTCATCCAGGGATTCCTTCAGAAAAGCTTCCGGAAAGGCCTTTTATTTTTTTCAGAAACTCCTTTAGACCTTTCTCCAGGAAGTCCTTAGATAATTCCTTCAGTTAACTATACAAAATTTCTGCAAGAATAGCTCTGGAAAGTATTATAATATGGAAGAATTTTTAAAGGAATTTTCGAAGAAACTCCTGAGGGAATTTATTTTCAATTAAAAAAAAACACGTAAACAACGATTTAAAAAATGAAGGAATTTACAAACAAATTTTCGAAGATTTTCCAAAAGAACTTCTCAGAGGAATTTTGAAAGATTTTTTTTAGAGATCTACAGGAATTTTTGGAAGAGTTGCCGAAGGAATTCCTATAGGAAATTTGGAAAGAATTCCTGGAGAAAGCTCTAAATAAATTCCAGAGATAAATTTTTAGAGAATACCAAAAATATATTCCTAGAGTTTCAGAAGAAATTGTTGAGAAATTACTGGAAGAATTTTTAATAGAAATTCCAAAAACAAATTCCTGAAGGAAATTCTAATAAACAAAGGTTTTCTCCAAAAAGGATTTCCGAATGTATTCCTATTACAATGTCCGTAGGAATTCCTAAAGAAGCTCTTGGAGAGTTTTCCATGGGAATTTTCTAAGGAATTCTTAAAGGAATTTTCAAAGGAACTTCTAAAGAAATTCCCAAAAGACTTCGTAAAGGAATTTCTGAAGATTTCTGAGACAAGTCTCCTAAATAAAGACAAAAAAAAAGATTTCTGCGAAAATTCTTTTGAACGAAAATTCTTTTGTCGGAACGAATTTCCGGAGAAATACCCAAATAAATTTTCAAGGGAATTCTTAGAGGAAGTTCTTTCTGAGGAATATCTTGAGGAATTTCCAAACGAATTTCTGGATTTATATATTAATTAATTTTCAATAAACTTATATGCTGTGATGCGGCAATGTCCTATAGTGGAGGATGTGATGTAAGCTTTTGTTGTGGAGATATTGCGGATCTTTTCAAAATTTTTCATTTTGCGGATTCCGCAAAGTTCTTCCGCAGCTGTCAAAGTTCTACCGCCAGCCTGCAAATCTTCAAAACACTGAATCAAAAACATGGTAATTGGTGTTTTTATCGTAGAATGCCATGCCAAATAGCAAGGAAAAATTTGAAGTGACAGCTGCGGTAGTTTGAAAATTGAACCGGAAAAAGGAAAGTTTTCTCTGGAACAGCAATACAAGCTACACCTATTAGGATGTTCACCCCATTAGTCTGATTAGCTACAGTCTAATTGTAAAAAAATAATAAAAAGCATCATATGGCTTGCTGCGTGAAATTTTTTTATCAGCTCTTTATTCTTCACGCCGATTCACGCCGCCGCCGCCAAATTGAAGGACTAAATCAAGATGAATACACCACTAGGTGTTCCAATCTGCCAAATTCACGATTCAGCCATCTTGGATTTTAGTATGGGAGAGCCAGTCGGTTTGTTTTTGCTTTGCACTGAAAATGAATTTTTCATCCCCGCCTTCTTCTCTTCCACAAACTTGGCAGATTGGAGCACCTACTACTGTATTCATCTTGGACTAAATCGTGTTGGTTCAAACTAGACATAATGAGATCCACAGATTCTACATGTTTCTGGATAAGCATCAAGTCGATCCTACGATCAGGTGGTAGATAAAGAACACCAATGCTGACGAAACGATTGCTGATTTTCAGCCTCACCCACAACTGCTCCAGTTAATCGCTCACGGGAGTGGGATCAACAGAAAAGCAATATCTTGAGGAAACCGCAATCAGTACTCCTCCGCCACGCGTCTTTCGACTATTTCTGACGTTACGTTCTGTTCTAAAACGGCGTATGAATTGTCGAACAATTGAGTTGAGAGGATACTATCATCAAGTAAAGTTTCAGTAAGCACGATTAAATCGTAATTTAAATCATCTGCGGCTATGAAAAACGTATCAATACAAAGTAGGAAAGGGATGAGCCAGGAATCGAACCCATGGCCTCTTGCTTGTAAGGCAGAAGCGGTAGCCACTAGATCACCAAGCTCATTTCGAAGCAAAGTGGTACCACTTATACATTTTTCAGATCAAGTTCTTCCACATAATGTACATATTCACATCGAAGTTTTTCAGAACATTCATTTAAGATTTTTTATTGGTTCTTTGAAACATTTTAACATTTAAGTTTAGTTAACTATAATTGCCATGAGAGGCGCTGACTTTTTTTAATTTGATAACCTAACTTCTATTTACACTACAGTGCAAGCACACGGAGTGCAAGCAACGGACCCTAAACTTTTCTTTACTCCCACCCAAGCGTTCTTCGAGAGTTTTAAACACGGCCATACGGTGGACCTCAAAAATTCTTGTCCTGGGAGTAGTATTTAGGATCATCCTCAGGGACTTGCATTGAGCTCGTTGGTGTTTCAGATGATGAGTTTTTGCGCTACTCTCGCAGACCAAAATGCCGTATTCGATCACGGGGAGGATTTGGTGGAACATTATTAGGGGATTTAGAGTGGGAAAAAATGATGACCTGGGTCTTCGCCGCGTTGATATAGATCTTCCAGCTGGTGAGGTACTCTGTCACGACATTCAGGCCCCGTTGGAATTTTGCCACTAGCGCTCTGATCACACTACCTTAGTAGACGATGGAGGTGTCATCCGCCTTCTGGAACTCGCTCCGTTGATTAAGACCCGGAATGTCCTTGCTGACATGTAATCGTTCTAGACCAACATTTGAAAAGGGCGTAACAGCCAAAATTTATTCCATCTGATTCTTCATCTACATATATAGCTATATATGTAGACAAAGAATCAGATGGAATAAAACGCTGAAATGCAGTCTGATGATCAGTTTGTGGAAGAAAATCAGAAGATCATGAATTTTCAGTGCAAGATTCTCAGAAATTCGTTCCGAAATTTCTTCAAAAGAATTTTCTCAGAAATCACTTTAGGGATTGCTTCAGAAATTCCTTTACGCAGTCTTTTGGGAATTTCTTTAGAAGTTCCTTTGAAAATTCCTTTAAGAATTCCTTAGAAAATTCCCAGGGAAAACTCTTCAAAAGCTTCTATAGGAATTCCTACGGACACTGCTATAGGAATACATTCGGAGATCATTTTTGGAGAAAACCTTTGTTTATTAGAATTTCCTTCAGGAATTTGTTTTTGGAATTTCTATTAAAAATTCTTCCAGTAATTCCTCAACAATTTCTTCTGAAACTCTAGGAAGATATTTTTGGTATTCTCTAAAAATTTCCCTCTGGAATTTATTTAGAACTTTCTCCAGGAATTCTTTCCAAATTTCCTATAGGAATTCCTTCGGACAAAAACTCCTGTAGATCTCCAAAAAAATCTTTTAAAATTCCTCTAAGAAGTTCTTTTGGAAAATCTTCGGAAATTGTGTTTGCAAATTCCTTCATTTTTTTGAAAAAAACGTTGTTTACTTGTTTTTTTAATTGAAAATAAATTCCCTCAGGAGTTTCTTCGAAAATTCCTTTTCCTCAAAGAAATTCCTGGAGGAGCTTTCGACTCTATTCTTGAAGGAATAACCAAAAGAGAACCTTAAAAGATTTTCAAACAGAATTTTAAATGAAGGATTTTTTAGTAGATCTTCCAAACAAATAGCTATTGGAATTTAAATAGATTTTTTTTTTACACGTTTGGGTTTTTGTCGATTATGACCTTAAGCGTTAATGAAACTATGAGTTAACCCCAAAAAATTGCAAAAAATCGAAGTAAATTCAGGTGGTTTTTAAAAAGCTGTGAAAAAAGCAGGTAAACCGGGAAATTAAAAATTACCAACCGTGTAAAAAAATATTGGGTGTACATGCCAAGAAAAACAAAATATCGAGATTGCGAATATTCGGATATTCTCAAGAATTCCTTGGGAATTTACAGCAGGAGTTCCTTCGAAATTTTTTACAGATTTTTTCGTAAATACCTTAAATAACTACCTACCTTGAAAATATATTCAGGAATTAATTCAGTAAGGCATCAAGAAACTCATTCTAGTATACCTTCTCCTTCTCTAGTATACCTAGTATATTTCTCCAGGAATTCCTTCAAAACACGTCCACAAAGGAAACCAGCTTTTTCTTTGAAATTTCCCTCAGGAGTTGCTTCGGAACTTCTCAGGACCTATCTTAAGGAAATATCTTAAGAAATTCTTCTTTGAATTGAAAAAATCTTCTGAGATTGATTTTGACAATTCCATCAGGAAATCCTTAAAAAAATATTTTTGGAATTGAAAAAAAAATTTCTACCTATATAGATAGGTAC
Organism: Armigeres subalbatus; assembly: GCF_024139115.2. Taxonomy (NCBI): domain Eukaryota; kingdom Metazoa; phylum Arthropoda; class Insecta; order Diptera; family Culicidae; genus Armigeres; species Armigeres subalbatus. The sequence goes on along the minus strand of NC_085141.1, from coordinate 163,323,386 downwards.
ACTTCCCCACAGTTGTAATGGATTTGACGCGCCCTTCCTCAAAGAAGCCACCCCTCGAAAGGTCAAAAAGGATTGCATATCTATTTATTAGTCTGTTGGATTACACTGTTGAAAAGACATTCTCTCTATCCCGCGGGCTTAGCGTAAGTGTCTCTGCTTACGGGTTTACCGCCTCCGTGTTTTGCCCTTCATACAGCAGTGCATTGAAAGCAGAATGGTAATAAAATTCGACTGTTATTGTTACATTTCGCACCTCATTGCATAATACGCAACCCTAGCTATAAATCAACCAAATTAGATGTGTAAGGAATGACAACAAAAACTTATGTTTAGCGAGTGTGGAGGTTCTGTTGGCAAGAAGGCAATTGGCTTCAGACAAGTCACCGAAAGTGCGAGTTATACTTTTTTTCTAATTATGTAAATAACTATCAATAAATATATTATTTCAGATAAATATAGAAAACTCTTTTAGTGGAATGTATTCAACCGTCTAAGACGAATTAAGTACTCTCCATTTAATTCCACCAGTTAATTTTCGATATCTTTGCAGATACGTATTTCGACCACAACTGTGTGGTCGTCTTCAGTGTCTCGTACTTGACTCGACAGGTGCTTTCCCTACTAAGCTACGAAGGACCTCCGTCGTCCACCGCAGCTTAGCGGGTACTGATGAAACCAAATTCCCAGCACCAGGTACCAGCCGATCTCTCGCAATACATTTTCAGAACTAACTCTTTCAAATGTATTTTTGTACACATGTCAACCAAGTAGGATGAGTATTTAGTATTGTCCGGCTCTGCTTCCACACTGATATTCTTCCCTCCCCCTTCATACCACTTTGGAGCGGCTCCATACAAGTAGGTGGCCGAAAATATTTTCATTTCATTTCTGCAATATTTCACACTTATATCGTAGATTATTGTCTAAAAGATGTGAAATACTTGTTTTGCAGGTCGTTTTTACTTCTAAGGTCTCCAAACTCCCTGGAATACAGACCTTTGATCTCTATGGAATATATCCCTTTTATCTACGAATGTCTCATGTACACAGCAGTCTATAGATGTGTATTTTATTGCAGCGCAGACCTGTAGAGTTCAAACTAGAAAATTGTATACTGTTTTTATGTGAATTGAGTTGTACAGATGAAAAAGAATCAGAAGGAAACAATTTTGGCTGTTACGCCCTTTTCAGATGTTGGTCTAGCGTTGATGATTTTCACGTAGTAGCTTGTACACCAGGTCATCATGCCATACATTGTCGAATGCCTTCTCCACATCGAGTAAGGCCATGGCGGAGGTTTTTGAGAGAGACTTGTTCCGTCATAGGACGTTGGTAGCTCGGGACAGTTGGTGAACGGTTTATCGACCGCGTCGAAAGCAAACTGTTCCTCGAGCAAGTTGTTGAGATTATCGGCAGACTCAAGTATTTATTTAATTATTACCAGACTAAGTAATGGCCTATGCAGTGCATAGAAGTCTTCTCAATTCAGCACGGTCCATGGCTGCACGTCACCAACCACGCAGTCTGCGGAGGGTCCGCAAATCGTCCTCCACCTGATCAACCTTACTCGCTGTGCTCCTCGCCTTCTTGTTCCCGTCGGATCATTGTCGAGAACCATTTTCACTGGATTACTGTCCGACATTCTGGCTACGTGCCCGGCCCACCACAGTCTTCGGATTTCCGCGGTTTGAACGATGGATGGTTCTCCCAACAGCTGATGCAACTCATGGCTCATTCGCCTCCTCCACGTACCGTCCGCCATTTGCACCCCGCCATAGATGGTACGCAGTACCTTCCTTTCGAAAACTCCCAGTGCGCATTGGTCCTACAAGAGCATCGTCCAGGTCTCGTGTCCGTAGAGAACTACCGGTCTAATAAGCGTTTTGTAGATAGTCCGTTTGGTACGGCGGCGAACTTTATTTGATCGGAGCGTTTGGTGGAATCCAAAGTACTGCTGAGACGGAGACCCTGGGGCCGTCAATTCGCCAGCTGAAAATTCCAACTCCTCGGCGTCGTTGGGAGTCAGAAGGATGTTGATGACATGCTCGTTAACGGCTGCTTCGTGTGGACTGACGATGTTCTATCCAAGATTGTGAGAAGTGACGACCTATTTCGGTAGCCTTTTCAGCAGGAGTTATCAAGCGATCCTTAGAGCCATTGATATCTAATGGCGGAATCAAAACTGGAATGGGCCAAGGCTTAGTCTTTGGAATTTTGTTATTTTCCATAACGGCTTAGTAGAGTCGGAGAGTTCTTATTGGAAAAATTCACTATTTCTGGGGTCCACCATTTTGGCCTAGATAATTTTGGTCATGTGATTGCACCGCATCTTAAGCGCAGGAAGCCGAGTATGTTGGTACTGCCTGTGAGTGACATTTCGCAGACGGGTTAGGGTGTTGCTTACCTGACTGGCTTTTATTACATGCTGCTCGCGGGCTAGGAACAGTGCCTTCTGAATGGCGTGCTGCTGCTAGTCGACGTCTTCGAAAAAAAAAAGCAGGCGGCAGGCGATGTTTCTCCGCAAGGCGATTGCCTCCCCTTTGGAGCTTATTCGATTGAACCTCACCAACCTAGAACCCGGAATTGTTACACTTACCTCGGGCTTCAGGTGGGTTTCGGTGATGAAAGCCTTCTCCTGATTTTTGCTTCTCCTGGAAATTGCTGAGCTCAACGATGTTGTTCCTGAGCGAGCAAGCGTTCCAGTTTACCAAGCCCAGCCTAGAAGCCATTTTCAATGACGAAAAGGCCCACAGTGTAGATTTAGTCGAACTGGGATTTGTAGCTTCGAAGCCGAGTGGCAAGTTGGCTGAATATTGGAGCTGGCTGCTCCGGGGTGTAAAGCGGAGCGGAATCCTCCCTGGGTAGATGATGCTTATCTTGCTGCTGGCGGAATCATAAGGGATGGAGTCGGCGGTGCTGGAGCTTAAACCGACGCAGCTGCTGCTGCTGCCAGTTGCTTGTGCGGTTGTAATCGTGGGAGGATTGCCATCCAATTGCGCTGCTGTTGTTAGAGCTTACGTCCTGTGCGTCGGATAGTCGGAAGGTCGCTGTAAGAGGTAGAGTCATGGCTTGCTATGCACTGATCGCCTATCGTTGAATGACTGGGCATTAGGGTGGTTCAAAAAATTGATTTTGCTCCACAGCGCTTATCTGATCCTTTATCATGTTCTGAGTGTCCTCTGAAAATTTGAGCTCATTTGGATTAAAACTGATTTAGCACAAGCCGTTTCAAGTTTGCATGCAAATTAGTATGGGGAAATTTATTTTTTCATTATACTGATAATGACGCTTCCTCATTAAGCGCAGGTTAAAAGAAAACCTACATAGCTAAAAGTAATACTTAAGAGCTTTCACTAAGCGTACCAGTGCACTGGTCGATATCGCTCCCAGTCAACCGTAGGGATGAATGACCGCCTGAGTTAATATCCCTCAAAAACAAACCATCATCATCAGCTCCCAGTCAACGACGGTGTAATTTATAACGCCGACCAGCTTCAGATTCTTTCAGAGGGTGGAGTTGTGCTCCAGATGGATCAGGTAATGTCAGCCACTGGCTTCTGGCCGCAAATTTCGAGCTTTTCTTGAAGATCCTCCTCTTTCATGTCGTGGAGCCCTCACAAGCCTTAAGCGGCTTCGTTGTGGTCATGAGTGTAGTACTCATACTTGTGGACCTCTAGAAACTCCAAGACGGATTGATGATGGTTTGCCGGCATCACTTTCACGTCTTCGCTGCAGAGCCGGAAGGTACAATTCAATCCCTTGGCGATCAGCTGGCGAATTTGTGGCACTTCTTCTGCCGCTCTGGCAGCTTCTGCGGCAGCTACGATTGCTGCTTCTTATGTTTTTTCGGCGGATTGTCGGCTTCGTCCATTGGCAACGACAAATATACGATGCTCTGCACAAGCTGCTTGGAGGGGTTACCCGCGCATCTAAGAGCTGTGCGCTTCGGCACCTTTCCTGCGACCGAAGTCTCGGCAGAAAATAACGCCAACGCGGCGAAAAGAAAACATTTGTTTGGTTAATGTAAAGGAAGAGCCAAAAAGGGGTTAACAATGGCATTCATTTCAAAAAGCCGGAGCTTCGGTAAGCGTTGCTCTGTAGTAATATAATAAACTGGTGCTTCTTTATTCCTGCAAAAAAGGCATACAAAATGAACAAAAATTTCACAATTCACTTTACCTTAACTGTGATAGAAAGCAGTCCGCCGTGGACCAAAAATTGACTCGCTTCAGAGTCATTTGATGCAGCGGCTAATGGCAATACATTTGTTTCTTTAGAAGTTTAGTATTAGTAAATAAATGGACATGATTAGTCGTTTCAGAACATATTATCGATGATCTTACTGCTTGTTATTTTGGAACATTTGAATTTTTTTGTTTTCTTGTGATTTCCTTTGAAATTTCGGCTTAAAATGAACCACCGAGATGTGAAGAAGAGGTTTAGTAAATTTCCCAATAGTGACTAAACACCGGAGTAATTCACCTGAGAGTTGTTTATCATATTCTCAACTATTAAATCAGTTGAGATGGTAGGCACGAAAAAACGCATTAAAAATCTGTTTCCAACTATTAAATATTGTCGGCGTAGCACCAACTTAGAATTCGGAAGTCCGGACTTCCGAACCGAACTTTCTTCCGAAGTTTTATCTGTCAAACTAATGGATGCGTTGTTTAGCGCATCTTCAGAGGAATCCAGCGCACTACTTCCGATGTTGGGAAAGTTGCCTGTATCTGGAGAAAAATCCAACTTCGGTATACATTTATTCCGGATACACAATATAGGAAGCTCCGATCAATACCAAGCAAAGTCATCACCGATTTCTTTCATATCCAGTTTTCCGCGAGCGGTAAAGGTCGCCGGCTTGGCTATGGGCAAGTCTGTGGAAGACAACTGCCCTCATCGTTGCAAGCATTTTCACCAATGTGGTAAATATTAAGACGTGAGTCCACTTCATCAGAAATTTCTTATTTATCGCATTGGTTAGAATGCTTGGAATGGTGAGTACAGTTGATCTACACAAAAGTCAAATCAGAGACTTGCCCACCGGCAAGCTGGTGGCCATTACCTCTCGTGGAAAACTGGATAGCTTTTTGCTTTTATTGTATACTAAGTATATGGAAAGGTTATAAGGACCGCTCTTCAAAACCGAACTTTTGGTAGAAGGCTCGGAGACGCATAGTAATATATCTCAGGTAATATATGCCAATCATCTGAATTGATAGGTCGATTAATATGTTTTTAAATGGATATAGTTTATTCAGCACAAAAAACTTAAAGTATCTTTTTGTGTTTTCGGGAATTTTAAAAGAGAGCTGTATTTGACAGCTTTACTTTCTGCAATATTCGTTATTTGTTTGAAGACCAGCAGTACAATAAAACAAAATTGTAATGAAATCTTGCTGTTTTGTTTTTTCAAGCGAACAATTTCCACTAAGAAGGTTTGCACTAAACCTTCAACGTCCAAATTGCAAAGACATGCACTATACTTCCTGTAACCGCATATTTGTCCTATCTTTGTTGGGTTTTCTATTCATATGCGATAGATATTCGATTATAGCCAGTATACCAAGCACACATGTAGGATGCACCACACCGGTCGAGTTCCATAGCATCCCGTTTGATGTACTTACCGGAATTACTGGGTGAGCAAGTGTAGTTCCCGGAGTCCGATGGGGAGGCACGGGCAATGACCAACCGGCTCGTTCGAGTTTGCTGCTCGGTCAGCACGCTTATGCCGCCCCGTTGCGAATAATTGATGACTCGGCCGCCCTTATACCAGTAGATGAAGGAAGGCGGCTGGGGCGACTGCAGGGCAACGCAGGTCAAATTAATGTCACTACCACTCTTTACGAACAATTCCGCATTCCCTAGAATCTTCGCTTTCGATACTGTGGAGCAAAAGAACGAGAGAAGAACCAAAGAGGTCTTTAATTAGTATTAAACTTCATCTTGATTATCAATTTTAGAACAAGCGAAAGTCGGGAAACGTCGCTCGAGCAGAAGCCGACTCCATTTGAGCAATTAACTACGGGAAATGGGACATGAAATTAATTAGCTACTCACCAACTACGTTTAAGCGAAAGGCTTGACTAATTTTCGGCTCAGTCGATACTTGGCACTCGTAGACGCCGGAGTCCCGTGCCTGGGGAGACGTTATCCGTAACGTCCACTCGTCACTGCCTTCGGTATGGAGCGACTGGAAGCGCTGGTCGTTGGTGTACGTCAGTATGCCAACGGTTAGGATATGTAGATCTCGTTTCCGTATCCAGGATACCTGCCCGATGGAGAGAAGCGCGCCGAGTAATTTAATTAGGTGATTGTTTGGTGGATGCAAAAAAGTGGAACACCTACCGCTCGGTCTCCCAGACTTTTGACTCGACAGTGCAGCTGGCAAGTCTGTCCTGCGATTGCAGTCACGTCGCGTTTGGTTGTATTGTCGAAGTACGGATGCACCATGCTGTTCTCCCAGTACATCTGGAGGTCGGGACTGAGGGTGTCTGTTGGATACAGCACAAGAGATTTACTTGATTAAAATGGAAATGGCTGCAATTAATCATGAAGATTATTTTTGCGTGAGGGTTATAACGTATCATGAGGTTTAATATGTATTTGTGATTGTCTGAAAATCTTCATAATATTCATGAATATATAGACAGGTACTTAACAAAGAACACTAAAGTAATAAAGAAATAATCGACGAAATCAACTCGATTTGTCTATGTTTTCTTCTTATTTTATATACACTCTGTTTTTTTTGCAGCTCAGCAAAAATTTGCCTAGCCGTATTCACACGGCAATCTATTTATAGATTGCTTTCCAGGATAATCTTAAATGATTTCAGTCTTGCCTGATACAACTTTAAAAAAGGCAAAACTTTATTTGCTATCATAAACAAGAATGAGGTTTTCTTTTTGTAGCTCAGCTTGCGAACGGATTAACCTATCTATTAGATGTTTACTTCGGTCAAGATAAATTGAAAGCAAATGTGGAAAATAGTTGAAATTACTAAGAACTGAATAAATCCAAAGAAATTCTAACTGAAACCTCAAGTACGAAACTTTAGTCGTTGTCAGTCAAATTTTTCAAAACTAGCGGGATGTGAAGCAAAATGTGCAATTTTTGACTTTTTTGTTAGAATTTTGAAATTTTCATTCCGTAAACATTTTAGAGAATCTAGAATAGCGTAAGCTCTATACACTAGCGTGGGCATGGCGGGTTCCCATTGGCACGGGTCTCTATAATGATGAATAACATCTGCCATCATTATAGAGAACACTTAGGAGTCGCTAGGGATTATCAGAAGCTGTTTGTATGAAGTATAACCAATGCCATAACTATTTAAGTATGAAATGTAAGTCAAAATGCCCTATATTTTGAGAAAAAAAACATGCTTACTCATGCCATCTAGGGGAAGAAATGAGCATACCTAGAATCAAAGTATGTGTGATGGAACTATATTAGATTAGTCAAAAGACGCCTAAGAACCAATTGTTTGAAAACTTAGTTCCCATGATTTTCTGATCACGGTATTAGGCGTGTTGAAGGAGCAAATGGATCTTTCGTTACGCATATTGACCTTGAGTCCTGTAGTCCAATTCAATACTTCATGGCATGCATAACTAAAAGCAGGTTTTATTTTTAAAAGGAGAAAATACATAGATCTTTCGGTACATGTATTGACCTTGTGGCCTTCAATTCTTGGAATTCGTGGATGGCCTGGAATGGAACATGCATTCGATTCATATCCAATTTAGTGACCAAATGATCACTTAGAGCTGTTTTGCTTCTAAAAGAAGCATACTGGTCTTTCGTTATGAATATAGACCTTAAGGTTTATACTTCAGAAAATTTTGGTTTGGAAGTTTTGAATTCCGGGAGAGTTGTCCTAAAAGTCTGAGGTAAGGGTTTTCCGTTAAAAAGCACGTGATAGTTCTCTTTGAGAGAGAAAATCGTACGATTTTGCTCGCCAGAATAAAGCTGTCAGTGTCGCCAAAATTATTTAATCATTTTCAGTTCACAATTTACGCATAACTTTTCAAAAGGACCTGAATAACATTTTTTCATTATTTAATTTGAGTACTGCAGTCTAAACCTTTTTTTATGTTCTTTATTAAGGAGACTTTCAGCCCAAGGCTGATTCGTCTCCGAATACAGTCAAAAGCTGCTGATTGCAATATTCAAATTGCTTGAGAATTTGCAGAAAATGGAGAACAAAAGTGACTGGCAACAATGTGTTCGAAATTTATCACTCGTGCAGCGGATTGGCGAGAGAAAAACAGCAGCGCCAGCCAATCACGGATTAGGGAGATAATCAGGAGAATATCGTAAAAGATTTATTGTACGAAGGTTACAGATAAACAGGACTCGAATGATGAGCTGGTGAAGCAAGGATGTGAAATACAAAAAAAAAAATAAGACAAATAAGACTGTTCGAACATTGACTAGCCAGAAGATCGACGCACCCCTCGGTGAAGCATGCAGCTCAATGGTGTGTGTAGCCACCCATTTCTCGAAAGAACCGATTTTTAGTGCATTGACGGCGCCATCCTATTTGTGAGTTTTTATGGTTCAAATTCACGAACGAAAGAATCGGATGGGGTCCGAATTTCCGAACCCAAAATATATGTGACATGTTTAGTTTTAAATAAATGTAGTTTTCGTTAATAAAGTGATGTGTAATGTGCAATGGACTTCTGTAAAAAATGTGTATTTATTGTAAAAGGATGAGTTTTGAAACAAAGTCCAAGGAAACAGCCCGAAACGTACAAACAAATCCCAATTCAACCATCCAAGTCTGCAAAGATTGTGAGTCCACCTCAGCCGCTCAGGATCGCTATCCAAGGCCACCAATATACAGTCCAATTCGGAAATAGAGGACCAGCTCAAAAACAAAGACAAGTAAGACAAATAAGACAAATAAGACAAATAAGACAAATAAGACAAATAAGACAAATAAGACAAATAAGACAAATAAGACAAATAAGACAAATAAGACAAATAAGACAAATAAGACAAATAAGACAAATAAGACAAATAAGACAAATAAGACAAATAAGACAAATAAGACAACAAGACAAATAAGACAAATAAGACAAATAAGACAAATAAGACAAATAAGACAAATAAGACAAATAAGACAAATAAGACAAATAAGACAAATAAGACAACAAGACAAATAAGACAAATAAGACAAATAAGACAAATAAGACAAATAAGACAAATAAGACAAATAAGACAAATAAGACAACAAGACAAATAAGACAAATAAGACAACAAGACAACAAGACAAATAAGACAAATAAGACAAATAAGACAAATAAGACAAATAAGACAAATAAGACAAATAAGACAAATAAGACAAATAAGACAAATAAGACAAATAAGACAAATAAGACAAATAAGACAAATAAGACAAATAAGACAAATAAGACAAATAAGACAAATAAGACAAATAAGACAAATAAGACAAATGAGACAAATAAGACAAATGAGACAAATGAGACAAATAAGACAAATAAGACAAATAAGACAAATAAGACAAATAAGACAAATAAGACAAATAAGACAAATAAGACAAATAAGACAAATAAGACAAATAAGACAAATAAGACAAATAAGACAAATAAGACAAATAAGACAAATAAGACAAATAAGACAAATAAGACAAATAAGACAAATAAGACAAATAAGACAAATAAGAAAAATAAGACAAATAAGACAAATAAGACAAATAAGACAAATAAGACAAATAAGACAAATAAGACAAATAAGACAAATAAGACAAATAAGACAAATGAGACAAATAAGACAAATAAGACTAACAATACAAATAATACAAATAAGACAAAATATACAAATTTGACAAATAAATCATATGAGACAAATAAGACAAATAAGACAAATAAGACAAATAAGTCAAATAAGACAAATAAGACAAATAAGACAAATAAGACAAAAAAGACAAATAAGACAAAAAAGACAAAAAAGACAAATAGGACAAATAAGACAAATAAGACAAATAAGACAAATAAGACAAATAAGACAAATAAGACAAAAAAGACAAATAAGACAAATAAGACAAATAAGACAAATAAGACAAATAGGACAAATAAGACAAATAAGACAAATAAGACAAATAAGACAAATAAGACAAATAAGACAAATAAGACAAATAAGACAAATAAGACAAATAAGACAAATAAGACAAATAAGACAAATAAGACAAATAGGACAAATAGGACAAATAGGACAAATAAGACAAATAAGACAAATAGGACAAATAAGACAAATAAGACAAATAAGACAAATAAGACAAATGAGAAAAAAAAGACAAATAAGACAAATAAGACAAATAAGACAAATAAGACAAATAAGACAAATAAGACAAATAAGACAAATAAGACAAATAAGACAAATAAGACAAATAAGACAAATAAGACAAATAAGACAAATAGGACAAATAAGACAAATAAGACAAATAAGACAAATAAGACAAATAAGACAAATAAGACAAATGAGACAAATAAGACAAATAAGACAAATAAGACAAATAAGACAAATAAGACAAATGAGACAAATAAGACAAATAAGACAAATAAGACAAATAAGACAAATAAGACAAATAAGACAAATAAGACAAATTAGACAAATAAGACAAATAAGACAAATAAGACAAATAAGACAAATAAGACAAATAAGACAAATAAGACAAATAAGACAAATAAGACAAATAAGACAAATAAGACAAATAAGACAAATAAGACAAATAAGACAAATAAGACAAATAAGACAAATAAGACAAATAAGACAAATAAGACAAATAAGACAAATAAGACAAATAAGACAAATAAGACAAATAAGACAAATAAGACAAATAAGACAAATAAGACAAATAAGACAAATGAGATAAATAAGACAAATAAGACAAATAAGAATTAACGAAGATATGTTGAAAAATATTAGGATTCAGTATCGTGCGTGCCTGTTTTTTTTTTTGTTTTAAAAAGTTTAGGAGTGTATATTCACCTAAAAAAATTAAAGTTCATTTCAACCCGGAATTTCCAAATAGATGTATATTATCTTTAATTAAAATCAAAGTTTGGTTATTTTGAAGCTTTAGTTTTAGTTGTACAACATTTACTTTACTGACAGACAACCCTAATCACCCTGTAGTCAGCTCAAAGAACTGACAATTTGGAGACGATCATAATCAACAAAATTACAAATGTTACACATTATTTGCAACACGGGCAATAAATTTAGGTTTCTCTTCAGCTAAAAATAACTTATATCCGGTGCATGGTAATTGGCAGCTCGATAGTTAATCTTTTTAATCTCCTGACTTTTACGCTAAGTCCATTATGCTTCAAAAACTATTATTCTGTCATACACAAATGGTCCAGTTTAAAGCAAAATTGTATTCACAATGCGCTATCCACTTACAGTTGGATCAGATCAAATGCAAAGAAAAAATATTTTCCTTAAAAATAGATGCGGTTCCAACAGTTTTCCAAAAAAAAACTGTCAATGACTCGTAAAATGACTAGAATCAAGGCGTCAAGATCAGTGTTGGGAAATGTACAGTAAAACACTGTGATTATGCGAATGTTTACATTTTATCCGGTCAAATTTCATGCACCGCACAAACCGAAACAGTTTTCCAAAAAAAATGTACGCCTCATTGTGACATTTTTTTGCCGATAAGGCAAACTGTTTGTTTACTGCTGCGTGAGAGTCGAGCCGTCGGTGCGGTCAGCATTTGCATGAGATTTCTTGTTTCGGTTCGTGCGCAGCGCAAACAGAACAAAATCGGGTTTTATTGCCTGTGGCGCAAAGCTTAGAAAGAATGCTAGCCGTTGGTACTAATTAATTAGTTCTAATCTCTAAAATAAGCAAGGAGTAATGAAATAATTATTTACTACCAAAAACGGTCATACATCTTGAAATGAGCGTACAGAAACGTTAATTGTGGGGAGAGAAAATAATAAAATCATGTGCTGACTGTCGTCTGCTTGGTCGTGGCTGCTGCTGCGGCTGCCGTGGTTTTGTTTTTATTTTACTGCGTGGCAGAATGAATGATAAAAAGAAATGTCAACCGTTCCCATCCCTGGTCAAGATCAAATAGATTAATTGATTTCGTCAACTGAGAAGTAGGTGTGTTAGACGCTGTCTCATATCTCTTAGAAACAGTTCAACAATTATCGAAAATCCCGCTTGCAAGCAATATTACTTTTAATAGATTTATGTTTTAATGGTTTTGCTGGGTGGCACCAGCTTTTTTCAAGATCACACTTACAGTCTTTAAAACCTTCAAACTTGCATTTTTAAGTTTAATCCGATAAATGAGACGGACCTTAATGTGTGTTTTCATTCGGTTTCAGATAAACTTATTTCTTATTTCTCAAAGGACCTTAGCCGGCCCTGTAAATATACTATGAAACAATATTAAATTTTCGGTTCAGGCATCCCTAAATTGTCAAAATCGGATGATAATTGACAGAGTTACAATACATATATTTATTTAGGTTTACAAAAATTTGCTTGTCCCAGTTAATAGTACAGCATTTTACTAGTGGTAATGGCCGCCACAATCGAACTCAATTTTTGGTAGGTTAGAAGCAGCCAAACGGCAAATAGGCAGAACATGAGTTAAATTTTGGCAGCCATTACCGCACGTAAAATGCTGAATAAATAACGAAGACAATATAACTTAAGTTTTTGAAATAAAAATTCTGACGATCATAAAACCATTTTGCAATGATTGAATACCCGCGCGAAATATAATCGGTACAATATGAACGGAGCTTTAAACTTCATAAACGGCACTAGCGCCACGCTAACAAACGGTGAATTCAAGAACTAGTGCTTGTTTCACGGGGTTGATTTTTTCGGGTTTACATCTTTAAAACACCGTTACTGGGTACTCTCACTATAAATTCTCATCAAATCTAGAATAAATAACCAGTGCCCAATGATCCAGGATACAGTTTTGAGCGGAAAGATGCATTTTACGCCAAAATCACATAAAACAAAATTTTGTTCTACAAATTACGAGACGAGCCAGCCCAGGGCTGAAAGTCTCGCTAATAAAGACAAAAAAAATTCTACAAAAATGTTAGAAATAGTAAGGCCATCATTATGGTGCTATAAAAAAAATAGGGTAGCCCATCATATAATAAAATAGAAAATATTGTTTTCTATTTCTCGAAATACTGACATGTTATGTTCTACAAAGTTGTAGCGCAGCTTATTCCAATAAGTTTTGCTAAAAAAGCTTTTTCTGTAGCTCCTAAGGGGTTAGGGACAAAAGGTCGAAAGACAAAAGGTTGAAAGACAAAAGGTCGAAAGACAAAAGGTCGAAAGACAAAAGGTCGAAAGACAAAAGGTCGAAGGGACAAAAGGTCGAAAAGGACAAAAGGTCGAAAGGGACAAAAGGTCGAAAGGACAAAATGTCAAACGGGACAAAACGTCGAAAGGACAAAACGTCGAACAGGACCAAAAGTCGAAAGGACAAAACGTCGAACGGGACAAAAGGTCGAAAAGGGCATAAGTTTAACTGAAAACTCTTTTGTTTTTACAATTTTTAACAATTAAATAAAATTCATTCATTTCTTATTAACAATCTTTTTTATCTTTTTCAGAACTATCTAGATGTTCATAATATTGTCTTATAGTAATTACTCCTTCTTTGAAAATTGCTTATCCTTCAACTTTGATTGATCAGATTAATGCGTTATTTCTGCTTGAAGTTAAATGCATTTCATAAATTCTTTTGAAATACACTCAACTTGTTCTTGATAGATCTTTTTTCCCTTTCGACCTTTTGGCCTTTTCGACCCTTTGTCCCGTTCGACCTTCTGTGCCCTTCGACCTTTTGTCCTTTCGACCTTCTGTGCCTTTCGACGTTTTGTCTTTTCGACCTTTTGTCCTTTCGACCTTTTGTCTTTTCGACCTTTTGTCTTTCGACCTTCTGTCTTTCGACCTTTTGTCATAGATTCGCTCCTAAGTTGGCTGATTTAAAGCGATTTTACCTAATTGGATGGGTGTACCTCAAAAAACATTATTTTGATCTACTTTTTTTGTTTTAGATTTCTCGCAAAAGTCATCTTCGGGTGACTTTTAGAGCTAAAAAATGCAACTTTTCATGGGTAAATATGCTCAATATCTTTTTCCGATCAAAAGTATAATCGTTTTTCTGTCAAAATAACATTTTTTTTCAAAAGTTGATATCTCCGGTTAGGGCAGACCAAAAAATTATGCATTTTTAAGTCACCCGAAGACGACTTTTTCGAGAAATCTAAAACAAAAAAAGTAGATCAAAAATACAGTTTTTTTAGGTACACCCTAATCTGATTAGGTAAAACTGCTCTAAATCAGCCAACTTAAGAGCTACAGAAAAAGCTTTCTTAACAAAATTTATTGCAATAAGCAGCGCTACAACTTTGTAGAACATAACATGTCAGTATTTCGAGAAATGAAAAAAAATATTTTCTAATTTTTTAATATGATGGCCCACCCTATTTTTTGGTAGCACCATAATGATAGCCTTACTATTTCGAACAATTTTATAGAATAACAGTTTTTTCTAAAAAATATAGTTTTGGCGTAAAATGCATCTTCCCGCGTAAATCTGTATCCTGGACCATTTTGAGGTTAAAATGTTTATCCGACATACTTTAAGTTATCCAAGGGCTTCCGCAAGCCCAGGCCCTGGGATCTAGAACAAAGACAGCGTCCTCATTCTAACATTGCACTAGTCAATTTCTCGCTTTGGCGCTGCTATGCGCAATTCACAACAGTAGACAAAAAATTGATTTTAATACCATACATAACAGTACCAGATCTTTTCGAATCTTTCCCAAAAAAGTTTAGCCAAATTTCATACCATACATACATATTTGTTCGGGAGACACAATTAATTTACAAGCTACAATCAAAAAGTTTTGGAGCTAGCTCATTCAATATATATATGTTAAATTAAAAAAAATATGGGCTTCACGAAAATCACGAATACAATTTGAGGTTTTGTCCGGCTTTTCGCCACAGTGCAGAGGTTGTGGTTGTCATATCCGTTTCATTCTGACTTTCTTGATGATCACTTGACCACCGCGTAAGCTTTGGTTTGAAGTGTTCGAAATAAATAGTTCAAAATCAAATGGCGTAAACTGAAAAAGCTATAATTCTCTTTTGCTTAAAGTATTTCACGTTTGTTCAATGTGCAGTAATTTAACCATTGATTTATCAATTTAGAAAAACGACGTCGTCGTTTAAAAACTTGATGTTATTTTTGTTTTCGGTTCAGCTCATCTCATGATGATCACGACATTACAAGACTGTAAGTAACACACTTGTCTTGGAAAACTGAAATCCTGAGAATTTATCTTCAGATTCTTGTCTTTCATGTTATAATTCCTCTTGAGCTTACTCGCCAACGAAAGTTTCTTTATTGAGTATGATCATCTTCAAAATGATTCGATAGAGACATTTGCAGAAAAATATCAACACGTCAATTGCGTCAACAGATAATTCGCCGATGGTTCTGGCATCAGCACCACTGGTCCACTGGCTTCAGTGTTTTCAGCGAAAATTCAACTAACTTCTGGAAAACTTCAGTAGCATTAAAAAGACAAATAGGGGAAACTTGGATAATATGCATCCACGGGGCACAAAACGACCCTTTGGCATTTTGAGTATATTTTCGGCAGTTTTCCCAGCGTATTTATTACAGCGCATGTAGTTTGGATCTTGAACTACCAATCCGTTAGTAAACATTCTTGAAAAAAGGTCCTGGAACACCGCTGAAAATGCCAAAAAGGTTTTGCCTCGAGGGTGCATATTACCCCAGTTACCCTATGTGCTGCAAAAGCGTGAAAATATCACCCGAAAGGGTTGTAGGGAATGGAAACATTGAACTGAAAGACAACGGTCGACAGCCAGTCTCTAAACTTGTCAAACGTGTTACTTTGTACAAAACTGACTATGCACAAACATTGTACTAGGTATATGTTTTGCTGCAAAACTTACTAAGGGGCAAACGCAAGCAAGGCATATTAATAATGCAGCTTGCCTTCTCCGTCGTCATTCCGGTGATGTGCAACGGAACCATCATTAAGCCAGTTGATAAATTGCAACCCAGCCGCAAAGCTGTTGAACGTTTTGTTTTCCATTTCCATACCACCCTGGACCCTGGTGGGTTGCCCCACTTTACTTACCTGCCACTGCGATGACGAAGAAGTTAATCAACGATGCAATTAGTCTCAGCTTCGTGTTCATAGTAGTGAAGTAGCACTGCACTCGGTCCCAGTTAGAAGTGAGTTTTACTGCTGACGATGCACCGTTGCTGCAGTTCCGTTCTGGTAGTCACCATTTTGTGCGCATCAGCGATTGTTTCAATAGTGGTTTCGCTTCTCGGAAACCCATCGGGTCTGGCGCTGCTTACGTAGTTTCTGCACTGAGCTGTTTTAATTTATACATTTTCTTTACGGCATTGTGGAATGATTTCACTCACGTACCCGATGCTGCGTGGAAAACAGTTTTTCATTTCCATTGGAACAGTTTTCAAACTAATTACGAATATCCTCGAGAGCATAAACAACATAAAACACTGTCGAAGCTAATTGGTTCCGCTTCGTTCGATCGGCTTCACCGCGTCGACGTCATTGTCATATTGCCGAATCCATGTGTGGCATCGAACGGTCACGAGCAAAATTCATAATTCAAATGAGCTTTCCCATTGGCACCAAAAGAGCTGGTATGGAACAAAACCGGAGATATCGTTACTTCTATGTGGAAGCCTTATTCACTTTTTGCTTGCCCCGTTCCCTGTTGAGTTATTCACAGTCGTACTTTTTGTGGGCTGTTTATGTATTCTTGCACATTTCACTTTTTTGCTTCGTGTTCTATTTTTTCTTCATTCACTGTGTTCTCTAGAGTTTTCCTTTTAGCTCACATACTCTCGATGGCCTCCAGTGCCGGTCTGAAGTTGTCTTCCTGTTGGCATAAATATTTCACTTTTATCATACGAAGCAAGCTTGCCGTGGTTGACTTTTAGGCCAGAAGAAAGGAAAAATCTCCACTTGATATATGATTATGGGGTGTGTTTCTGAGTTTTGTGTGAAAAAAAAACTGACCACTGATGGAAGCGAAAACCGCTTTGACCAGTGCAAGCGTTGGTTTGGGGTTGAGGTACGAGGATGACAAAAAAAATGACATTAATAAGATAGGCTATTAAGGGCTTTAGCTAATATCTCGACAGCCACTAAGAATGACTCAGATGCTTTACTTTCAAATTATTTGAGGTGTAACTCGTTAAGGTTTTTCGCTTTTTAGTCTCATATTTTACACATTAACCATAAAGAGTTGCCATTTTTTTACATTAGGAAAATAATGAGATTCATGCCGTTCGGATAATGGGAGATGTATTAGAACCAAATCACTGCTAATTAGAAGATGGCCCAGAGAGAAATAGGAGAGCTGATATCAATACTATTCACATAATGAAGTTCAAGAAGTTTGGACGAGTGCAACTGAAACCCTAAGGTATCCATAAACGTTTGAACACTGATGAATACGTTTGTCTTGGGTATAGTGGAGCAATGATTTGTTTTAGCTAAGTTGTTATGATTTGAGTTAGGTCGAAATGTTTGTGAAAGTGATTGTATGAAATATGAGATATGTTCAAGAGCCACGCAGAATAAATACTTTTGTGTACGTTTTGTCAAAACAAAATGATAAGGAATCGATTGATTCAATTCAAAATTTTCGCGGAAATGCGTAAAACAAATCATTAAAATCGTCGTGAAATTTCTTGACGAGCCCTTATAACATTTCAACGAAGCCCACTAGAAAGAAGCTCGATTCCTCAATCACGTAGCATTTATTTTTGTATCTCCCTCGTTCGCGTAAACCTGTCATGTGCCAAAAATAAGAGGAAACGTCCATCATTCCTCGGTTCTGATTGAGTTCTAGTGCAACAAAAGCAAGTCACTGGTTCCCGCCAGACCCGTACGGTTGTACAAACGTTTCGGAGAAGAGAAAAAAACCTTCGGCATCAAACAAATGTCAGATCAATTTCTTCTGGTCCACAGTTGAATCGCATAGACGGATACATTTCACCACGGAAATGGGAGAAAAAAACTTAGAGTGGGATGAAAAAGGTGTGAGTTTATCTTCCAAGGATTCGCTTTCAGTCGTACTGCCGACGAAAGAGTTGTTGAATGGTGGTGGCCGTGGGCGTTTTTTGCTTATTCCACTTGTTTATTGCTTGGCACATCAATCATCCATTTGATGTTCGACGCTGGAGAGGGAGGATTACCGGAGATTGGGTCGTTCGGTGTGTTTTCTATTTGTCACTAGCGGAGATAACCGGGGGAGATTTTATTCCGTTCGTAGTAAGTGCTCTATACGGGTTCCAGGTACGGTTTATGTCTCTTTCCATCAACGTTGGTGGTAGCACCGAAGGACGACGACGCATCTGAAAAAAAAGAGATAAAGGGGGGAAGTTTGACTTGGGCTATGAATAGAACCGCTGAGTGGCACAAAAAGCACGAGGGGTATTGGATCTGTTTTCCGTCCTATTGAGCACAAGTGAATGAAGATTTGTATCTCTCTTACATTCGATATTGTATGATGATAAATAATTCCTATCGAATATTGATCTGTTCGGCATTCTACATTTCCACATTTATGTTTTTGCTATCACTCTTTATTGCGGCCTTAGTTTAGGACGTTCTATACATCCTTAATAGATTTTTTATTTATATTTTGCGGCGTCATCTCAATATCTAGGTTTGTATCAATTGTTTTATTCAGGGGGAAAGAAACGATACTTATTTCGTCGAGAGGTGTCAATTGTCTCTAGCGCACCAACTCACATTTGACACTTCCTTTCTTAGGAACTCTCGCATATAATGAGTTCTTATGTAGAACTGTTTAAATTGCGATTTGACAGATTATTGTGTTCACCAGTAACGTAATTTCCCACGAAGTTGAAAGGTTCCGCCATCGGGGGTGACAATGGGTCTGGGGGGTCAGAATGGGTCATCGCTCTCACCGGCAGTCTGAAGGTCGTACAGCAAAATCCCTCAAAATGGTCTCTTATATTTTAGTCTTCATGTTACATTCAATATTTTCTACAAGCATTCTAAGTAGTTGAAACAGTGACCCATTCTCACCCCCTTTGACACATTGTCAAATTGGGCAGCAGGGACTTTGTCCAAGGGCTTGACAACCCCTCCCCATGGCCACTGCGAGTTAGACCGGGACCATCGTCCCTAACCCCTAATCCCAAGGCGTCAAGCGACCCGTGCCGAGGGGATGCATGGCCAGGGGGGTGAAATAATAAGCTAGGCCTTTAACGGAGCCTGTGGGGTACCTGGGCACCCTCCACAGTAATTGTCCCTTACCGCGTCATGCTGGGCTCTGGCGTGGTGGACCTCTTTTCCCGAGCAACTCGTGGGACCAAAATGGAAAACCAAGTCAATTCTTCAATAAGTGGTAGTAGTGTAGGCGACAACCCCTTCGCAAGAGGTGGGTTGTTCAGGTCTCCGCCTAGGAGGCCAGAGGCAATAGTCGGCAGCTCAGTGCGCAGCGCCAGCGTGGGTCACTCAACCTTCCTCTCGGCTATAAAAACGCCGGTAGGGGTTATTGACGACCCATGGCTTGTGGAGGCGATGAACCGCAAACGCGATGGGCTTTCGGCCTTCGAGGTGGCGACGGATCAGCTGGACGCCATTATCGACTTTGCGTCATCGAAGCACAATATCAGCAAGGACCTCAAGAGGAGCTTGCAGAAACTTCGAAAGTCGATGCTGGACGCCAAGCTGGAGAGGGCGGTCGGGACGGCCAAGTGTAAACCCGTGAAATCGGTGGAGTCGAGGTCTACCCAGACTGAGGCCTAAGGATTCGTGGACTCGGGCAAGTTCGAATCGACCGAAGGCGTGCCAGCGAAGACGGTGGTGCCAAAGTCTACCCAGACTGAGGCTCAAGTATTTGCGGGTACGTCGGGGGTGACTGCTCCAACGGAGCAAACACAAAAACGGGGGAGACAGTCTCCAGGGGATGAGCTCCCTGGGGGCCGCTCCAAAACGCGGAGGGTTACTACCCCGAACAAGGGTAGTGGGGCTGGGAAGCTGAACCCCGGTCAGGTACTTCCAAAACCGGGGGAGGAAGGACCTGGAAAGGTCCGTCCACTCAGGAAAGACGGTGATAAGGGGTTACGGCAGGCTGAAAGTTCTCAGCCGCAACAGACCAGGGAAATAGAGGGGGGTGACGCCTCCTGGACCCTGGTCAAGAACAAGAGGAAACCGAAGACGTCAAGGGCCGAAAAGAAGGCCCAGGCGAATGAGGGTAGCAAGAAGTCTAGGGTAGGCGCCAATCGCTCCAGGGGAGATGCCCTAGTCATCACGGCGGACGAGGCTAAGTACTCGGATGTTTTGAAGGCGATGAGGAGTGACGTCAAGCTCGGTGAACTCGGCGCCGACGTACGTCGAATAAGACGTACCCGGATGGGCGAGATGATACTCGAGCTGAAGCGGGGCGTCTCGCAAAAGGGCGCCGCCTACAAAGGTTGGCGGAGGAGGTCCTAGGCGAGACGGTCAAGGTGAGGGCACTCACGACGGAGGTGAATCTAAGGGTTAAAGACCTGGACGAGATCACTGAAGTCGAAGAGCTCGTCACGGCACTGCGGCGACAGTGTGAAGTGGAGACGACCACCGCAGCCGTTCGGCTACGGAAAGGTCCGGCAGGGACGCAGGTAGCATTGGTTCGGCTATCTGCAGCGGACGCCTCCAAGGTAGCCAAGTTAGGGAGCGTCAAGGTGAGATGGTCGGTATGCCCTGTGCGCATATACAAGCAACCCGAAGTTTGCTTCAAGTGCCTGGAACCGGGGCACAAGCAATGGGACTGCAAAGGCCCCGACAGAAGCAATCTCTGCCGACGCTGCGGATTGGAGGGACATAAGGCACAATGCTGCACGAACCCTCCCAATTGTTTGATTTGTTCCAGCAAAACTGTGAACAGCAAGCACCCCATGGGGGGTTCGATGTGCCCGGCGTTTAAGCGTGCTGCAAAATCAAAGTGCAGGTAACGCAGCTGGCTTGCTCGGCCTCGCCCGAGTGTTTGGTGTGCGCAGGTGTAGAGGAAACGGCGGAACACGTGTTGTTCGTGTGCTCACGTTTTCGCGCAATGCGTGACCACATGCTTGCCACATGTGGTTTGGACACTACCCCGGACAACCTAGTTCGGAGGATGTGTAAAGATGAAGTTGGCTGGAACGCCGTTTTATCGGCTATCGCCCAAATCGTCTCGGAGCTATACAGAAGGCGCGTGGACTCAAGGATGGCTAGTTCAGGCGCAAATAAGAGGTGGTCCAAGGGATCGGAGTCGGCTTCATGGGTCATACCGGTGGTCATGCTCTGTGGTCGAACTCGATCCTTTTATCGAACAAGTGGCCGCGCGAAGAACAACATGGTATCGTCGCTTTCGCGGCGTCGGTCAACCGGGCGGGTTCCGAGCCCGAGGACGGAAAGGGGTCCTCGTCAAGGCTGGGGCAGGCGTAGGCACTGCGTCGGCAAGTCCCTCTGTGTGTTGGCGAATAGGCCCTATCGCAGAAAGGTCAATTTGGGATGCACGCGGCATCATCATTCTTGATACCAGTCGTGCAGAGGGAAGCAGGCGCGAAGTCGACCCTTCCCACCTTCCGAGGACATAGGGCGTGGTAAGGCCACCTGGAAAGCCGGCAACGCGCTGGCACGATACCATGGTGTTCTTCTAGAAAAGCGAGTTACGATGTTCGGTGCTGCAAGGACACGCAGCAAACCTCTAGGGTGCGTTGTGCACTGGCCCCCCTTTGAAGCATTACTTTCTGGTTGTACCGAAGGGACTATGGGCTTGGCGGCAATGGAAACGGTTTAGCGGGTCGGGAATGTAGTCCTGCCTCCCTCGGTGATCCCTAACCCCGCACTTCCTGGTCAACCCAGGATGTCTGTTGAGCAGATTCTCCCTTGTTTAGGAAGAAAAAAAAAAAAACATTGTCACCCCCGACGACGGTTTACTTGAATTAAGGGACAGAATATGAATTTAGCAATGCATGACAAAAGTGCGTATGACGGCAGCAAAGAGCTCCAACATGAACCTCATCAGCTTTCTCATAATCGTCGGCCGTTTGACTTCTGGTGGTTGTTTCGCATAGCATTGGAATCACGCAGAATAAAAATAAATAAGCTGAACTTTGTATCGCCTACCTCAAACATTTTGTTACTGTACTCTAAGAGATTAAGGTGAATCAGGCCACTGAACTACCAAACTTTGTCGACCATTACAACACGCTACTTTGAATATCGAACAAAGTAGGGGAGGACAGTCCAAAAGGCACTCCTGAAGCTTTTTTAATGTTTTCACCAATATAAATTAGAATACCGAACCATTTCAACGTATAGATGCAAAATTTACAAAACTAGCTACGTTTCACAATGATCATTTTTCTCCATTGAAGTTCAATAATGAATAACTAATGTTGAATTGTAATGATAATATTCGTTCATGAATCTTATACAACAGATTATATGGGATTATATTGATGGAAATAGTTGAATCTTCATCCCTAAAGCGCTTTTTAACCTTCCCTATGTGTTTTTCTCAATATATTTAATAAAACACGTGAAAGACGCCATCACCACCAGGTAGATAATTTTTCTCAAACATCTAACCAAGCAGCGCCGTGTTCAGTGAAAGGTGAACGCTGAATCTATACCATTTCGTTCAAAGACATTTCGTCGAAGACATTCAGATTTTAGGATTAAGAATCTTCGTACATTTAGTCGAAAGGACATTTGGCCGAAAGCGGTTCTCGAATGAATAATTTTGATACATTTAGTCGAATTGTACTCCCAATGTTGAATACATTTGAATCAACGGTTGCGGATCATAACACACGTATCGGATACCAGCATCTAGGGCCGGATTTATGGGGGGGGGCGTGACCCGAGCCACCACAAATCTTATGTACCAAAACCAACCTTTTTTGTACATTTTGGGGCCCCCACATACCGTCGGCCCCGGGGCCCCCTTCCGGCTAAATCCGGCCCTGCCAGCATAATTAGGCTGACCAGATCATTCCGGTGAAAAAACCGGACATACGCACTCGCAAAACGGGACATGTCAAAAAACCTTGTGACGAAAATCAAAAGCTGAGAAAACCTAAAATTTTATGGGCGTCATTTTCCGTGTAAAAAGTTAGAGATTTTTTTTAGAATGAATCATTCACCTCCATAATCTTCTATTGTATTAAGTTAATTGTGGAAAAATACTAAACTAATAATATTTCACTCTTCAAAGTGGCGCGGACAAAACCACAAAGAACTAAAAAAATAAGCATTTTTCAAAATATTAAAAAAAAAATTGTCGAATTTTGAAATTTTATTCTAATCCACTTCTAAGCAAGCATTAAGGATTTTATTACTGACGAAAATCAAAAACTTTTCCAATCCTGAGCAATTGAAAATAACAATAAATAGTCAAAGTACCCTGCCTAAAGCCGGTCTGGTAATTAGAGAGATAAGGAAAAAAACAAGTAGAAAAATTCAAAAGACAAATGAAAAGAAGCAAAAGAGCAATAAGGTGGCATTATTGATTTCCCGTGCTGATACATTTTTTCATGAATATAAGTGAGGGAAAATCTGCGGATAAGAATAATAAGAATCTCAACAAGGAAAGAACATAAATAAAATGTAATTTTAATTATTCCCATGAATGTGAATTGGCGCATGTAAATAAATGTCATATCTAATCAATTCACAGTCCTTTTTGATCGAAATTGATTTTAATGACGCTAAAAGCACCCATACACCTCGAAAATATTGTTCATTATTTTTTCCCATGTGCTTACAAAAAGGCGGGACTCATGCAATTTCGTCGCGAAAAGTAAAACAAATCGTGGCTAATTTATAGACTGGTTTATAATTCGGAGTCTCGGAGATTTTCGCCGGATTGTATTTTAATTATATTGCCCACACATATGGAAGCAAAATTGTTCAGCCTATTTATACATTATATTTAAATGTCGTCGTTCCTTTTACAATGGATGATTTCGAAATATTTAGAATTATTCAGAAAGACTGAATGATTCTTAATGTTTCGAAAAGAATCAAACGATTGAAAAATATGTTGTAAAGCAGATTAAAAAAAGATTAAAGAATAACCTATTTCGCAAGAACAAAAATCAAAAAAGGATTTATTCTGAAAATAAAAATATCTGTTCTTGCGCTGATTATCATATATTTGCCTGTGCACTTGGATAAACTTTCCTACCAAGTTACTGTTTCCGTTCAATCTACTGATAAAATTGGCCAAATTTTATTGCCATCGAAATAAGCAGAAACCAATGGAAATGAAAGTGTATGAAAAAATCTCCCGTTGTCACCTATTGTCATTAACGGTTAAAAACCTTAAAACAAGTTGATCCATGCAAAATACATAACAACATAGATAGCATAAAAAGCAACACTAATAACATAACATCTCACCCTTTTTTGATGGGTTTAGACCACTTTCATTGTTTTTGGTTTTAGATTCCTGCCTAAAATATTGAATTTGTTTGAATAATATTTTGGAGCTCTTTGGAGAAATCAATGAAAAAACGGGACAAATTGTGGATTTTTTAGATTACGACGGGACAGAACAATAAGGTCTAAAAAACGGGACTGTCCCGTTAAATACGGTACGTGTGGTCAGCCTATACATAATATGCATGGCGATCAGTAAATCAAAGCCAATTGAGTCCTGTGTATGAAGGGCTGCGGAACAAAAGATCAATCATCTCGAAGGCTTCCTTTCAAGAGGCTCGGAGGACTCTTCAAAAATGCTCAGAAGCCTCCTCCTCCTTTCAAGAGGCTCGGAAGCCTCCTTTCAAGAGGCTCGGAAGCCTCCTTTCAAGAGGCTCGGAAGCCTCCTTTCAAGAGGCTCGGAAGCCTCCTTTCAAGAGATTTGGAAGCCTCCTTTCAAGAGGTTTGGAAGCCTCCTTTCAAGAGATTTGGAAGCCTCCTTTCAAGAGTCTTGGAAGCCTCCTTTCAAGAGTCTTGGAAGCCTCCTTTCAAGAGTCTTGGAAGCCTCCTTTCAAGAGTCTTGGAAGCCTCCTTTCAAGAGGCTTGGAAGCCTCCTTTCAAGAGTCTTGGAAGCCTCCTTCCAAGAGACTTGGAAGCCACCTTCTAGAGGCCTGGAAGCCTCCTTTCAAGAGGCCTGGAAGCCTCCTTCAAGAGGCCTGGAAGCCTCCTTTCAAGAGGCTCGGAAGCCTCCTTCAAGAGGCCTGGAAGCCTCCTTTCAAGAGGCCTGGAAGCCCCCTTTCAAGAGGCCTGGAAGCCCCCTTCAAGAGGCTCGGAAGCCTCCTTTCAAGAGGCCCGGAAGCCTCCTTTCAAGCGGCCTGGAAGCCTCCTTTCAAGAGGCTCGGAAGCCTTCTTTCAAGAGGCCCGGAGGCCTCCTTTCAAGCGACTCGGAAGCCTCATTTCAAAAGGTTTGGAAGCCTCCTTTCAAGAGGCCTGGAAGCGTCCTTTCAAGAGTCCTGGAAGCTATCTTTCAAGAGTCCTGGAAGCCTCCTTTCAAGAGGCCCGGAAGCATCCTTTCAAGAGGCTCGGAAGCCTTCTTTCAAGAGGCTTGGAAGCCCCTTCAAGAGGCTTGGAAGCTCCCTTCAAGAGGCCTGGAAGCCCCCTTCAAGAGGCCTGGAAGCCTCCTTCAAGAGGCTCGAAGCCTCCTTTCAAGAGGCCTGGAAGCCTCCTTTCAAGAGGCTCGAAGCCTCCTTTCAAGAGGCTCGGAAGCCTCCTTTCAAGAGGCCTGTAAGCCCCTTCAAGAGGCTGGGAAGCCTCCTTTCAAGAGGCTCGGAAGCCTCCTTCAAGAGGCTCGGAAGCCTCCTTTCAAGAGGCTCGGAAGCCTCCTTTCAAGAGGCTCGGAAGCCTCCTTTCAAGAGGCTCGGAAGCCTCCTTTCAAGAGGCTCGGAAGCCTCGCTCTTCACCGTTGGCGTTCACTCTTCACCGTTGAGATGGTCCACAAACCGGAAAGCCGCTCCAGAAAGACCAGCCATTCGTGTTGTCAACAGCTTGCATGTAAAAAGAAATAGTCCTCACTCAAGAAGTCCGTTGAAAGAGCCAGACTAGAGAACAAACTGCACCACACGCGAAGTTCCGGTAGCAGTCTAGCAGTTTAAAGTTGTGCAATTCCAATCGGTCTCCGCGCACAAGAGTTGAAACATCAACCGTTCTCGAACAGGTACCGCTATGCAACCGTTCTGCAGTGGTCACAGTGTACAGCGAGGAATTCCCCTTTGAGCAAGCTATTGCGAATATAAAAAAAAATCGATCTATCAATCACAAAACTGGCCCAGTGAATTGCAGAACTATCCTACGATTACCTGTTTGACAGCACGAACCGAAAGTTTCTAAAACGACGAATCCAGGAGGTTCAAGAATGGTAATCACGCGCGACTATTGCTACATAGGCCAAGTTCAGCGAAACTGTGGCGCCGGCGATGTTCAACGTACGGAACCCAGACCTGCCAGGAGCTTTCGGATTCAGTATGGATGAATAGACGGACGGGAATGTAATGGACTACGCGGTGAGCTTGTTTCATGCTTCCTATTTAAAATCTCCTTTCAAGAGGCTCGGAAGCCTCCTTTCAAGAGGCCGGAAAGCCGGCGTTCAAGAGGCTCGGAAGCCTCCTTTCAAGAGGGCTCGGAAGCCTCCTTCAAGAGGCTCGGAAGCCTCCTTTCAAGAGGCCTGGAAGCCTCCTTTCAAGAGGCCTGGAAGCCTCCTTTCAAGAGGCCTGGAAGCCTCCTTTCAAGAGGCTCAAGCCTCCTTTCAAGAGGCTCGGAAGCCTCCTTCAAGAGGCCTGGAAGCCTCCTTTCAAGAGGCCTGGAAGCCTCCTTCAAGAGGCCTGGAAGCCTCCTTTCAAGAGGCCTGGAAGCCTCCTTCAAGAGGCCTGGAAGCCTCCTTTCAAGAGGCCTGGAAGCCTCCTTCAAGAGGCCTGGAAGCCCCTTCAAGAGGCCTGGAAGCCTCCTTTCAAGAGGCCCGGAAGCCTCCTTTCAAGAGGCCTGGAAGCCTCCTTCAAGAGGCCTGAAGCCTCCTTTCAAGAGGCCTGAAGCCCCCTTTCAAGAGGCCTGGAAGCCTCCTTCAAGAGGCCTGGAAGCCTCCTTCAAGAGGCCTGGAAGCCTCCTTTCAAGAGGCCCGGAAGCCTCCTTTCAAGAGGCTCGGAAGCCTCCTTTCAAGAGGCTCGGAAGCCTCCTTTCAAGAGGCTCGAAGCCTCCTTTCAAGAGGCTCGAAGCCTTCTTTCAAGAGGCCTGAAGCCTCCTTTCAAGAGGCCTGAAGCCTCCTTTCAAGAGGCTTGGAAGCCTCCCTTCAAGAGGCCCCGGAGCCTCGCTCCTCCCCGTTGGCGTTCCCCCTTCACCGTTGGGATGGTCCAAAAACCGGAAAGGCGGTCCAGAAAGTCCAGCCATTCGTGTTGTCAACAGTTAGCATGTAAAAAGAAATAGTCCTCACTCAAGAAGTCCGTCGAAAGAGCAAGATTGGAGAACAAACTATACCACACGCGAAGTTCCGGTAGCAGTCTAGCAGTCTAAAGTTGTGTAATTCCAATCGGTCTCCGTGCCAAGAGTTGGAACATCAACCGTTTTCGAACAGGTACCGCTATGCAACCATTCTACAGTGGTCACAGTATACAGCGAGGAATTCCCTTTGAGCAAGCTTATTGCGAATATAAAAAAATCGATCTATCAATCACAAAACTGGCCCAGTGAATTGCAGAACTATCCTACGATTACCTGTTTGACAGCACGAACCGAAAGTTTCTAAAACGACGAATCCAGGAGGTTCAAGAATGGTAATCACGCGCGACTATTGCTACATAGGCCAAGTTCAGCGAAACTGTGGCGCCGGCGATGTTCAACGTACGGAACCCAGACCTGCCAGGAGCTTTCGGATTCAGTATGGATGAATAGACGGACGGGAATGTAATGGACTACGCGGTGAGCTCGTTTCATGCTTCCTATTTAAAATCTCCTTTCAAGAGGCTCGGAAGCCTCCTTTCAAGAGGCTCGGAAGCCTCCTTTCAAGAGGCTCGGAAGCCTCCTTTCAAGAGGCTCGGAAGCCTCCTTTCAAGAGGCTCGGAAGCCTCCTTTCAAGAGGCTCGGAAGCCTCCTTCAAGAGGCTCGGAAGCCTCCTTCAAGAGGCTTGGAAGCCTCCTTTCAAGAGGCTCGGAAGCCTCCTTTCAAGACGCCCGGACACCTCCTTTCAAGACGCCCGGAAGCCTCCTTCAAGAGGCCTGAAGCCTCCTTAAAAAGGCCTGGAAGCCTCCTTTCAAGAGGCCTGGAAGCCTCCTTTCAAGAGGCCTGGAAGCCTCCTTTCAAGAGGCCTGGAAGCCTCCTTTCAAGAGGCTCGGAAGCCTCCTTTCAAGAGGCTCGGAAGCCTCCTTTCAAGAGGCTCGGAAGCCTCCTTTCAAGAGGCTCGGAAGCCCCCTTTCAAGAGGCCCGGAAGCCTCCTTTCAAGAGGCCCGGAAGCCTCCTTTCAAGAGGCCCGGAAGCCTCCTTTCAAGAGGCCCGGAAGCCTCCTTTCAAGAGGCCCGGAAGCCTCCTTTCAAGAGGCCTGGAAGCCCCCTTCAAGAGGCCCGGAAGCCTCCTTTCAAGAGGCTCGGAAGCCTCCTTTCAAGAGGCTCGGAAGCCTCCTTTCAAGAGGCTCGGAAGCCTCCTTTCAAGAGACCCGAAAGCCCCCTTTCAAGAGGCTCGGAAGCCTCCTTTCAAGAGGCCTGAAGCCTCCTTTCAAGAGGCTCGAAGCCTCCTTTCAAGAGGCTTGGAAGCCTCCTTTCAAGACGCTCGGAAGCCTCCTTTCAAGACGCTCGGAAGCCTCGCTCTTCACCGTTGGTGTTCGCTCTTCACCGTTGAGATGGTCCACAAACCGTAAACTGCTCTAGAAAGACCAGGCATTCGTGTTGTCAACAGCTTGCATGTAAAAAGAAATAGTCCTCACTCAAGAAGTCCGTTGAAAGAGCCAGACTAGAGAACAAACTGCACCACACGCGAAGTTCCGGTAGCAGTCTAGCAGTTTAAAGTTGTGCAATTCCAATCGGTCTCCGTGCACAAGAGTTGAAACATCAACTGTTCTCGAACAGGTACCGCTATGCAACCGTTCTGCAGTGGTCACAGTGTACAGCGAGGAATTCCCCTTTGAGCAAGCTATTGCGAATATAAAAAAAATCGATCTATCAATCACAAAACTGGCCCAGTGAATTGCAGAACAATCCTACGATTATCTGTTTGACAGCACGAACCGAAAGTTTCTAAAACGACGAATCCAGGAGGTTCAAGAATGGTAATCACGCTCGACTATTGCTACATAGGCCAAGTTCAGCGAAACTGTGGCGCCGGCGATGTTCAACGTACGGAACCCAGACCTGCCAGGAGCTTTCGGATTCAGTATGGATGAATAGACGGACGGGAATGTAATGGACTACGCGGTGAGCTCGTTTCATGCTTCCTATTTAAAATCTCTTTGCAAACATTTCAATGGAATTTCATCATTCCTCCATCTTTGGAGTAATTTTGACAAAGAACGGCATACCTATTTGTGTACTGTGTAGTATGGGTTAGATTTCCACAATTGATGTAGGTACATATTGCGTTTTCCCTTTTCTATGTGTCAGACTAAGTGTTCAGTCGTACGAATTCTGCTCTAAGAAATCGATTTTGTCTTTCTTATTTTATAATATTTCGATGTAGGAAAAATAATATGGATGAGGCTTTTTTACTTTCTATCTCATTCCAGAGAGCGAGAAATGGTTAATTTATTTTATTCCTTAAACAATATGATTGAATGTTTAAATGAACTATATCACTTTCAGTATACCTAAATACGCTATTCATACTTTTTAGACTAATTTCTTACCAATGAGATGCTAATTTCGAACGATTTGAAAATGGTTCAAGCCATGGTACGCTTTTCCACCAGTGTTGTTATTATCCACGCGGGTGTTTATGGAAAAGATACAATCAAATTATAGTTTTCAAGCGTTAGGAAATTCAAGAACGTCGACTAAATGTCACTCGACCAAACGTCATTCGATGAACTGTCCTAAAGTCGTGAACACTAGAGTAATTCAAATTTAAAAATTTTCGTTCCCAAATTTTCAGCTATGAGTGTGTTACTGTTACCCGTCGTATTCGACGAAATCATGGGTCGCTCCGGCAGCCATGGATCAACCGAACGTTGTCGCTATTTTTGTTACAAAATGGAACAGAATCAGAAGATATTAGGAACCGAACGCAACTGTATTACACTCTTATTAAATCTTATCGACTGAAATTGATGTGAATTCCAGCATGTTAAGCCTTCAACCAATCGTTCCAACCGACGAACCAACAAGTTTCCCAAACAATGAAACTCTTTTAAAGTTCAGATCTGGTGTAATCGCTGAAAGTGTGGTTGAACTTGCAAAGTTCCTCCACTTTTGGGTCTTTCACTAGTTCCTATTCTAAACAGCTTGACTGGTTTCAGACAAATTCCTAGCAGTTGGCAATTCCGACACGTATTTCTGTTGCTTTTAACCTAAATTGAAATGTCATCAACAGACATTTGGCAGTAGCTGACGAGAATGAGAAAAAAAAATCTGGAGTGGGTTGTGCTAGTGTGGGATCCCAATGAGACGTGTGTTACGTTAGTTCTTATTTATATGCCTCTGTGGTTTAATTGAAAGGAAAATGTGTTGGCAGATTAATAATAAAATACTCCTACTAACTGAATGGTTTAAACAGTTTTTGAGCCAGATCTATGACTATCCAGGAATAATAAAGGGGAGTTCATTAACATATTGTTGTGGTATGTTGAGCAGATAAATATGAGAAACATTGCTGATCCGATGAGCTTCAATAATACGGTGAACCAAGCTCTTCAAAACCCGTTCAAAACGGTTCTGTCAAACTTTTATACACGCTGCCACCGTCTAATCAGATATCCTTCAAAGTTTGCTCACGCAAACGTGAAACGAACACTCAATGCACTAGATTCTGTCGAGCTTAGTATCAAAACAAATCCTGTTTATTTGAGCCTTCCCACATTCGGAAGCCTAAAAAATCAAATTAATAATTTTAACACCTGTTTCTGCCGAAAGCAATTTTTGCTCCAAATATCCGCGCTGCCTGGAACCTGCAATATTGTTCCAGTATTTTTCATTTGCTTTCAATCACCGTCGTCGACGGACTGTGCAGCGCCTGTGCACTGCGAGCAGGTCATTGCAGACCAATTTGGTAGGAGGGCAGAAAGTGAGCAAGGGAGGTGATAAATACAATCCACTACATGCTACCGCATAACAAACTGGGTAGCTACTTCCGGAAGCCTATCTACCTTTGAAGAAAATTTCTCCCTATATTTGGGAGTTAAAGATGTAGGGTAACAAGGGGTCGGTCAATTCTCATCCTTCTCGTAACACTTTTGGTATGAATGATTTAATTTATTTGAATGAATTGTACCCCTTGGTATGACTCCCTCCCTCACCGTAAGCATAACGTAATTTGCGAATGATCACCACGATACGTATTCTTGTATGCATGGAAAAGCTTCGAAATAATGACTGAAGAAATGCTAAAAGAACACTAAGTTGAAAAGCAAGCCAAGTTCCTGTTGGAATGGAGAGCTACCGAAGAAGAAAACTATGAGTGCTACGTGGTGATAATTCCCCAGTTATACCAACAAAGAAGAAACGTAGATGTAGAACACGTTAGTTATAAAGCTTGTCAGATTCCAATCTTCTTATGTTTAGGGACTACTAAACAAAAATATGAAAAATATATGCATAACAAAGAATATGATTTACGTAAAAAATCAAGAATTTACACTTGTAGAACGGTTAACATATCCAGTACGGTATCACGCTTCGTTATGCATACCTATTCCGAATACAATACGTCCGTAGCTCCCGAAGTGAGGAAAACAGCTCAACCAACCAAACAAATATTTACCTCGCGTGCAGTAAAATCGTTACGAGCATCGGCCGTAAAAAAGTGAAATAAATGCACGCCCGACTCGGGGATGGAAAAAAGGGCTCTGTTTCTTTTGCAGTTCATTCTGATTTTCCACACGTTCCACTTCTGGAAGGGGGATTTTTATGATTTGAAATTGGTATGGGGCTTCAGCTCGATGGTCAACGAATGAGCGCGCTGGTGAAATGTTCTAAACCTTTCAGCATGTTTCTCAACGCGATTTACACTTGTTACGCACCCAACTTTTCTGGGTTTTTCGACAGCCCCCTCCCCGTATGTAAGATTTCTTTCATACAAACGATTTTTTATTTATATGATGCGTAAGAAAACGACACACCCGCTTTCCCCCTAAAGTGCGTACGTAATATATGTTCGGTCCCCAACCGAATTTTCAATTCCAAACATAAGCACACACAAACACATCCACGAATGCGAAATGCTGCTTTCAGTTTGTGATTAGCTACTAGAAAATAGTGGGATCGTGGCATGTGGTTTAATGGACACTATGTCTGCCTTATACGCAAGAAGTGTTGAGCTCAATCTCATTCCCCCTAATCTTTCACTGGCACATTACTGCCCCGCATTCATTGAGCACTTTCACAGTTGATTGATTGTTTCACTGCAAGGTTAATGCATTGATACACTATTTGCCTAGAGAAGTCAAAATTATTTCTAACCCGAAAATGTTCTAGACTGGGAATCGAATACAACCAACTTCAGCATGGCCTTGCTCTGTAGCTGCACATGTTACTTGTTTTGGCATATACTAATTTAGAAGATTTTAATACAATAATTGTACTGAAATCTGACAATTTTATGTTATGTGAAATGGTGAGTTGGCATCGGGAAAGGAGCGCCTAACATAGCTGTGGTTCTCACAAGTTCCAATACTCACGCTTCCACGGGTTATCCGATGACAATTGACCGCCAGCTAAGGGTTGCGAAGTTAGCTGGTAGTGTAGCCTGGGCACTGTTGTCCTTCTGATATCAGCTAGAGTGAGAGGGTGCGTCCTGTGGGGTCTGGCTAGGATGTGGTGGAGTTCGACAGTGGGCTCTGTTGAACTTTTATAAAAAGCTGCATGTATCCACAAGTATGCCCTATCAAAGCGACCGTGTGCCGCTCAAAGCGCACTAGCCTAGTCCTGGTGTAGGGTGGGACTTTTAAAAAAATTTACCTGACTGATCGAGCGTCTGTTCACCAAGGAGGTGCGGCTCCAACAGCGTCTGCTCTGACATTCAGCGGCTGAGTATGAAATGCCAGTCCCCGGAAGCAATACCTAAGATGGCAGCCCCATCCTGGTGGATAGGGAACCTTGGGCCAACAACCTACTGTTCCCGAAACATCAATTTGTTCGAGAATCCGACAATGAAAGAATACGGACTGATTTTACGGCGACGAATCTTTGCGCGAAACAATACATGGAACGTCTGTCATAAGACGAGTTTATACAATCCCATTGAATTCCACCACTTAATTGTATCTTGACAGATACGTATTTCGACCTCAAAGGTAAGGCCGTCTTCAGTGTCTCGCACTTGACTCGAGCGTCTTATCTGCCTGTTTTTCAGATATTTCTTAAACTCGCAAAGGCAGCCCTTGCTTTCTTGATCCGTGCGCCTATGTCGATCTTGGTACCGCCGTCTGACGCCATTTGGCTACCAAGATATTGGAAGCTTTCAACATTCTCCACTGGTTGCCCGGCTACTGTGAAACTGGAAGGAGTCACCGTGTTTACATCCAACGATTTGGTTTTGTTGACGTTGATGACTAAACCTGCCGGGAGGAGCGATCAGCAGGTCGTTGAGCTTACTCTGCATATCAGAACGCCGTTGCGCGAAGTAGTGCAACGTCATCCTCAATTCGAAGTCGTTTAGGTGCTCCATGGTTATAGGCTGCCATAACAGCCCGCGGTTTGGTTCACGGTCAATCGCATCTACCAGAATCTCATCGATTACGATGAGGAACAGTGCTGATGATAGAATACATCCTTGCCTCACCAGATACGACGGATAGGGTCGGACAGGACCGTATGCAGCACTCTACACGAAAAGGCCTCGTACTGGGCTTCGATGAGGCCGATGATTTTCTCAGGAACCCCCTTGCGTCTCAGGGCGCCCCACATATTCTCGTGATTGAGACGGTCCCGCACGGAATCCGGCTTGCTGCCGCCGGAGAGTCGCATCGATCTTCTCCTGAATCCGGGCTAGGATAATTTTGCATAGAACTTTGAGAACGGTACGCTGGCAACATAATGCCTCGCCAGTTATCGCATACAGTCAGGTCACCCTTTTGGGCACCTTCACTAAGATACCTTGCATCGATCGACCGGGAAAGTTGCGGTGTCCCAGAAATAACGAAATAAACGATGCAGTAGTTGAGCGGATGTCATGGGGTCAGCTTTGAGCATCTCGGTTGATATGCGATCGACCCCTGGGGCTTTATTCGATTTTATGCTTTGGATGGCTGTTTTAATCTCTAGCAGTGATGGAGCTTGGGCATTGATGCGTGTTAGACGTCGGATCCTAGGCAGATCATGCCGAAGTGGTGATGACCTGGCTGAACCTTGACAAAGTTGTTTGAAGTGCTCGAACCAGCGTTTCCAGCTGGTCAGTTAGATCGATCAATAACTGATCATTCGCGTCTTTCACAAAGCATTGTTGCATTCATCTTCGCCCTTCGCCTTCGCATCTTAAGCGTCGTGAGATATCGTAGAGGAGGCAGAATGTCCCCGGTTGCGGCAGCTCTCTCTCCATCGTCAGCCAGAGAGTCTGTCCACGCTCGCTTGTCCCGTCGACATGAGCGTTTTACTTCCTTCGCAAGAGCCGAGTATCGTTAGCGGGCTAAGACTTTGGCTCCTCTGGTTTTTAATCGCTCTATCGCGGCATTGGCTTCTCTTCGCTCCCCCTCTTCCTCCAAGTTTCATCGGTGATCCATTGTTTTCTCTGGTTGCGCAGTTATTATTATTATAATATTTATTATGAGGTTTTTAGCGATGGTTGCGCAGTTCGCCCAGATTGTTCTCGCTGGTAACGATGAAGGCATTCTTGATGGCAGTCCATTGGTCTTCACGCTGCCACCTTCGAAATATTTGCAACACGCGTCTCAGCTCTTCTACGAGGACCCGTTTCACCGTGGCATCTTCCATTCGGCGTGTTGAATCGTCGTCCAACTCTTTTGCTCCTGCCGATGAATCCGCGCAATGCGCAGGCGTATTTCGCCGATTAAGGAGGTGATGATCAGACGCGATATCAGCTACGTTTATTCCGTACATCAAGAGGCTCCTTTTCCATTTCGGCTGATGCAGATGTGGTCGATTTGATTTTCTGTGAAGCCGTCTGGGAGACCCACGTGACCTTGTGAATCGGTCGATGAGGAAGAGCGATCCCCGATCACCATGTTGTCGGATCCGATCTTCGCATTGAAGTCAGCCATACAGATCTTGATATCACCCTTCGGAATTCTATCTACGACGGCATTGAGTTGACTGTAGAAGTTCTCTTTGTCTTGCAGATCGGCAGCATCGGTTGGCGCATAACATTGGATTATAGTAAGGTTTCGGACCTGTGTTCTTAATCTGGAAATGATTATCCTTTTCACTAATGGTTCCCACTTCATAAGCGCAGAGTGTGAGCAGGCTCTTAGTGGAAGCCAACTTCGCGATGCCGGGCTGCGTGTTCTGCTGTAATCCAGAGTATATCAGAATTTGTCCTGACGGCGTTCTGTGTTCTCTAAAGTATGGCCAACGGACATCACTCAGTCCCAAGATCTCAAGCTTCATGCGGCGTGCCTCATTGGCAAGTTGTGCCAATTTACCCTGCTGGATTAAAATGGTCGAGTCAAGTACGAGACACTGAAGACGGCCTTACCTTTGAGGTCGAAATACGTATCTGTCAAGATACAATTAAGTGGTGGAATTCAATGGGATTGTATAAACTCGTCTTATGACAGGTGAAAACATTCCACTAAAAAGCTCAAAATAATTTTCTTATCAACATGGAACATTTTAACCCATTTTAATCCAGCAGGGTAAATTGGCACAACTTGCCAATGAGGCACGCCGCATGAAGCTTGAGATCTTGGGACTGAGTGATGTCCGTTGGCCATACTTTAGAGAACACAGAACGCCGTCAGGACAAATTCTGATATACTCTGGATTACAAGGTGAACACGCAGCCCGGCATCGCGAAGTTGGCTTCCTACTAAGAGCTCAAGCACACTCTGCGCTTATGAAGTGGGAACCTATTAGTGAAAGGATAATCATTTCCAGATTAAGAACACAGGTCCGAAACCTTACTATAATCCAATGTTATGCGCCAACCGATGCTGCCGATCTGCAAGACAAAGAGAACTTCTACAGTCAACTCAATGCCGTCGTAGATAGAATTCCGAAGGGTGATATCAAGATCTGTTTGGCCGACTTCAATGCGAAGATCGGATCCGACAACATGGTGATCGGGGGATCGCTCTTCCCTCATCGACCGATTCACAAGGTCACGTGGGTCTCCCGTGACGGCTTCACAGAAAATCAAATCGACCACATCTGCATCAGCCGAAAATGGAAAAGGAGCCTTCTTGATGTACGGAATAAACGTAGTGCCGATATCGCGTCTGATCATCACCTCCTTATCGGCGAAATACGCCTGCGCATTGCGCGGATTCATCGGCAGGAGCAAAGAGTTGGACGACGATTCAACACACGCCGAATGGAAGATGCCACGGTGAAACGGTCCTTCGTAGAAGAGCTGGAGACGCGTGTTGCAAATATTTCGGAAGGTGGCAGCGTGGAAGACCAATGGACCGCCATCAAGAATGCCTTCATCGTTACCAGCGAGAACAATCTGGGCGAACTGCGCAACCATCGCTAAAAACCTCATAATAAATATTATAATAATAATAACTGCGCAACCAGAGAAAACAATGGATCACCGATGAAACTTGGAGGAAGAGGGGGAGCGAAGAGAAGCCAATGCCGCGATAGAGCGATTAAAAACCAGAGGAGCCAAAGTCTTAGCCCGCTAACGATACTCGGCTCTTGCGAAGGAAGTAAAACGCTCATGTCGACGGGACAAGCGAGCGTGGACAGACTCTCTGGCCGACGAAGGAGAGAGAGCCGCCGCAACCGGGGACATTCGCCTCCTCTACGATATCTCACGACGCTTAAGATGCGAAGGCGAAGGGCGAAGATGAATGCAACAATGCTTGTGAAAGACGCGAATGATCAGTTATTGACTGACCCAACTGACCAGCTGAAACGCTGGTTCGAGCACTTCAAACAACTTTGTCAAGTGTCAGCTAGGTCATCACCACCTCGGCATGATCTGCCTAGGATCCGACGTATAACACGCGTCAATACCGAAGCTCCATGACTGCTAGAGATTCAAACAGCCATCCAAAGCATAAAATCGAATAAAGCCCCAGGGGTCGATCGCATATCAGCCGAGATGCTCAAAGCTGACCCCATGACATCCGCTCAACTACTGCATCGTTTATTTCGTAATATCTGGGACACCGCAACTTTCCCGGTCGACTGGATGCAAGGTATCTTAGTGAAGGTGCCCAAAAAGGGTGACCCGACTGTATGCGATAACTGGCGAGGCATTATGTTGCTGTGTACCGTTCTCAAAGTTCTGTGCAAAATTATCCTAGCTTAGATTCAGGAGAAGATCGATGCGACTCTCCGGCGGCAGCTTTCGACCGTCTCAATCACGAGAATATGTGGGGCGCCCTGAGACGCAAGGGGGTTCCTGAGAAAATCATCGGCCTCATCGAAGCACAGTACGAGGCCTTTTCGTGTAGAGTGCTGCATAATGGGGTCCTGTCCGACCCTATCCGGGTCGTATCTGGTGTGAGGCAAGGATGTATTCTATCACCGTTACTGTTCCTCATCGTAATCGATGAGATTCTGGTAGATGCGATTGACCGTGAACCAAACCGCGGGCTGTTATGGCAGCCTATAACCATGGAGCACCTAAACGACTTCGAATTGGCGGATGACGTTGCACTACTCGCGCAACGGCGTTCTGATATGCAGAGTAAGCTCAACGACCTTGCCGATCGCTCCTCCTCGGCAGGTTTAGTCATCAACGTCAACAAAACCAAATCGTTGGATGTAAACACGGTGACTCCTTCCAGTTTCACAGTAGCCGGGCAACCAGTGGAGAATGTTGAAAGCTTCCAATATCTTGCAGCCAAATGGCGTCAGACGGCGGTACCAAGATCGACATAGGCGCACGGATCAAGAAAGCAAGGGCTGCCTTTGCGAGTTTAAGAAATATCTGAAAAACAGGCAGATAAGTGAACGCACCAAAATACGAATTTTCAACTCTAACGTGAAATCTGCGCTGTTATACGCTAGCGAAACATGGTGTGTATCAGTGGAGAACACTCAACGGCTGCAGGTGTTCATTAACAGATGCCTGCGGTATATAATTCGGGCCTGGTGGCCTTACAACTGGATCTCAAACAACGAGCTCCATCGTCGTTGTCACCAGAGGCCGATAACAACAGAAATTCGGGATCGGAAGTGGGGCTGGGTCGGCCACACTCTACGTAGGGGCGGAAACGAAATCTGTAAGCAAGCATTAGACTGGAACCCAGCGGGACATCGCAGCAGAGGCAGACCCAGAGGCTCATGGCGGCGAAGCCTCAATAAAGAAATAAAAGAAGTCGACCGAAATCTAACCTGGCAACAGGTTAAAGCGATAGCCGGGCATCGCTCAGGATGGAGATCTTTCAAGTCGGCCCTTTGCACCACCGGAGGTGTACAGGATCCATAAGTAAGTAAGTAACTCGCGGTATCCGCCATTAGTTTTTTCTTATGTTGCTGTCATTTTACACGATGATTGAAAATTAAATCAATATTTATTGGAAATTCAACGAATATCCATTTATTTTTAAACAAGCTGTTGAAAAATACATTGTACTGTAAAATCATGTGGAATAAAATTTAAATTTATGCGTTTTTCGATGCTCTTATTATGTGCATTAAATTACACTCAATTTTTAATCGGATTCAATTTCAATCAATTTATTATTACAGCAATTATAAGAATCTACTGAATTTTAAATCAAATTATCAATTCAATCAATTTATTATTACATAGTTTCTCATTTACAGGCCATGTGAATTTAATTATTTTTTGCTGTGTGCCTGGGCAGAACGCCTCACCATAACCAAAGGCGTTTCAAAGACTTTCATTAGTATTTTATCTATCCCTTAATAAAAACAGTTACAAGCCTCTGGGTACTACATTAATAATCCATCATAAGTCCATTTAAGCAGGTTTGAATTAGATTTTGATAGTTTCCACATTATTTGAAAGAAACTGCTGTTGGGCTCGCCGCGCTTGTGTCCAGTTGGAAAGGGCACATCGTCCTGCCTACACAGGGGCGTTTTGACCAGTGTTTTTGAAAAACATTACATTTTTGAAGATGGTAGCAATTTTATATCAGATTTAACCACCGAGGAAAGTTAGTTTGTTGCCCAACTGAGAGTTCCAGTCGCTCCAGAATGTTGTGCAACCAAACATGGTAAGTTACATCAAAACTTTAACTTCTTGTATTTTGGTATTATTTTCATTGTGTTATACAAAAATACTTCCACATTCGCATAGTATGATGGTCTTACAAATATTTAAAGGTACCAACTGATTTGTACCCTTAGTTATAGTTTGCTAGAAATCAAAGGGGAGCGTTTTGGCCAGGAAGGGAAGATTATACCGTCTTATCCTAAGTCTATTTTCCGACGATTCCGTGTACATATCCTTGAAGAAGCGAAAATTCTTGAAGAAAAATGAGTAAATTTTTCTGCATAAAGAAAGAGAAAGCATTTAAAAGCACCCATTGATGGGTAAACGAAAATCTCCGTGTATGTGGTGGAAATAGTTTCAATTCCTAATTATGTGTTTTTTTCCACTTTCGAAGTTGCCCGCGGTTTTGCCAACAAAATTTAATTAAAACTCATGAAGGAATTTTGACCATACTATAATTTGCCATCGTTTTTTTTTTCTGAGAATTGCGCGGCAACATATTCGACCATTTCTCGAAAATGGGATAAACCACGTCAAATCCGCTTTATATCATAGCGAGAGTCCGGCTCCGCTCATTTGTCTTAGTTTTCGCTCAATTGAAATTCCGCAACGCATTAAACCAACATTAGTGAGCCGTATTCGATGGCTTCCGCAGAGTGTACGGTAGTCAGTCAGTACTTTTTCGTCGGAAACTTCTACGGTAAGCGTAATATGTATCAGTTTTCCAGGTTTGAGGTTTCAACCAGGAAATACGTATCGCTCCACATTGAAATAATTTGTTTACTCATATACACGCTTCGAAATATCGTTGCTTTTATTTATTATTATTTTTATTTTTCCTCCTTTTGTAGAAAGCGTTAAAACTGAAAACCTTAACAGAATCTCAAATGCGCCTTAAATACTTTTTAGTTAAACGATTCATCGGATGAGGACGTTCCCTTCGTGCTTTGCAACCGCCCAACAGCTCACCGCGAGGCATAAAAATTGACTGCCCAAAATTAGTGCTAATTGGTGCGCCTTAATCCCTCGGGCTTGCGGGACCGGTAGCGCTAATGCCCTGCCGCTGCAAACTGCGAGTAGGTGCTGAGACGGCGGTAAAAAGGTGTGCATTAGAGTGGTCCAAAACTCACATTTTCGCTTGATTCAGAATAGCACTGTTTCAAGTAGACTGAACACAAAGGATGAGCAAAAAATTTGACAATGGGAAGTAATGTTCTGAACACGAATTTAAAGTCAAACAGCGAATTTAAAGTCAAAATACGAATCACTCTAAAGCGCATTTTTGCCAGCGCTGATTAGACGAAACACCAGCTGCTGACGCCGTGCGAAATTCGTAGGCACATGGGGAGATTTAGGGCTTTTGCGTCCGGTTGGGCGCACAAGTATGATTAAGAATTCGGAGGTAATTAGCGAGCAGCTGAAATTGCTTTTTCTTCTCTGCATTTGGTATTCTAAATGAATGAGGCGCTATATTGCTGTCGTTTTGAACAGTGTCGTAAACGGCACCGGTTTGAACGTACCAAAATTTTTTTTCAATGAATGTTAACTCTTATCACTAAAATTATGGCAATAAATAATGTAATGTAATGTAAAATTGTTTAAAGAATTAATTTAAAGAAAACGCCGTGGTGTAAAACATCGAAAGTTTGCAGTACAAATTTCATAAAAAAGAAACTCGACAAAAGTTTTGAGGAGCCCATTTTTCAACTACTGGATATGACATCCTTTCGCTATTCCGTCGTTGCAACTTATTATTGAAAAGGACATCTCGAGCATCAATTCACCAAGGAAAAGAATTTATTTTAACAGCTTTTGTCTTGGCATCCCCCGGCTGAATGAAAAATGTTCCTCAGTCATAACATTGAAGTTCCATTTTAGAGAAACAGTCGGCTTGATGTTTTCATTAAACGCCTTCCTTAACCTGATATGAAAATCCCGTTTGCTCTAATAAATATATAAATATTGACACACGTTTATTAAAACAATTACAGAAATATACAAAAAAAATCGAGCTTCCGTGCGATGCAGTTCGTAGTCCGCGTACGGTCGATTTATATTTCGGGTTTTTCCAAAAATCAGGTTTTTTACCGAAGCTTTCAAAATCGAAGTGCTAGTGTGAAAGTGGTGCTAACTTGTAGCAAATAAGTGCCCACCAGCAAAGTGCATCACCGTAGTTTTTTGCAATATTAATCGACATCCATCGTTACGTGGGCGCAGTCATCATGGCCCCACACCGACAGTGCCACCACCATTTTCAGTGATCGTGCGCTTCCACCAACGCTAGTGCTGCCACAACCACTAGCCGGTGACACAGTAGTGTGAAAGCTAAGTATATTCTTTAGCCTCTTCTCTTTGATACCCCTTTTTCTCCCCGTCTTTTTGATTAGTTTAACCAAGTCTGTTTTTGTTCTCTTCATCTATTTTCCCCTGTTTTTTCGCTCATTATTTTTTGTTATTAGGCCAAATACATATCAATAGCATCTCTTTTCACAACTGTTCTACATCCGTTTACATTGAGAGAAGCGAATCTCAGTCCGCCATGAGTATCTAACACTATATGTTGATTACTCACATCAGGTGTGGCATTGACTTCCAATCGTGCAATTTTTTCAGCTACTACAAGAGCGTCAATCGTTCGGGATGAAACTCTTTTTCGACATCGCTTCAACCGCAGAACGCTTGCATAGGGAATAGATGGATCACCAGTATCTATCAGCTGTATCACAGTAGTACTGTCTACTTCGGATGGCGCAATACGATAACTTCCATTGCTTGTACTGTGTACATAGATGGTGATGTCTAACAACGAACTTAACAATACAAGAAAACTACGGCCACCATCCAATCGCCCAAGTTTCAAATGAAAAATATAATCGCTAAGTGCCTCTGCCGTATCAGGGACCTCCAATAAAGAAAGTATTGAAGGAGGCTGAATCTGCAGCTCATCCGCAACTAAGCATTTGAACAGGGTCATACTTTCTTCAGCTATAATTGAACCTGTCAGCTGATGTCCTAGAGACAACACCAACGAATCTTGGGCAGCTCCCAGAACTTGGTATTCAACCATAAATTCATGATCTGCGAGCTGTGCAGTAGTGATAGGAATATTTGGTAATGGGGATACTGTGAAATTGAGCGGGCGTTTACAAATAATACTGTCATAATGTGTTCTTACAACGCCTTCTCCGCGATAAAATATTTCATAGTGCGGTAAAGAGCTTCCTCCAAATTCTGGTTCAAATTTTATGCATGTTCGGTCCTCATAAACGTGAATGCACACTTGAAAATAGTTTGACAGGGCTGCAATACTTTCGGAACCACCCCAAAAACCAGGAGTTTCCAGCCTTGTTAAATATTCCTCTATCTTCCTTCCAATCGGCCAGTCATTTCCAAAGATTTCGGTAGCATAAAGCGCTAGATGATTGTAATATATGTCGGGATATTTTTTTATCTCGCGAACTGCAATTTCTCGAAGTTGCATAGTATATGGTTTAAACAGACTATTCTTGGGCGTGATTCCATAGAGTTGATGAACAAGTGACCCAAACAGACAATCGCCATCTCCAGGAATTTTAAGTATCCAAAAGCGATTACCAAGTAAATCAAATACTTGTTCCATATTTTCTGCTAAGAGTAAATATTACATTTTATTTAAAGGGTTGAGATACTAACACAAACATGCGCACGTTCAATATTCACCGGTACGAAAGATATTTTAACACAAGCAACAAAATAACGGTTTCGTTAAAATGGCGACGCACGTGTCAGATAAACTCAATTTGAAAAATGCAAAACTTTGTGCAAAGTATGTGTATCATGATGGTCAAGAATAGATTA
This sequence comes from Armigeres subalbatus, assembly GCF_024139115.2. Taxonomy (NCBI): domain Eukaryota; kingdom Metazoa; phylum Arthropoda; class Insecta; order Diptera; family Culicidae; genus Armigeres; species Armigeres subalbatus. The sequence continues at coordinate 163,280,013 of NC_085141.1, read as the reverse complement.
TAGACACTATAGGTTCCATAGACGAGCTGAGGCGAAGGCGAGTGTAGCCAAACGAACTGTCAGTTAGTGTAGCCAAACGAGCATGACGTCACGATTGCAATCCAAGCAACGGAGCGTGTGACGTCAAATTCATTTTCACAGTGGTACACTGTGAAAAAGTGAAAAAACACACTTAATCGAAATGACCCAACCGTTCCTCCGCTCGTCTATGGAACATATAGTGTCTATAGAATAGATGTGTTGTACTATGATTGTATTAGTGTAATAGAAATGTATATAAAGATTCTAATAAGAAGATATCATTGCAAGATGAGTGATTGTACCATTGTCATTGTATGTGTGTGTGTAAATACTTATGAAAGTACAAATCAAATTCAAAATGGCGACATACATAATTTGGTGAGTTTCTTATGGGAACTCGTTTTTATATAACTGTAAAATATTTACGCCATATAGGACAATAATATAATCATTGATGAGTGTGAAGTAAATGTGCGAATCAGTGTGATGAATGGTGAACACCATGATGAACAAAAAGTGCTTTGCACGACAGACCGCGCAAATAATATAGAGACGGTTACTTCAGCAATGCTGCCACCTGAAAAAGTAGGAGAGAGTGGAGATTTGGCGTGATGTGAGAAATTAGATTTAAAATACCTATAGATCGTTACAAAATTGTTTTAGCCTAACTATTATCAGTTTGTAAAGTTGGAAATTCAACAATCTGTTAATATCTTACGCGCCATATAAATAAAAAATCTTTTGTATGAAAAATCTTACATGGGGGGAGGTGGTCGACAAAACCAGAGAAAAATTGCTTACGTAAGGAGTGTACGGCCCCTATGCTGAAGGTGGGTGAGGGTAAGATTTAGGAGCAGTCGTTGCGATACGGAATGTAGATTGTTTGATGGATCGTGTTGAAGTACGCGTCGGTTTGTGAGATTTTTTCTTCGTCGCGGGATAGTCCACGGAATAAATATAATTTGATAAATAGTAAAGAGTGCAAGTTTGTTCGTGTTTAGTGTTGGACGCAGTACGGTCGCGTGGTTATCAAAATGTCTAATTTTGCTGTGTCGGCGAGTTAATTGAAAGTGAAACAATCAGTACAGTGCATATTTGTTCGTGTTTTATATTGGACGTCGAACGATCAGAGATCGCGTCCAGAAGTGTTTGCTTCGGTAAGCAGAACGATCGGCCGGTCATCGAAACTTTGTTCTGCCTTGTGCGGTAAGCAGAAAGATCGGCCGGTAATCGAAACAAATTTGTTCTGCCTCGTGCGTGTGGGTAAATTTATTTGATAGTAAAAGTTTAAATCGCGTCCAGACATGTTTTCTTCAATAAGCAGAACGATCGGCCGGTCATCAAAGTTTTATTCTGCTTTGTGCGGTAAGCAGAACGATCAGCCGATCACCGAAATTTTGTTCTGCTTTGTGCGGCAATAAATATAAAAAGTGTATTGTTTTCATCGATCAAACTACACGCTATACACGGCATACCGTTTACCAAAACGAACCCTGCCACACTCCCTACCCCATATATCCAACATCCCAGTGATATCTCGTGGAAGTGCAGATGACTCGTCGGCTTCTATCAAAGCGAGTATCACGTCAACAATTTCCTACCTATTCCCTAATTGACCTGCATTCGGACACGGCCGGCGCTGGTATTGCTTATTTTTGGGTCACTAGTTCTTACACATTGAAGATGATGTTAGTCCCAAACTTCATCTGTTGGTTCTCTGTGTAATTACAGCTGGCCTGGCAATAACGGAGTAGCAACCGTGGGCGGTCAATCATGCTCATGCTCATGCTCATGCTCATTATTTTTTGTTATTTTTATTTTCTCTTCCCTTGAGATAAGTGTTTAATTGTGTGTGCCTCGCTGCCGAGAAACATTTTATATCCGCAATGCGCGAAGGCGACGATGGTGGGGGTACATCGTACTCCGTGAATAATAATATTTTGTTGCGTTCCGGTGTAGCGAGCCAAAACAAAATGGACACTAGCAACACCAATGTTTCCCCTATGAATCCTCGCCACAAGGCCTACCCTCCCGACTCTAGTGGGCCGTACGTTGTTTTCTTTCGACCCAAAGGCAAACGCTTGAATATCAGCCAGATCAGTAAAGATCTGGAAAAGCGATTTTCGTCTGTCACGACCATTGACATGGTTGGGTCCAGTAAGCTTCGCGTCACGGTCAGTGATCGCAAACAGGCCAACGAGATTGCCACCTGTGAGCTTTTCACTCTCGAATATAAGGTTTGCTTACCGTCAGCAGTGTGTGAAATCGCGGGGGTGGTGATGGAAGAAAGTATGACGTGCGACGATTTGAAACAAGGTGTCGGTCGTTTCAAGAACGTTTCTTTGCCTCCTGTTGCGATACTGGATTGCAAACAAATGTATTCGGTGTCGCAGGAGGGAGAGAAGCGAATGTATTCTCCGTCTGATTCTTTCTGCGACACCTTTTCCGGCCTGACTACGTAGTGATTGGCAAACTTCGTATACCTGTTCGGCTGTATGAACCGAAGGTGATGAATTGTGTTAATTGAAAGCAGCTGGGCCCCACCGCTCAGTACTGCAGCAATAAACCTCGCTGTGCATCATGCGGAGAAAAGCATGTGGAAGGCGCGTGCAAAACGTCACCAAAATGTGTCTATTGTAACGAAAGCCCTTCACATTCTCTTGACGCTTGCCCAACATACATACAGCAGCGAATCCACCAGAAGCGGTCTCTTCACTTCAACAGCGTTCTCGGCGAAGCTATGCCGAAATGTTGAGGAAGACAGCTTCTTCAATTGTTTCTGACACCATCTACTTCTCTCTTCCTTTGAACGATCAAGTTAGTTCTGACTCCGAAGTTAGGAATGGGGTTCCATTTGTTTTCAATTTCTCTTTCAAATAACAGTGCGATGCTTTTGCTTTATGTGAAACATGGCTAACACCAGATGTGAACCTTCATTTTCCTGATTTTTTTAACATAATCCGCCGCGATCGTGAAATTCTATATTGAGGGGTGCTTTTAGGGATATAAAAACAGCACTCCTTCTATAGAGTCGATCTTGGTCCGATGCCAGGCACCAAAGCTGTCGCATGTCAGGTGACTATTCGAGGAAAAGACCTCAGTATCGCCTCGATATATCTTCCTCCATACACCGCGATATCTCGTAGAGATCTCTCGCACATCTGCCCAGTTACGCCCGAGCCACGGTTGCTCTTGGGAGATTTTAACTGCCACGGAACAGGCTGGGGGAACTGTACGATGACAACCGTTCATCAATGATATACGACCTCTGCGACGCCTATAATATATCAATTTTGAATACAGGAGAAGTTTCACGAGTGGCTCCTCCAGCAAGAGATAGCCGTCTAGATCTTTCAATTTGTTCGAACTCATTATCGTTGGACTGTACTTGGAAGGTGGTTCAAGATCCCCATGGTAGTGATCATTTGCCAATCGAAGTCTCGATTTCCAATGGACGTAATCAATCTGTTTCTATCAACCTCTCATATGACCTCACAAAGCACATCGATTGGGGAAAATATGCGGAGGCCATCATTGATGGCGAAATGTCGATAGAAGCACTTCTTCCGCGAGAAGAGTACGAGTTTCTATCCCAGTTGCTTCTTGACAGCGCTCTTCAGGCACAACGCCGGCCTGTGCCAGGAGCTTCGGTTCGTAGAAAACCACACAGGCTGTGGTGGGATGTCGAGTGTACACAACTTCATCGCGAAAAATCCGCCGCGTTTAAAGAATTCCGGAAGCACGGTTCGATCGTACTTTACAACGGTACATCGCGCTCGAGATCCAGTTCAAGATACTGGTCAAAGTGAAGAAACGTGGATATTGGCGCACTTTTGTTGAAGGTTTATCGCGCGAGACCTCAAGGAAAACTCTGTGGACCGTCAGGAGAATGCGCAACGCGTCGTCCGTAAACGAAGATCGTGAAAGCTCGTCGCGGTGGATATTCGACTTCGCAAAGAAAGTTTGTCCGGATTCGGTACCGGTGAAGTAAGAGCTACGTGATGCGTTTGCTGATAGGGATGATATGGATCGTCCCTTTTCGATGATTGAATTCTCGCTTGCTCTCCTTTCATGCAACAATTCCGCTCCAGGGATGGATAGAATCAGGTTCAATTTGCTTAAAAACCTCTAAGAAATTTTGGATAAATTTTGGAATTTCTTTGGAAATTCTTATAGGTATTTCTTCGAAAATTCTACAGGATTTTTTTTTTGTAAATTCCTGCAAGAATTCCTTTGGAAATAATTTTAGAAATTTATTTGCAAAATCTTTCCGAAATCTTTAAGGCTTAGCTTTGGAAATTTGTTTGAGAATTCATTCTGGAATTCTCCAGGTATTCCCTTCAGGAATAATTTAGAAAATTACGCCATTAACTGCTTTTGTCATTTCTCCAGGGATTCCTTCGGAAAATCCTCTTGCTGTAAGTAAAACCATGCAAAATTTGTTTCTAAATTGCAGCAGGAATTATTCTGGAAATTTGGACAATGACAATGGAATTTACAGATGAAATTTCTGACGGAACTCTTGAAATAATTTCTGAATGATTCCAGAAAGAATGTCTGAAGAATGTCTAAAGGAGTATTTGACAGCGATAAGGATTTTTTTAATTGAATTTCCGAAGGAATTTTCAATTAGTTTTCTCAGGAGTTCCTGGGTGAAATTATGAATATATTCCTCACAGGAATTTTGAAGGAATTCCAAGAATTTCTTCCTAGAGTTTCGAAAGGGATTTCTTAAGAAATTACTGGAAGAATTTGTTTCAGAAAGTTCTTGAATAATTGCTGATGAAAATCATTAAAAAAATTGAAGGAGTTCTTATTCAATTTTGGCAGGAATTTCTTAAGCAAATTTCAAATAAATTCATAAAGAAATTCAAAAGAAGAATTCTTCTAAAGGAATTTTGAAAGGTTTTCCTGACAAATTTTCGTATGTATTCTTTAAGAGGTTTTCATAGGAATTACAAACAAATTACTAATGGAATTTACAAGTTTATAAAAGAATGACTGAAAGAATTTTGGAAAGAATTCTTTTAAAAAAAATGCAAGGGAAATCTCGAAGTATTTTCGAGGGAATTTCAAAAAGAATTTTCGAAGAAATTCGGCAAGGTATTTACGAAAATATTTTGAGCTTTTCAAGGATTTCCCCAAGAAATTTCTGAAGGATTCTCCTAAAACAATTTCCGAAGGTATTCCTGATAGAATTCCCGAAGTATTTTCCATAGGTATTTCCGAAGAATTTTCCAAAGAATGCTTAAGGGAATTTCCGAAGAAATTTCTAAAACATATTCGTAAAAGGAATTCGAAACGGAATTTCCCAAATGAATTCTGTAGGAATTTCTGCCATTCTCCATTTCTGCAAGATGTTCATTGGACATCACTCCAAGAGTTCTATCAGAATGTCTTGGAATTTCTGTTGAAAATCCTTCGGAAATTGTATCGGACATAAATCTTGAAATTTCTTTGGATATTCATCATTATATTCCTTTTTTTTATTATACACGCCTGAGCCTACCTAATAAACGAACTTGGAAAAAATAATATTCCTTCAAAAATTCAAATTATAAGCAAATTTCATTTCTCCGGAATAAAATTTAAGAACTCTGCCAGTACTTTCTCAAAAAATCCCTGTGGAAACTCTAAAAAAAATTCTTGAAATTCCTTCGAAATTTTCCCAGAACTTCCTCCAGGATTTTTTTCTTCGAGAATTTTTTTAGGTTCTTCATTTATTGCTTCGGATTTATTTAGCAATTCTTACAGATATTTCTTTTGACCTCCGGAGTTTCCATTTGAAATTCCTTCGTAATTTCTTTTGCGCATTCTTTCGGGAATCTTTTCAGAAAACCCATTAGAATTTCTTTTAAGAATTATACGTAAGTTTTATTTGGAAATTATTTTGGGAATTTCTTCGAGTATTCTTTAGAAATACCTTACGGAGTTTCTTCAGGAAATCCATTAAAATTTCCGTTAGAAAATCCCTTTAGGCTTTCATATTTTATTCTTCCATAATTTTCCAGGTAATTTTTTTCTACAAAATTTCCGGAATAATTCCTGCATGAATTTCGTAAGGAATCTTACATTGGAATTTCTGGAGAAATTAACAAAGGCTTTTCGGGAGGTTTTACGAAAGAATCCCTGGAGATATATCCAAATGAACAAAAGGAAGAATTTCATAAATTATTCCAGGAAGAGTTTCAGAATTTTTTTTTTGAGGATTTACTGGAGAAGTTTTAGAAGAAATTTCTGGAGCATTTCCAAATATATTTCAGAAAGAATTTCCGAAGAGCAACCTGAATAGATTCGGGACAAGAATTGGTCAACGAATTTTTGAAGGAATTATTGGAGAAATTTCCTAAGAAATCATTAAAAAAATCCTCGGAAGAATTTCCAAACAAATTCCCAATGGAATTTTCATATAAATTTTAAAATTTCTACAAAAAAGCCTTCTGGAACATCGGAAGAAATTCTTTCGGTATTGCTATCAGGAATTCCTCTGGAAAGTCCTTCAAAAATTCACCAGTAAAACAAAACCTTATTTTTGTGAAAACCCAAATACCGGTGGAAAGTAATCACTTCTTCACTATTGATGCGCGTCCTGTTTACTTGACGTTTGGGAAACTGAATGAGGCAAGGTATCACATCGACCACTTAGATGCTTATTTGGTCTCGCGACATTAGGGTGTACATTAGGGTGGCTCAAATTAGTATGGGAAAAACTTTGTTCAATTTTTTTGATGGGCCGCCGCCTTATTAGGTTCTATTTGATGCCCTGATGCTCTGGACAAAATTTCAGCCAAATCGGTCAACGTTTGGGCGGTGCTAAATTCGTTGGAAGTTTATATGGAAAAATGTATGCAGAAACATCCAAAAACAGTAAATTGCAGCTAAACTACACAACTTACGATGAAGAACTATGATACTCATTCAGATTTTGGAGAATTTAATACAGAATGTTATGCAGAAAACCGCGAGAAGATTCGAGTTTGCCCAGCTAAGTTATTAGCATTTCTCTGTAGTGGGGTTGGAGCAAATTTCGTTTCTTTTATCTTTGAAAAGAAATAAATTCACCCCTACAACACTCCAGTAAAATGCTAATATCTTTGCGTAATAAACTCTAATCTTCTCGCGGTTTTCAGCATAACATTCTGTATTTTATTTTACAAGAACTGAATGAGTACCATGGCTCTTGATCGTAAAATGTGCCTTCCAACTGCAAATCACTGTTTTTGGATGTTTCTGCATACATTTTTTCATATAAACTTCCAACGAGTTTAGCACTGCCCAAACGTTGACCGATTTGGCTGAAATTTTGTCCTGAGCATCAGGGCATCAAATAGAAACGAATAAGAGGGCGGCCCATCAAAAAAATTTGAAAAAGTGTTTTTTGAGTAGACATGTGCGCCGCCGCGCCACGCCGCCGCCGCCGACACTTATTGACGTACGCCGACGCCGGTCAAGGTGTCGGCGGCGCGCCATACGCCGGTTGGCTCGACGCCGCCGAATTTCGTATTTCACGCCGATGATTGGCCAAAACAAAAATCACAGTATATGCAGATCGTTTGCATCTGCCGAACCAAGGCAACCTATCAGGCATTAATTTAATAGCTGTTATACCTTTAGCAGATTTGTTTGTTTCTATATCTGTCACTTTTACTCGGAATGGCATGTTAAATGTTAGATCATCCAAGATCTTATTGGCTACAGAAAGCAATAATGGTAACTTGGCTTCTGAAGCTGGAACACGATGGGGCACGTGACTCACCAAATTGAAAATTTCATTCACTCTCCTTGTACTTAAATAGCCGGAATTGTTTTAAAAATAACGGTTTCGATTTATTTTGATAAACAATTCCCAAAGAAATTTCTTGGTTTTCTTGAAAGGAAGTCCTGGAGGAAGCTCTGAAGGAATACCTGACTAAAATTCTTAGAGTCTTGAGGAATTTCGGAATTTATCTTCGTCTGGAAGATTTTCTGAAGGAATCCCTGGAGAAAATTCCTAAGAAATTCTTGGAGGAATGTCCAAAGAAATTCTTTAAGAAATTTAAGGAATTCCTGGAGAAATTCCCGATCGAATTCCTGACGGAATTTTCGAAGGTGTACTAGGATGAGTTTCTTGGTGACTTACCGAATAAATTTCCTAAAAAAAAAAATTAAAGGTATTTACGAAAAAAAAATATGTAGAAATTAGAGCTCCTGCAGTAAGTTCCCAAGGAATTCTTGAGAATATTCGAATATTTGCAATCTCAGGCATGGTAGCTGGTCACTTTTTAGTGACTTGGTCACTTTTTGGGGCAAGTCACTAAAAGTCTCTTTTTTTCGAGCTCGAATCACTAAAGTCACTATTTTCAAGTTTTTTGAAACTTTTTTAATTTTTTAATTTTGATTTTGGCCAATTCCTAGAGTTCATGGCGGAAATTGAATGACGGATCGGAAAAAATGACCGCTAAGTGCCTTTTGGTCTGAAAGTTGCTCTCAACTTCTTCGTGACTTAATATTCGCTATGAAACTTGGCCAACCGTTTAACTTGGTGTTCTTATGGGATTTTCGCACACAGTTTCGCACACATTTAGATAATATACATCTGAAACTGCATAAATTTTGAATACTCATATATAAAAAATGGTGAATGTTTAAAATTGTTGATGATTTTGAATTTGACACACACCGTATGATATTCCGAACAAACTGCTTGTTCAGACATGTCATTTACAAAAAAAAAAGATTTTGAAATGAATCTTTGATCTCTGGCAAGAATCTGTGCTGTAACTAATTCTAAAATAATACAATTTCGACGCAAATACTACAGTTTTTATGTGGCGGGGATAAAATTGTTCTTTTTTTTGTTAAATAAATTATAATTTCGATTGCCGTACAAAGCTTTTGGAATGTATAAAAAAGTTTTGTTCTTGCTTGCTTTTTTTCTTTTGCATAACATAAACATTTTTTAACATTCCGAACATTCATGGATTCATTGAATTTGCTTGAAGTAATGAAGCTCATGAGTTTCCTTAATATTTTTTGAAATCATAAGAGGGTAATCCCTTAATTGAGGGTCAAACTCAAAGGGGTTAAGTGACAAAATCTGTCAAGTTTTTCAATATTTTTTCATCCAAATCGTATGAAGATTTTAAAAATAACTTATATACTGGGATTTTTTAATTTTTTTACAAATACCGTACAAAGTATATCAATATATTGACGCAAAGTTCTAAAACCAAAGCATTTTTTGCTATAGTCAATTACACCCCACCCACCCAAATGTCACTTACACCCTTTTGCTTCTAACCCACTCAATTGTTTACCCAGTTAACTAACATGTTCCGTACAATGGAGTCGTTTTTTACGCAGGTGATTGGTATTTCCCGTAAACTTTGTAAACTGGCAAACTTGTAGGAAACATGCGCGCGTGGTTTTATTTTATCGGAATTGCTTAATTTGCCTCGGACACATTTTATAATGCTTACTAGTAAGTTGTCCATTAATGTTCGATAAATTCATGATTTCATAATGTACATTTACTGCTCCTCGACTTCATCCCATAGCTCCTATGTTCATCCCAAGAAAAACAAAGCAATAAAAATGAATTCAATTTGTTTCTTATTCTTGTGATTTTTTAAACAGTAAGCATACATGTTTGTGAAAAGTTACAATAAAGATTGTGCTGTATTTGTTTGTTTAGCGATGAGATGAATATATGTTTAGTGAAATATAAAAAAGGAACAGTTCCCTTTATGAATATACTTTAAAATGGGATGCATTTTTACATGCTTTATAAAGAAAGTTAGTTTCTAAAATTCTTCATAACGTTGCTTTATTTTCCATAACAACAGAGATTCCGACCGCCGACTTATAAACTTGATGAGTCGAAATAATTCTATGTCTGAGAAATAATTAAATAAGTACCATTGCCACATAAAAGTCAACTGAAAGTGACTATTTGGTCACTCTTTCTGGAACTGAAAGTCACTATTTGGTCCCTTTTTTCGTCAGCATTGGTCACTAAAGTCACTATTTTGAACGACATTGATCGCTACCAGCCCTGCAATCTCGATATTTTGGGAGTTTTTCTTGGCATGTTATTTTAATTCTAGAGTCAAAACTGAATTTGTTTTACTACGGTCCGGGTTTTTGAAGAAATTCCAGGAGAAATATAGGAATTTGTATGTAAATTCCAATAGCTGTTTGGAATTTCTTCGAATATTCCTTCAGAAACTTATTTTAAAATTCTGTTCGAAAATCTTTTCATGTTCTTTTTCGGTTATTTCTTCAAAAATTGAATCGGAAATTTCTTCAGGAATTTCTTCGAAAATCTCTTTAGAAAAGCCACCAAGAATTAATTTGGACATTTATCCAGGGATTCCTTCAGAAACCCTTCCGGAAAGGCATTTTTAATATTTTCAGAAATTCTTTTGGAACTTTCTCCAGGAAGTTTTTAGAAAATTACTTCAGTAAACCATACAAAAATACTGCAGGAATAGTTCCGGAAAGAATTCAAATTTGGAGGAATTTCTAAAGGTATTTGAGAGTTAAACTTATTTTCAAATAAAAAAAACACTTAAAAACGTTTTTAAAATAAATTGGACATTTATCATTCTGAAGAGATTCCCTAAATAGTGCTTAAAGTTATTTAAAGGGAAATTTTCGAAGGTCTACAGGAATTTCTGGAAGAGTTGGTAAAGGAATATCCGAAGGGATTCCTATAAGAAATTTGAAAAGAAGTCCTGGAGAATTCCAGAGGAAAATTTCTAAAGAATACCAGAAAAATCTTCCTAGAGTTTCCGAAGAAATGTTTTGAGGAATTACTGGAAGATTTTCTATTAGAAATTTCTGAAGGATTTCTCCCAAATGGATTTTCGAATGTATTCCCAAAACAGTTCTTGAAGGATTTTCCATGGGTATCTAATTCTTAAAGGAATGTTCAAAGGAATCCCTAAAAATACTGACGAAATTCCCAAAAGACTCCGTAAAGGAATTTCCGAAGAAATCCCTCAAGTAGAAGGAAATTTCTGATGGAACTTTTGAAGGAATTTCGGAAAGAATTTCCGAAGGAATACCCTAATAAATTTTCAAGGCAATTCTTGGTGGAAGTTCTGAAGGAATTCATTAGGGAAATTTTAAATTAATTCTTAGAAATCCTTTCTCGAATTTTCTGAGGAATATCTTGAGGAATTTCCACACGAATTTCTGAATTTATATCCGAAGTACTTTGCAATGAAGTCATGTGTTGTGATGCGGAAATGTCCTAGTGGAGGATGTAATGTAAACTTTTGCTAGGATGTTCCCCCCATCAGTCTGACTGAGGCCAGCAATTGTACAAAAAAACCTAAAATTCATAAAAAACATTAAATGCCTTGCTGCGTGATTTTTTTTCTCAGCTCAAAATTCTTCACGCCGATTCACGCCGCCGCCGCCGCCGCCGCCGAACATTGCTTACGGCGTGACGCCGCCGACGCCGCCGCCGCCGGTGTAAAAATGAGCCACCCTATTGTACATACTCAAGTTATTTATTCCACATGTTCAGTGAACATCATAATGTTTGCTAGTATATAAGCTAGTACCACACAGTTTTGAATCTGGAATTAAGACTTGCCAGAAAAATCCAAAAATATAGGGATTTCAGTCGATCCATCATCATACTTCTTCGAATATTTTCGAGAATTCCTTAGGATTCAGGATTTACTTCGAAAATGTCTTCAGTAAGTGATATGTCATGAATTTATTCAATAGTTCGTTCGGGAAATCCTCCCTTGGGAATCAATTCAATTAGTCACCCAAAAATGTTTGCAGGTAAACCTGCAAAAAAATTCCTATAGGAATTCCATCGTGAATTTCTTCTCTCTCCAAAAGGAATTTCTTCAAAAATCCTTCGCAAATAATCTAGAAATACCTTCAAAAACTTTTTAAGGAATTCTTTCGAAAATCCCTTTAAAAATTTGTCTAAGAATTATTTTAGAAACTCTTCCCGATATTCCATCGGAGATTCCATACCATCGGCTCCCATGATTGCGAAGGAATTTCTCTCAGGTATTTCCGAATGAATTTCTGAAGGAATTTTCAAATGAGATTCTGAAGGAATTTCCGTAATTTTTGAATTTCTCTGTGAAATTCTTCAAGAATTTATCCGGAATTTCTAAGGAAATTACTTTGGAAATAGATCCAGATTTTTTAATTACATCAAGATATTGCATCAAAAATTCCTTAAAAAATCCTCGTGTTTCTGCTCAGAGTGTTTCATTTGTAGCACCAGTTGTCTCTTTTCAAGCTCCAATTGGTTTTGTTCCAGCTGTGGTTTTGTTCGTCCAGGAGTTCTGCCTTCCGACTCAACGAAGTCGAACGTATCGAAGCTGTAGCTCGTGGTGGCGAATAATGGGGACAGACCCAGGCTACTGACAGGGTGGCCACTGAAAATCTATTTTCAAATTCCCGGTTTTTTCCCGCTTTTCCCGATAATTTTTGTCATTTTTTCCCGGTTTTTATTTAACTTAAAAAAAAAACATGGAAAGAGTTTTAAAACTTTGATTGGGTGTTTTATTTTTTCTCTAAACCAGAGGCCAGTTTTATATCGAAGCGACTGATAATTTGTAACGAACTTTTGAAATAGGTTGCAAGCCTCTTTAATAAAGAAATAAAAAAAAAAAAAAAAAACTTTTGAAATAAATACTTAAATTTACCAACAACGAGTAATGCGAAATGCTTTAATCAACAGACAGACTTAAACTGTGCGCTTCGTGGTCATGTAATGGTAGTGTCAACGGGCATTTAATCACCACAATACCACATAAGTACCTTATTACAAAGTTCTTATTCTTTTATTGGTTGCAAAACTTTCGTAAGTTTCTGACAGAATCAATGGACATTGCATGCCAGTTTAGTTTTATTCTTATTTCTCAGTACATAATGATCACAGAAAGTAGTACAAACGTATAGTATCTTATAGTACAGCAGAACTATTTTCAATGTTCAGTTCTCTATTTGATCTTATTCAGACTATAGCAGTGACAGTAAAGACAGTAAAGCAGTGTATAACCTCATCATAGTTATTGGTATTGCTTTGTTTAAAGCACAAAATTATAAAACAACTAATTTGAACACAGCTTAATCTGACGACCCAAATCTTTATTTCCGATCAAAATCATTATTTTGTTTTCAAAAATATATTTACCAACATTTTAGGTAATTCTAGGCATTCGTAATTTAATCAATATTATAATTAAACTTTCTAAAATTTGGCGTTCTTATTTCTAGTTCTATCCATTAAAATAAAATCTTGATTTTTTTATTGAAAAGTTATGCAGAAATGTGTGTTTCAGTAGTATGGGAGCCCCTTTCTAGAGCGGGAGGGGACTTGAACCATCGTAGAAACATTTCTTGTCTTCAAAAACTTCGACATGCCAAATTTAGTTCCACTTGCTCGAATAATTCTCGAGTTAAGCAGACGTTTACGTTTTATTTATACGGGAGCCCCCCTCTCAGAGTGGGTAGGTGTCTCGAACCCCTCATAAGAACCTTCCCTGGCCCCAAAAATCTCTGTATTCAAATTTTAACGCCGTTCGGTTATGTATTGTCCATGTATATAATGGCCAGACAGGAGGTCCTTCATAGCTTAGTTGGTTAAAAGCACCAGTCTAGCATACTGAAGGTTGTGTGTTCGAGGTCCATCGAAGGAAAGTGGTTACCTCCAATACATTTTTCAAATTAAAAAAAATTGTACATATTCACATCTGAGTGTTCAAAACATAGTAAATTAATGTCAAATTCGGGTGGCCTAATACCCGGAAAATAGGCAATTAACTTTGATTGAACTGAATATGTATTTATGATATACTTGCAGACCCAACGAACTTCGTTTCGCCTAAATTTGATTTATTCGCTGATTAGTTCTCGAGTTATTCTTCTTCTTCTTCTTCTTATTGGCATTAACATCCCCACACTGGGACATAGCCGCCTCGCAGCTTAGTGTTCATTAAGCACTTCCACAGTTATTAACTGCGAGGTTTCTAAGCCAGGTTACCATTTTTGCATTCGTATATCATGAGGCTAACACGATGATACTTTTATGCCCAGGGAAGTCGAGACAATTTCCAATCCGAAAATTGCCTAGACCGGCACCGGGAATCGAACCCAGCCACCCTCAGCATGGTCTTGCTTTGTAGCCACGCGTCTTACCGCACGGCTAAGGAGGGCCCCCTCGAGTTATGCAGAAATTTATGCTTCATTTGTATGGGGGGGAGCTTTCCTAAGCGGGGAGGGGTCTCGAACCATCTCAAAAATCTTCCCCGGCCCCAAAAACCTATGCATACAAATTTTCACGCCGTTCGGTTCAGTAGTTTCCGAGTCTATAAGGTTCAGACAGACAGAAATTCATTTTTAAGTGTATAGAAGATGTCATTCGAAATTGATATCAAAATGAGCTAGTGGCAATATAAACTGGATTAGGAAAAAGGTCTACCCATGTTTTGTACCTTACAAATACCATATACTGAAAACAAATAATTCAGTTATAGCTCAGCTTAGCTTAGAATGCGACTGAGTAATAAACATTAAATAATAAATCTCAATAGATTTGAATGTAACTTGACGAAAATTTATTTTTCCCGGTACATGTCCTGAATTCCCGGTTTTTCCCGCTTTTTTTCCCGGTGACTTCAATTTCCCGTCTTTTTCCCGCTTTTCCCGTTTTTGCCGGTTCGGTGGCCACCCTGACTACTGAGTTGGCTACACTAGCATCGACACCTGCACAACACCTGAAATTGCCAATACTTATCGTATTTGTCACAAGTCACAAAATCGGACTTTTTGACTTCCCCCAGGCAACACAAATTCAGGCACCTACCGGATCGTTGCTAACCAAGGGAGAACTAGATTTATCGCAAGCTATGTCAGATTATTTGATCTTGAAGTTTTGAAAATAAAACAAAACTAATTACATCTTCACTTAGCCGAAAAACACGTTTTTTCGTCCAAATCTAGCCGAATTCTATTTGGCCGACTGGACGTTAGACTGAAACGGTCTTTAGGCCGAAAACGTAATTTTGCCGAAAGCGACAAACGGCCGAAATTGACATACTGCTGCTATTTCGGCCGAAAAAAATGTTTTGCAGAAAATTAAAACGGTAAACTACTGCTAAACAGACACATGATTCCTATTTATTTAAATAAAGCTAAGATGAAAAGCAGGCAAAATATAATCAAAAGTCCATAATATATTCAGACATCATTACATCATACATCATTAAGCGAATAAGAAGCCGCAGAGCCAAAACTCATGCCAAAAAGCTATTGCATGAGAAAGAAAAAGGTGGAAAAATAACGAAAAGCTCTCGGCTCCAATTAAAAATACACTGATTCATCCTGCTGGCGGTAATTGTGCCTTTCTCGTGAATTAAAAAAAATATTATTTTGGCCATAACTTTTGCGTTCGATCCGGTAAATTTTCAATAGGAAACAGTGGAACCTGATTACCTGTTTTACGCAATCTGTTGCGAGCAAATTGGTTAACGGTCGGTGCTCATAAAAAGGGAGGTAAACTATTTCAAGCGATTATAGTATAAAAAAGTCATATTTTGGCCTTCGTTTCTGATGACATAGGGGGAATGACGGCTTTGGCAGGTTTTGTTCTATTATTGGCAGGGGTTTTTTTATGACTGACTAGGCTCTAATTTGGCCTAAACATTCTTCGCATATCAAAGAATATTGTGGCCAAATTTCATAAAATTTGGTCCAAAAAAGACCCCTGCCAATAATAGAACAAAACCTGCCAAAGCTGTCTTTCCCCCTAATTCGATCCGACCAATTTTCAATAGAAATCAATGGGACAGGATTCCTTGTTGCATTCAATATTACTGGTCGCGAGCAAATCGGTTAAGGGTATGTAAGTACCAAAAAAGTGAGCTTATTTTTGTGCGCACAGACACACACACATACACACACGCACACACTGATATCAGCTCGATTCGTCGAGCTGAGTTTATTTGTTTATAACACTATGAGTCTCCGGGCCTTCCATAAAAAGTTTTTTTTGCGCGAGTATATAGATTTTACATATACTTAGTATATGAGAAAGGCTAAAAGATCATAATGCTCATTGGCTCCGATTGATCAATTGTTGGATACTGCAAGAAAAATGTATTTATGGAGTTTTGCATATTACAAAAAGGTTACATAATATTTTCATCACTTCATGAATTGAAGAAATTTATTATAGACATCAATCAAGTGAAGTTTTGATTTCAGCTAATTTCAATTTTGTATAACTATTTTGCCTTATAGGGTATCTGTTCCATTATTAATAACATGCTCCTATATCAATAACATTCGCAAAACAGACAATTTAGGCTCAATTTGTGTCGTGTTTTGTTGTTTTCCGGCGTGCTCACTGCTGAAAAAAATCACAAAAATGAGAAATAAAACAATTAGCGCACCAATTATTTGTTTTCGAATGGTATTGATTTGGGTACATGGTATGAATTCAAGGAGCAGTTCCCCTATTCGTAATTCGAATGAGATCCATACACGTAAAATATTATTTATCCAACCCTCGTTCAAAAAAACCCAGATTAATCCACCTAGCGGTGATGGTGCCTTTCTCGTTCGTTCAAAAGGTTTGGAAAAATTTTAAATAACACCAATATGTGGATTGGTCTTATTTTTCATATTTGTTTATATGCATAAAAAAATTCTCGCCAAACGCAATTTGTTGCAAACAAATCGGATGAGCATAAAAGCAAAAAATGGCATTTTATTTAGTAGTTTTAAAATTAGTATTTTCGCCATAACTTTTGACCCAATTGTACGATCCGGCCATGTTTCTATAGGAAACAATGGGACAAGATTCTGCGTCGAATGCAATCTGTTGCGAGCGACCTGAGAAGCACACATTGCACATCAATCACAGTAACTTATATATGACCGGATTCAGTCACAATATGGTTACTGCAACCAGATTTGTTGAAATTGTGTTGCTTGGGGAATAGATGAAGTATAAGTGCTAAGAAAGTGAGCTAGACTTTTTTTCAACTCTTTTCACAATAAATAGTAATTTGACCATAACATCTAAGCCTATAGTCCGATCTGGCTAATTTTCAATAAGAAAAAAATATGAGACATTCTGCGTCGAATGCAAATGCGAGCAAATCGGTTGAGGAAAAGTGCCTGAAAAATGAGTGACATATTTTACGCGATTTTTTCGTATGAACTTGTATTTTGGCCATAACTTTCGATCCCATAGTTCGATCTGGCCAATTTAAAATAGGAAACAATGGGACAGGATTCTGCGTCGAATGCATTTTGTTGCGAGCAAATCGGTTGAGGCTAAGTGCCCGAAAAATGAGTGACATTTTTTACGCGATTTTTTCGTATGAATTTGTATTTTGGCCATAACTTTCGATCCCATAGTTCGATCTGGCCAATTTCAAATAGGAAACAATGGGACAGGATTCTGCGTCGAATGCAATTTGTTGCGAGCAAATCGGTTGAGGCTAAGTGCCCGAAAAATGAGTGACATTTTCTACGCGATTTTTTCGTATGAATTTGTATTTTGGCCAAAACTTCTGATCCCATAGTTCGATCTGGCCAATTTCAAATAGGAAACAATGGGACAGGATTCTGCGTCGAATGCAACTTGTTGCGAACAAATCAGTTGAGGATAAGTGCCCGAAAAATGAGTGACATTTTTTACGCGTTTTTTTCGTATGAATTTGTATTTTGGCCATAACTTCTGATCCCATAGTTCGATCTGGCCAATTTCAAATAGAAAACAATAAGACAGGATTTTGCATCAAAGGCAACTTGTTGCGAGCAAATCGGTTGAGAATAATTTCCCGAAAAATGAGTGACATTTTTTACGCGATTTTTTCGTATGAATTTGTATTTTGGCCATAACTTCTGATCCCATAGTCCGATCTGACCAATTTCAAATAGGAAAAATCGGGACAGGATTCGACGTCGAATGCAACTTGTTGTGAGCAAATCGATTGAAGATAAGTGCCCGGAAAATGAGTGACATTTTTTACGCGATTTTTTCGTATGAATTTGTATTTTGGCCATAACTTTTGATGCCATAGTTTGATCTGGCCAATTTCAAATAGGAAACAATGGGACAGGATTCTGCGTCGAATGCAACTTGTTGCGAGCAAATCGGTTGAGGATAAGTGCCCGTAAAATGAGTGACATTTTTTACGCGATTTTTTCGTATGAATTTGTATTTTGGCCATAACTTCTGATCCCATAGTTCGATCTGGCCAATTTCAAATAGGAATCAATGGGAAAGGATTATGCGTCGAATGCAACTTGTTGCGAGCAAATCAGTTGAGGATAAGTGCCCGAAAAATGAGTGACATTTTTACGCGATTTTCGTATAAATTTGTATTTTGGCCATAACTTCTGATCCCATAGTCCGATCTGGCCAATTTCAAATAGGAAACAATGGGACAGGATTCTGCGTCGATTGCAACTTGTTGCAAGCAAATCGGTTGAGGGTAAGTGTCCGAAAAATGAGTGACATTTTTTGAGTAGTTTAGCGCACACACACACACATACACACACACACATACACACACACACACAGACATCACCTCGATTCGTCGAACTGAGTCGATTGGTATATAACACTATGGGTCTCCGGGCCTTCTATAAAAAGTTTGTTTTTGGAGCGATCATATAGCCTTTACCGTATACTTAGTATACGAGAAAGGCAAAACATTAACATCTTCAATGATGGACGAGCAATGGCTATATAACAGTCAACATGAGACAATTTTATGCAGAACAGCAGTATGAACAATCGGCGAAGCGTAATCTAAATATATGCCTTTCAATATCAGTTATGCTTTCAATTATGAAGTCTTATCCGCCGCCAGCGAACACTGCCCGCTTTAAAATGGCTTTAAATTTGACATGAGCTTTGCGTTGGCGGCCAGGCGATCGTGTCGTTTAATTTAACAGACAAACACATTCCCATCCCACCCGACAAATGAAATCCCTCATTGAATTGTCTATTAAGGCATTTTGTCGTGCACCGTACCGCAGCTCAAATTTGAATATTCAATTTTTCCGGGAAGTTTATTTTTGGCTTTTTCTAACAGTTCTGTGCCATTTCCGCATGAAGTTTTCTAATTATATAAGTTCCTCCTCTATCGTTCCGTTTAGACATTTGTTATCGAGATATGTTGACGCAATAGAAGAAGACAGTAGCTTATCAGTGTTAGTCGATTCTTGAAAACTTTAATAACTGAAATTGAATTTAATTTAGGAAACCCTCAGAACAGCAAACTGTAATATATCTGGGGCATTTTTCCACGAGGGAACTTTACGAAGATTATAAATTGTGCCCAGTGCTCAAAGAACGTCGATGTTTCAATGTCAACTGTTTAGTTCAATTATTGCTACAATTTCATGATAAATTTATAATCACTCTTTCATTTATGCTGTGCTTAAAAAATCCTCTGTCAGTATATTTGCACGCCTCGATGGAGCAAGTAATTGTTGCGTCATTATAAACAGATTTGTCAAACTTCATCCGAAGCTGTTTCTATCCTGTCTAGTTCAAATCAACGCAGCGACGATGACGCCCGCATTCTGATTTACCACCCCGTGGATCCAACGTTTCATTAAATTTCAATCTATCATCGCTCTAGTTCACGCGACTGACGCTAAGTCGCTTCTTTTTTTTCCGGATGGTACCCATTTTACAGAGGGCTCTCGCTCCTCCTATATGTATGTAGCTTTCCATTGTTGTTTGTTATTTCCGCGAGGTGCTGTCGAAAAAAAAAGCGCTTTCGGGTCCACATTCACGCCTCAGAGTGACGAGACCGACGCTTCTCACACAGGCTGTTGACAGCTTTGGTTATCTCGATCCATCCCGCAGCCACCGAACGAAGGCAAAGCAGTTCAGCAAGCAACTCCGCCGCTCTGAATCGCGTTGGCGTCGTCCAGATGGGCGGAAAAATCGCTGCCCATTTCAGCTGGCATGATGATGGGAATGAAGCGAGCAAATGTTTGGAGATTTTTTGAAAAAGCTTAATTTTAAAATTGAATTAAATGTCTATCTCCGTGAGCTTTTGTTAGTCAGTGATAACGAGTTGATTGACGTGAAAATACAAATTCGTGTAAAGAATATCAAACAAAACGATTGTTGGCGTAATGTTTTTAATCCTGTAGGCATTGCCTTCAGTGAACTTCATGTGGGATCTAATAAGACACTTAGCAGAGGAGTATGTACCTAGGTATAGGTTTTGGAATACGCACGACGTCTTATTTGGACCCGTGCTAAGTTATCGAAGGTAATCAATAGTTATTTATCAAATATATTTTGTACTAGCAGACCCGACGAACTTCGTTTCGCCTAAAAATGATTTATTATGTGATTAGTTCTCGAGTTATGAAGAAATTTATGTTGCATTTGTATGGGAGCCCCCTTTCCAAAGGGGAGAGGGGTCTTGAACCATCTTAAGAACCTTCCCCGGCCAAACACCAAACTTTCACACCGATCTGTTCAGTGGTTTCCGAGTCTATAAGGGTAAGACAGACAGAAATTAATTTTTATGTATATAGAAGATATATTGCCATCTATAGTGTGACAATTAATCGCCAATTTTTAAATTGAAAGTAAAATTCGAAGTAGTGGCCTTTTCGGTAAGCATATTTCCATGGATCAGATAGACGTAACAAAACTAGGCCTATGAGTTATGGATAGATGAAAAACGTGCCAACATTGAATACAATACCATTCCGATTTACATTTCGAATATTACTCATATTCCTATAACTAGGATGCTGAGTTCGTTTGCAAATTTTGATCATCTTTTATAAACATTATTGAAAATTTTGATTTTAGCTTGTTAATTCGACTAGAGTAAAGTAACAAATATATAACAGGCAGCGTTATTTAGTTATATGCTTTTTAGTTAGAAAAACAGAAAATAAATTATAACAAACAGTAATAATGAAACAAATCCTGTTATAGTTTTGATAAAATATTTATTCTATATTTAAATGCCATTCAAATTGGCAATTACAATTAAAAAATATAAAAACCTGTTATAAATATTTGAAGTTGTTATAAATTTGATAATATTTTGTTTTATCGTCCTGGTCGGAAATGCGCCAGTGTTTGAGATCTACATAAGTCATGTTCGGGATTTCAGTCAAAACGGTATCAAGCGCTTCCGCACGCGTAGTAACAAAATGAAACCGGATGACTGGTTAATGTAATTTATTAAAACATCAATCTTCTTATAGTGCTATTCTAACCTTTCATATTATGTGTTTTTCTCATTGCATTTTATAATGCGCGTTTTTGTTGACAGCCTTTTATTTCCTTGTTGGGTATTTCAATCACTGCGACCATTTGTTAGAACTATTGGGATATATATATATCGACACGGTTGTTTCATAAGGGCCAATGTCGCAAACGTAAACAATGCCTTTTCCTGCAAATTTCTCCACAACTAGGACCGCTCCCAGCTAACAACCACTTGGAACTGATGGCGCTCTGCGCCTTCTATCGAACGGAAGTGGAAAATACCGCCAGAAGTCTTCAATCTTCCAGAAATCAGCAGCAGAAGTCAATGTTTACGTTTGCGACTTTCGCCCTTTTGAAACAACAATGTCGATATATGCCCAATTTTATGTATCTATGGCACATTATTGCTATTAAAGAGCAACCGCATCACCGCAGAGAGATTTCAGTTCTTCGACGGGGGCTGATAGAACCCTCTGAAGTTTGAAGAACAAATCCCAACACGGTAGTACGATTCATCAGAACCACAATTCCGAATTGGGAAAACGCTGTTGACTGGCAGCGTTTTCCCAGTTCGGTACTATGGCTCTGATGAATCGTACTACCGTATTGGGATTTGTTCTTCAAACTTCAGAGGGTTCCATCACTTATCAGCCCCCTGTTGACGAACTGAAATCTCTTTCTGAAAATTGCCGCACAATGGCATAAAAGATGTTCCGAGTCCTCCATTTCTTAATCTCACCTTTACACAGAGCTCTAATCAGTCAGAGGGATCAGCAGATCAACCAAATTCGTATCCGCTTCTTTCCCAATTAATCAGCACTCTGGAGCTTGTAGATTCATGTCATCGACTTCTAAACCAGCCTAAGTTACCTTGAGTTTACTTGAGTTACGTTTTTATAATTTACTCCATTGATTCCTTCCAAAAGATGGGTCATCTAAAAGCAAATTATAGTCGTTCCATACTATTCCGACCATCACTTATATGTATTAACAAGGACAGTAAGAACTAGAGGACAGTGTGGTAGATCTTACTCCGTAGTGCAACACGAAAAGGTGTCTACCAAGAATTACAGGCTCCGTTAACTGCCTGGCTAATTGTTTTAGCCCCTAGGCTATTCATTTCCTCAGCACGGGTCGCCTGACACCTTGGGATTCGGGGTTAGGGACGTCATATTGTCAGCTTCAGTGCTGTACCGAGCCTGGCGATATGACCGGATTTACACCGTTACGCACTACATCAGAGTATCCATATCCCAGTAACGGAGTCCACTGCATAGACGGCGGACGTCACTGGCAGTTACAAGTTTCGCAACGTGAATTCCTGGCGACCTGAAAGAAGCGTGCTGTAATCAGCCGGGTGGCATCCCTATCTCACACAATAGGTTTGTTTTGCAGCCAACATTACGCGACCGTATCCCACTGACAGTTCTGTATCCTAATGAGAATCAAACGTGATGTTTGTAAACAAAACAAATACTATCATGAATTTTACATTGAGATGTTGACTACAAAAACATGGCATCGTGCCACCGACCTGGCTGTAATAGGTTGATTACCAATCGGTAATCATTGCAGGGTCGTGAATATCAGCATTCGGACAGAGCATCATCCATCCACGTAAGACGACGGTCGTATTCACCTACAAAGGGAGCAACAAAACGGCTAAGTACCTATTCGCTTTGTATTGTTTGCATGCGGTGGAGTTGGTTACACTTTTTTCTCGACAGAAAATTCGAACAGTGCAGAAAAAGTGGGCAGTAGCCTGGTCCAAAAACATTTTTTTCTTAAATAAGTTCATTTAAGTTTTTTTGCATACATGGAAGCGAGTGACGGCGATTCGCCTGCAAAAGATAATGTTGTTCGCACGCGATATTACCAGGCCACATCACCTGGTCTCTGGGTTGTTTACCTTTGGCAGAAAGTAAATGTAGGCAGATGTATAATGTAGAATATTTGGTTTATGTGCCCTCGCGGGCTGTCGAAATTGAAGGTGTTACCAACGCAGCGAGCCCTAATTGCACGGAAGTACTCGCAGGGAAAAGTCGTTTGAAGAACGTATTGGAATCTACCGTGGACATTCTGGATTGCAAGGAATTGCATTCAGAAGCTATGTTAGATGGTAAGAAAGTATATTCAAAGTCACGTTGTTATCGCTACGAAAAGAGGAAGAAACTGTCTTCCCCGGAATCGCACCGTAAGAAAACACAAAACATCCCCAGAAGCTTGCCAAAATCTGATGGTAAAGGGAGTTTATTTCAAATTCCGAAGCAGCCTGTCTATACTGCTCCTTTTGACCCATGTTGCAGTAAGACATTCACACCATTGCCTAAATCCGATATTATAAAGAAACATCAGTCAAGATTCCTCAAGATTCTCTGAGCAGAAAACTACTACTCGGACTTCCAAGTAAAGAATCTTGTCCAAGCGAGGATTGAGATCCTTTTAAGGAAAAGCCCGTTCGAGTAAGTAGTGCATAAATAAGCACTTTCTCGAATAGCATAGCATAGCATATGTGATTGTACAAATCGTGGGTGGCTATACAATGCTCAATCCCCGCTTAACTCTTCAAAAGGACCCAAGCAACATTTCTTTCATGAATCAATTTGAATAGCGCAATCAACAGAACAATATGAAAGCTATTGATTGCAGTATTAAAATTAATTCATCAAAAAATGCTACACTTAGGTCCCTTTGAAAAGCCAAGCGAGAATTGAACAATCTACTGTATATTGTCGCAAATTGGTACTTGGGATTAGTACCTTTTCCTATACAGTAGCAGTTGTATACCTGGCCACGTCCTTACAATCACGGAAGGAAGGGAAGGAATGTTAGTTCAACATCTACTAGTGAAGATGCAGGGAACCCATACTACCTTCATAGATGTCTCGGGAAGGAAAATTTGTGTTAGTGGGTAAGGTGAATAATAAGGAGCTCTATTCGACAATATAGAGCGTTTGTCAATAACAGTATATGCTGAAAAAATAATAAAATATATTCATCAATTTACTTACGAACCGTCCAAAGGAGGACAAAGTAACCTGGATTTTACAAATGTTTCGCATTCCTACCTGAAACACGTCCGATCACGCACCAAATGTTTACTCACTCGGCCGCGCGAACTATCTGCAAAACACAAAATTTCAGCAAATCGCGCGATCGTACTGCCGTCCGAAACAAGAGCCAACACGCACTGAACTAATTAACTTTATTACCGGCCGCGCGCTGCAAAACACAAAATTTCGGCAAATCGCGCGATCGTTCTGCCGTCCGAAACAAGAGCCAACACGCACTGAACTAATTAACTTTATTACCGGCCGCGCAATCGCATAAATAAGCACTTTCTCGAATGGGCGTAAAACCTTCTTATCTTTTGTATCAACAGAATTTACATATACCCCAAATGATATAATATTGACTTATATCTAGAATTACTATCTACTTACAGATAACACAGGTACAATTCGGTAAAACGATTACTGTTACAATACAGCCTTCAATGGGGTATGGGACTAATTTTCGGCATAGTATCAATTTTTGTCATATTCTACAAAACCAATGAAATTTGTCACTTTTTTTGGCTTGCAATAAGCCCGCTTGTTGCTGGATAAAATGCTAATGATCATATAGGGTTTAACTGTATATTTGTGTCACATGCAAATGGACGCAACACTGTTTTCCTAAAATGATCAAAAAAGCACTATTACTTGGTGTTGAAAATTCACTGAGTAGAACGTAGAACTTATTAAACCAGCAAAGGAGGGTAGAACAGATTCAATTAGCGTCATATTGTGACATCAACGAAATGGAATTTCATTTATTTGATATTTCATTAAGATTTCTTTCCTAAATATAAAAACCCAGATTAATCCACCTAGCAGTGATGTAGCCTTTCTCGTGAGTTATAGAAACAGTATTTTGACCATAACTTTTGAGCCCATAGTCCGATATAACCAATTTTCAATAGGAAACAATGGGACAGGCAACTTGTTGCGAGCAAATCGGTTAAGGATAAGTGCCTAAAAAATGAGTGAGAAATTTTCACGCGCTTGTTTTTGATATAAAAAAATGTATTTTGGCCATAACTTCTGAGCCCATAGTCCGATCCGGCCAATTTTCAATAGGAAACAATGGGACAGCACTATGCGTCGAATGCAACTTGTTGCGAGCAAATCGGTAAAGGATAAGTGCCTGAAAAATGAGTGACATTTTTGCATAGTTTTGCGCACACACACACATACATACATACACACATACACACACACACACACACACACACACACACACAGACATCACCTCAATTCGTCGAGCTGAGTCGATCGGTATATAACACTATGGGTCTCCGGGCCTCCTATAAAAAGTTCGTTTTCGGAGCGAACAAAGCCTTTACGTATACTATATACGAGAAAGGCAAACGTATTGTGACAAGGAGTTATTTAACGTACTACTCACCCACCACGTTATGACACGTTATGGCTAAATGTATAATTCGCTTCTATAATCCAGTAATGTAGAAATTGTGAATTTTGAACCCCTTCCCTTCTCACTGCGTAATGCTTTTTATATGATAGTTGTTTTTGCCTTTCTCGTATACTAAGTATACGGTAAAGGCTATATGATCGCTCCAAAAACAAACTTTTTATAGAAGGCCCGGAGACCCATAGTATTATATACCAATCGACTCAGTTCGACGAATTGAGGTGATGTCTGTGTGGGTGTGTGTGTTTTTTTTTCTTCCTAAACAATGGAGGGGGAATCTGCTCAACAGACATCCTGGGTTGACCAGGAAGTGCGGGGTTAGGGATCACCGAGGCAGGCAGGACTACATCCCCGACCCGCTAAACCGTTTCCATTTCCGCCAAGCCCATAGTCCCTTCGGTACAACCAGAAAGTAATGCTTCAAAGGGGGGCCAGTGCACAACGCACCCTCGAGGTTAGCTGCGTGTCCTTGCAGCACCGAACATCGTAACTCGCTTTTTTAGAAGAACACCATGGTATCGTGCCAGTGCGTTGCCGGCTTTCCAGGTGGCCTTACCACGCCCTATGTCCTCGGAAGGTGGGAAGGGTCGACTTCGCGCCTGCTTCCCTCTGCACGACTGGTATCAAGAATGATGATGCCGCGTGCACCCCAAATTGACCTTTCTGCGATAGGGCCTATTCGCCAGCACACAGAGGGACTTGCCGACGCGAGGCCTACGCCTGCCCCAGCCTTGAGGAGGACCCCTTTCCGTCCTCGGGCTCGGAACCCGCCCGGTTGACCGACGCCGCGAAAGCGACGATACCATGTTGTTCTTCGCGCGGCCACTTGTTCGATAAAAGGATCGAGTTCGACCACAGCGCATGACCACCGGTATGACCCATGAAGCCGACTCCGATCCCTTGGACCACCTCTTATTTGCGCCTGAACTAGCCATCCTTGAGTCCACGCGCCACCTTCTGTGTAGCTCCGAGACGATTTGGGCGATAGCCGATAAAACGGCGTTCCAGCCAACTTCATCTTTACACATCCTCCGAACTAGGTTGTCCGGGGCAGTGTCCAGACCACATGTGGCAAGCATGTGGTCACGCATTGCGCGAAAACGTGAGCACACGAACAACACGTGTTCCGCCGTTTCCTCTAAACCTGCGCACACCAAACACTCGGGCGAGGCCAAGCAAGCCAGCTGCGTTACCTGCACTGTGATTTTGCAGCACGCTTAAACGCCGGGCACATCGAACCCCCCATGGGGTGCTTGCTGTTCACAGCTTTGCTGGAACAAATCAAACAATTGGGAGGGTTCGTGAAGCATTGTGCAGCATTGGGTATTTCACATTTCTAGCCGGAATAAAGTTAAATTTTCAAAATTGTCCTAGAGCAGTCCAAATATGTCTAAAACTTCTCTAAATAGTAGGCGAGAAACTTCAAGTACTAGGTTTTCTATTTATATTTAAAGTTTTATCACTACACTTCTAGAAAGTTAGAGGTTTTTCATTGAGGAAATTAACGGTTTTCTCTGTTGAATTTGATTACGTTCGGTATGTTCTATTGTGGTCAAATATTTGTCACAGTAATCGACAGATCAGTACATACCATGAAAAAGTAGACAAAATAGTATCATGTAAACATATTTTTGACAAGAATAAATGGTTCTGAACAGAAATACAAAAGAGTAATTCGAAGTCCATTTTCGAGCTAAAACTAGTTAATGCTACTCATATTTTCAAAAAGCATAAAACACTTATTCGATGATATTCGGTAATATTTCAGTATAGAGATGACGCATTTATGTCTATATTTCAGGATCCCGAAGAAAAATCTTGCGCAAATTTGCGCCATTTTGAAAGAGGATGTTTTTACTTTGGTACTGTATTTAAGGCATTTATGACCTATATCATACATTCAACCTCCCTATGCAAAGAGGAAGAGTCATAGAGCAATTTCCATGACACCATCTTTTAGCTCTATTTTTCCCCTTCCAAACACATAGAGTTGAGCTGATTTCAGTAGAAGCGATGACGAGAACGAATTAATTAAAATTACCAATGTTTTTCAAGGTTTTAAAGGGTAAAGCACATGGGTCAAAAAGTGAAAATTAAGAAAACTAATATTTCAGCTAAATTATCCTCGCAGTATCATTAAATATGGTGAAATATAGCAGTTTAAGAGATGAAATAATTTATTCCGGCTAGATTGCAAAAATACCCCTATGTGCGTCGGCAGAGATTGCTTCTGTCAGGGCCTTTGCAGTCCCATTGCTTGTGCCCCGGTTCCAGGCACTTGAAGCAAACTTCGGGTTGCTCGTATATGCGCACAGGGCATACCGACCATCCCACCTTGACGCTCCCTAACTTGACTACCTTGGAGGCGTCCGCTGCAGATAGCCGAACCAATGCTACCTGCGTCCCTGCCGGACCTTTCCGTAGCCGAACGGCTGCGGTGGGCGTCTCCACTTCACACTGTCGCCGCAGTGCCGTGACGAGCTCTTCGACTTCAGTGATCTCGTCCAGGTCTTTAACCCTTAGATTCACCTCCGTCGTGAGTGCCCTCACCTTGACCGTCTCGCCTAGGACCTCCTCCGCCAACTTCTTGTAGGCGGCGCCCTTTTGCGAGACGCCCCGCTTCAGCTCGAGTATCATCTCGCCCATCCGGGAACGTCTTATTCGACGTACGTCGGCGCCGAGTTCACCGAGCTTGACGTCACTCCTCATCGCCTTCAAAACATCCGAGTACTTAGCCTCGTCCGCCGTGATGACTAGGGCATCGCCCCTGGAGCGATTGGCGCCTACCCTAGACTTCTTGCTACTCTCATTCACCTGGGCCTTCTTTTCGGCCCTTGACGTCTTCGGTTTCCTCTTGTTTTTGACCAGGGTCCAGGAGGCGTCATCCCCCTCTATTTCCCTGGTCTGGTGCGGCTGAGAACTTTCAGCCTGCCGTAGCCCCTTACCACCGTCTTTCCTGAGTGGACGGACCTTTCCAGGTCCTTCCTCCCCCGGTTTTGGAGATACCTGACCGGGGTTCAGCTTCCCAGCCCCACTACCCTTGTTCGGGGTAGTAACCCTCCGCGTTTTGGAGCGGCCCCCATGGAGCTCATCCCCTGGAGACTGTCTCCCCCGTTTTTGTGTCTGCTCCGTTGGAGCAGTCACCCCCGACGTACCCGCAAATACTTGAGCATCAGTTAGGGTAGACTTTGGCACCACCGTCTTCGCTGGCACGCCTTCGGTCGATTCGACCTTGCCCGAGTCCGCGAATCCTTGGGGCTCAGTCTGGGTAGACCTCGACTCCACCGATTGCACGGGCTTACACTTGGCCGTCCCGACCGCCCTCTCCAGCTTGGCGTCCAGCATCGACTTTCGAAGTTTCTGCAAGCTCCTCTTGAGGTCCTTGCTGATATTATGCTTCGATGACGCAAAGTCGATGATGGCGTCCAGCTGTTCCGTCGCCACCTCGAAGGCCGAAAGCCCATCGCGTTTGCGGTTCATCGCCTCCACAAGCCATGGGCCGTCAATAACCCCTATCGGCGTTTTTCTAGCCGAGAGGAAGGTTGAGTGACCCACGCTGGCGCTGCGCACTGAGCTGCCGACTATTGCCTCTGGCCTCCTAGGCGGAGACCTGAACAACCCACCTCTTGCGAAGGGGTTGTCGCCTACACTACTACCACTAATCGAAGAATTGACTTGGTTTTCCATTTTGGTCCCACGAGTTGCTCGAGAAAAGAAATCCACCACGCCAGAGCCCAGCATGACGCGGTAAGGGACAATTACTGTGGAGGGTGCCCAGGTACCCCACAGGCTCCGTTAAAGGCCTAGCTCATTATTTCACCCCCCTGGCCATGCATCCCCTCGGCACGGGTCGCTTGACGCCTTGGGATTAGGGGTTAGGG
Organism: Armigeres subalbatus; assembly: GCF_024139115.2. NCBI lineage: Eukaryota > Metazoa > Arthropoda > Insecta > Diptera > Culicidae > Armigeres > Armigeres subalbatus. The sequence continues at coordinate 163,250,400 of NC_085141.1, read as the reverse complement.
ACCATGGTCCCGGTCTAACTCGCAGTGGCCATGGGGAGGGGTCGTGTGTGTGTGTGTGTGTGTGTGTGTGTGTGTGTGTGTGTGTGTGTGTGTGTGTGTGTGTGTGTGTGTGTGTGTGTCTATGTGCGTGCGTATTTGTGTGTGTGTGCGCCCAAAACGACGCAAAAAATGTCACTCATTTTTCGGGCACTTATCCTTAACCGATTTGCTCGCATTCATTGCATTCGACGCTGAATCCGTTCCCATTGTTTCCTATTGAAAATTGGCCAGGTCGGACTATGGGATCGAAAGTTATGGCCAAAATACAAATTTATACGTAAAAATCGCGTAAAAAATGTCACTCATTTTTTGGGCACTTATCTTTAACCGATTTGCTCGCAACAAGTTGCATTCAACGCAGAATCTTTTACTATTGTTTCCTATTGAAAATTGGCCAGGTTGGGATATGGGATCGGTAGTTATGGCCAAAATACAAATTTATACGTAAAAATCGCGTAAAAAATGTCACTCATTTTTTGGGCTTTTATCCTCAACCGATTTTTTCGCAACAAATTGCATTCGACGCAGAATCCTTTCCCATTGTTTCCTATTGAAAATTGGCCAGGTCGGGCTATGGGATCGGAAGTTATGGCCAAAATACAAATTTATACGTAAAATCGCGTAAAAATGTCACTCATATTTCAGGCACTTATTCTCAACCGATTTGCTCGCAACAAATTGCATTCGACGTAGAATCCTTTCCTATTGTTTGCTATTGAAAATTGGCCAGGTCGGGCTATGGGATCGGAAGTTATGGCCAAAATACAAATTTATACGTAAAAATCGCGTAAAAAATGTCACTCACATTTCAGGCACTTATTTTCAACCGATTTGCTCGCAAAAAATTGCATTCGACGCAGAATTCTTTCCTATTGTTTGCTATTGAAAATTGGCCAGGTCGGACTATGGGATCGGAAGTTATGGCCAAAATACACATTCATACGTAAAAATCGCGTAAAAAATGTCACTCATTTTTCAGGCATTTATCCTTAACCGATTTGCTCGCTACAAGTTGCATTCGACGCAGAATCCTGTCCCATTGTTTCCTATTGAAAAATGGCTAGATCAGACTATGGGATCGGAAGTTATGGCCGAAACACCATTTTTGCCTTTTTATACGAAAAGGCTGTAAACTTTTACAGAAGGCCTGGAGACCCAAAGTGTTATATACCAATCGACTCAGCTCGACGAACTGAGATGATGTCTGTGTGTGTGTGCGCGCACCAAAAGTGCGAAAAGTTTAGCTCACTTTTTTGGAACTTATCCTCAACCGATTTAATTCCAACAAGTTTCATTTGACGCGGAATCCTGTCGTATTGTTTTCTATTGATTATGGCCAAAAAAAATTAAATTATGGCCAAAATATACTATGTGTTATAAAAAAGCGAGTAAAAAAGTCTAGCTGACTTTTAATGGACTTACCCTCAACCGATTTACTCACAACAAATTGCATTAGACGCGGAATCCTGTTCTATTATTTTCTGTTGAAAGTCGGCCAGATTGGACTATTACTAACAAAGTTGTACCAAAAGGCTATAATTTATTTCCGAAAATGAACTATCGGATGCTTCCACACTGATACACTTCCCTCATACGGGAGTTTGGCGGGAGTTTGAAAGACGATCATGAGATTTATATCATAACAAATATTGCCCTCCGCTCGCTTGATGGAAATGACATTTTCGTTTTCTTTTTGTGTAGTCGGAGCTTCAGTTCAACTAACATCCAAAAGTGATATCCTTAAAATATATGACTGGGTAAAATAAAACAGGTGTATGTACGTCAAAAAGATTGGAAAAAGAAAAAAAAATGTCGAAATTCTTATTAGCATATTGTAGATCAAGCTGAAAACCGAACCGAGGTCTCGCGACAATCGCATTTTCTCGCATTTCCGGATGTTGCAACTGCATCGCGAGTAGTGCGCAACTGTGCCATAGTCGGGCACCACTCGCGATGCAGTTGCGACATCCGGGAATGGAACAAACTATGATTTTCGGTTTTCAACTGGATCTACAATATCTTTGCCATAAATAATCTGATTTTCATATAACGGACAAAGAAATTTGTCTTTTTTACTCCTAGCTACTAGCTCATCTATTTTCAAGCACACACATTTTACGAAGGTCGAGAAGCATTATTGAGTAACTCAGATGAAAATTGAAAAAAGAAAAAGTTTACCAAAACACCTGATTAATCCCCCTAGCGGTATTGTTATCTTTCTCGTACATTATAAAAAAATGTATTTTGGCCATAACTTTTGAGCCCATAGTCCGAACCAGCCTATTTTTAATAGGGAGCAATGGAACAACGTTCTCTGACGAATGAAACTCGTTGCGAGTGAATTGGTTAAGAGTAAGGGCCTAAAAAATAGTTAAGATAATTGTTGCTCACACACATACAGACATTAACACACACGTTCACACAAACATCACCTCAATTTGTCGAACTGAGTCGATCGGTATACAACACTATGAGTGTTTGGGCTTTCTTTTAAATGCTTTTGGAGCAATCATATAGCTTCTACGTATCCTTAGTACACGAAAAAGGCAAAAATAGGCATTTTTAAAAAAATATGTATCTTACAAAATGGTGAATTTGGGCAGAATTTTATTCATGGTCCTCAAAGCTAAAGAGTTCAATAGTATAGCGATGTTTTACTGCCGGGTATTGCGGGGTACCAAACTGTTTTGTTCGTTAAATACTGCGTAATATATGCTTTTACAAAACTACTAAAAACTAAATTATGGACGGAGCTATTATTACATTATCAAGCCTGTTGCATAGATCTTTGTAACGATATATAAATATGTTACTTTTGAGACGAAAATATGGCAAAGCTGCACGTTTTCCCAAAAAACGTAAAAATATCATTTCTAGGAGGGGCTAGTTTGAACGCCCCCCACCCCTTCCTAAAAAATCTTAAAAATATAAACCGTCCTGATTATAAAATTATAGGTTATAAGCTGTGTATTCATCACATTTTACTCGCTCAAATCGAAAATTGGTCTTTTGGCAGTTTTGGCCACTCCTTTATATGGGGCTGTCCTATTGTGTGGTGGTGTAAAATCTCTCAATTGTATGTAAAATAATGGTGAATGCATTGTTTGATTTGACTTAATGGATTTAACGACAATCTTACGGGTGAGGTAAATTATTCGCAAATCGTTAAATTTAAGTGAAAATGATAAGATTGCGCTCATTTTGTCTATTGCAGGTCAATAAAGAATAAATTATATTGATTTATAATGATAATATTCGTTTATAAATGTCCTACAAAAGATTATACGACTGATTCTATGAGTGAAGCCATTTTGCCATGATAAGTGAGAAACTTTTTCATTCTCTTTTGGATTCAATCCCTGGCCCCAGTTTAACTACACCAGTGCAATGATTGCTCAACCCCACACTACCATGATTATCTTCTCAGGTGTGTGGTAGCAGGTTTATGCCAACCCTTGATACACAAACAGTTCTTCGTAGCATGGAATCTAATCAATCTTCTGGGACGATTTCATGTTTGTCGAAATATTCATGGCGTCCTACGGAAGGAGGTCTAGAAGGTAGGGTAATCGCCGGAGCTTCATATATGTATGTATAGCTTTAGAAGTACGGTTCAAAACACAAAATACAGTGTCGGGGAATAAATGACCCCATCCTTAAGAGGCAGAGAGCTGGATTCTACACCAGGCGATGCTGTGCTATTTACCTTGCCCATAAAATGCTTATTCCGAGCGTTGCTATTATTAATTTATAATGGAGGTTTTCAGCCTTAGGCTGATTCTCCCTCGAATGAATTCCAAGAGTGAAATTTTGTTGAACTAAGCGCCTCTGTCACTAAGACAATTCATGTTGTTTTGTCTCTTCAGTCTCTTTCCAATGCAAATTATGGTTTAATTAAATCGACGTGGCTGTAAATGTATTAGCATCAGTACTACGAGTAAACACAGTAGTGTGTGAAGCATTGCTATGATTAGGAATTTTTTCATCATACGGCTGGAATAACTGTTCAAAGCAGATATATCTTTTGTAGGAACATAGATTTGCAACTTCTTGTGTTCTTTATTGGCATTATATCACCCACTAAGTACTTGCACAGTTATTGACTGCGAGGGTGCTAAGTCTAGCTACCATTGTTGCATTCTAATACAGTGAAGCTAGCACGATAACACTCTTTTGCCAAGAAATGTCAATAAATCCTAGACCGTGACCTAACATTGGATCCAGCCATCGTGAAGCGTACCCTTGATTCATTACCCCGAATCTTACCCCCAGTATAAGGAAGGTTTTCCGACTGATATCGTATTAAAATAATAATTGAGCTTGAAAACTGAAATCCGCATTTTACATATGCTGTGCTGTGACACATCAAAGATTTTCGTTATCCTTCTGAGGTAGGTTCACTTTTCTAATGATTTATATTATCCAGATCCATAATACCAACATTACTTAAATATTCAAAATAAACATAGTTTTAATACCACATTGCATTCTTTCGGGACCACACACAATAGGGTTAATGCTTGGGCTAATGTGATGCATATATTCGATGTCATCCATTCCTTTCATTCCTAACACATCAGATTTTGAAGCGAATTATTCTGGCCGTGTATCCACCACGCTCCATCTCATACAGTCAAAAGGCAGCTAAATATAGGCGAACTCATTTCCCTTACTAACAATAAAACCTTCCGAGCCGGATGGGGAGGATGTGATGAAGCGCGCCCGCCCGTGTGCTCTACGTACATAATTTATGCGCCGATGTCGGGAAGCTAGACAAAGGACGGAGCTCGTAGCTTTTCCTCCGGTGAGCCGTTCACGTTATGGCGGGCCAGCCAGTTGATGCGGACGCAAAGGAAGATACCCCACACCATTGCTTTCCGTCATATTGTGCCGTCGCTTTCAAAAGAATTTTAAATGGTAATGATCAACGTCACCATCATCGTTCGGAGATGATAGCCATGAAAGCGTGAAAATGTGCATAAGAATCAGCATCTCGAAATATGCAAAATCAAGGAAAATATGCAACTTTACACAACTTGTATCGATGAAAAATCCGGAATATGATTGAAATAAGGTACAAATAAGGAAACCGTTCCGTTTTTCATCTCACTGAACATATATTAATCACATTTCGTTGCTTTGTTTTTGATGATATGAACATGGGAGCTATGAGTTGAAATGTCGAACAGTTCCCCTTAGTCACTCGTCTACAAGGTTTGTATTTTAGGGGGATTAATAAACAAACCATGTTTATAAAGTTTTATTTCAAATATCTAGAACAAATTATTTTCCTGCAATCAATGGCTACCGAGGAAAGCGTGGAGTTTTGAAGGATGCACAATTTGCAATAACTTCTTCTTTTTATTTTTCTATGGCTCTACATTCAAACCTGCGGATCAATTAATATAGTTTTAGTGGCCTTTGGTGGTTATAAAATGCACAAATTTGAATTTCTATGAATCATTTGTCATACGTTCAAGGAGCAATAGCAGGAATGTTTTTGTTTTTCTGGGTCATGTCCAACGGAACATGTTTCCCGAAAATGTAGTGTCTCCTGCAAACACATCTTTAAGATCGGCTGTATTTGTCCGATCAAAGCAGCGTTCAAAGATAAATTTAAGAGTGCCTTCTTGGATATCATTAGCTGGAAGATCCCACGAAAGTATTGGATGTGCTTGATCTTCCAAGATGTGTTGCTAAATTTGATATAGATGGAAATGGTGGATGTGAATCATATTAAACAAAAATAATGCGTTTGCCCGGAAAGAGGCAATGGTGAAAGGGATTCCTTCTTTAACCTTCCGGGACTCGCATAGCCCTGGATCACTCACGCAGATCCACCGCTCTTGTGAACGACAGGCGTGCTTTTTTCAAAGGTGTTGTACTTTTTACAACGGTGCGAGTCCCGGAAGGTTAAAAAGAATACCTATGAGTCCCTTTTTCAGGGTGTTGTGTAAATGAGTCCCTTCTTCAGGGTGTTGCTCTAGAATAATAAAATAGTCCGGAATAAGGTTATGGGGAATGTAATTCCTTTTCCAAAAGAAAGCATTTTTACGAAGCAAGGAATTGGTAGGTGTGGTGCCTTCTTCAGAAGTAGTCGTGAGCTTTATATAAGGCAAAGGTTAATGAGATTCCTTTTTTAGAAGTAGGCATTTGCCCGCAATAAGGATGAATGTGATCTCTTATTTTGATCTGGGAAAATTTACTCATAACAAGGCAAACATATATGAGATCCCTTCTTAAGCAATACGTATCGAATATATAACATTTTACCGAAAAACGTTTTGCCGACTTCATTTTCGCGGAATAAAATATGGCGGTAGTTGAAGTTTTGTAGTTTTCGTTTTTTTCAGAATGGCGTTTAGTGAAATGTCATTTAGCAGAACATTTCATTTGAAAAAGGTATTATCGCTTCCCTTCCCCCAATACCGAGCGATACTATCATCCAAAGAATGCAATATTTCTGCAATTCGCCTTATACCTGTCAGATGCGTTCATTCAAAGAAAGCATTGCCTTCTCCTATGGCTCCGTATTCTTCTCCTTCAATTGCAACTGGAACTTGAAACTTCAATTCCAACTAGCTCTACATTCCAACTGGAACATGGCCTCCTTTTTAACTAAATGTTTTATAAGCATTTCCATAGCTATGAATTGAAAACTTTTCCCTATTTTCGCCAGTTGCATGCATTGCATCCCGGGCAGAAGTCATGAAAAGAATAAGCAACAATATCAAAAATTTGCACCGAAATCTCATTCAAATATCAAGATATGCTATGGATAAAAACAAACTAATGGCACATGATAATAAATAAAAAAAAAAATTAATAGATAAATAAATAAATAATTGAATAAATAAATAAAAAGAATAAATAAACGATGAAACGAATGAAACGAGCAATAAAGCATCATCTATCATTAGGCGAGGAAATTCCCTCCATACTAATTTCGTTTGATATATAGCAACAAGTTCTTCGTCTCCCCTACACGAAACATACATACATTTTTTAATTTTATTATCAGACTAAGGCCGGAGTGGCCTGTGCTGCACATAAATGTTTTCTCTATTCAGCTCGGTCCATGGCGGCACTTCGCCAACCACGTAGTCTGCGGAGGGTCCGCAAATCGTCCTCCACCTGATCGATCCACCTTGCCCGCTGTGCACCTCGCCTTCTTGTTCCCGTCGGATCGTTTTCGAGAACCATTTTCACCGGATTACTGTCCGACATTCTGGCTACGTGCGCTGCCCACCGCAGTCTTCCGATTTTCGCGGTGTGAACGATGGATGGTTCTCCCAACATCTGTTACAACTCGTGGTTCATGCGCCTCCTCCACGTACTGTCCGCCATCTGCACCTCACCATAGATGGTACGCAACACTTTCCTTTCAAAAACTCCCAGTGCGCGTTGGTCCTCCACGAGCATCGTCCAGGTTTCGTGTCCGTAGAGAACTACCGGTCTTATAATCGTTTTGTAGATAGTCAGTTTGGTACGGCGGCGAACTCTATTCGATCGGAGCGTCTTACGGAGTCCAAAGTACGTACGATTTCCAGCCATTATGCGCCTCCGAATTTCTCTGCTGGTATCGTTATCGGCGGTTACCAGTGAGCCCAAGTACACGAATTCTTCTACCACCTCGATTTCGTCACCACCGATAGAAACTCGTGGTGGGTGGCTTACATTGACCTCTCTTGAGCCTCTTCCTATCATGTACTTCGTCTTCGACGTGTTGATGACTAGTCCAATCCGTTTAGCTTCGCTTTTCAGTTTGATGTAGGTTTCCTCCATCCTCTCAATGTTACGTGCCATAATATCAATGTCGTCGGCGAAACCAAATAACTGGACGGGCTTCGTGAAAATCGTACCACTCGTGTCAATCTCGGCCTTGCGTATTACTCCCTCCAAAGCGATGTTGAATAGCAGACACGAAAGACCATCACCTTGCCGTAACCCTCTACGCGTTTCGAAGGGACTCGAGAATGCCCCTGAAACTCGAACTACGCACATCACCCGATCCATCGTCGCTTTGATCAACCGTGTCAGTTTATCCGGAAATCCGTTTTCGTGCATTAGCTGCCATAGCTGGTCTCGATCGATTGTATCATATGCGGCTTTGAAGTCGATAAATAGATGATGTGTGGGCACGTTGTATTCGCGGCATTTCTGCAATACCTGACGTATGACGAACACCTGGTCTGTGGTAGAGCGTTCACCCATAATTCCCGCCTGGTACTGCCCACGAACTCTCTTGCAATTGGTGTTAGTCGGTGGCATAAAATTTTGGAGAGTACCTTGTAGGCGGCGTTCAGCAATGTGATTGCGCGGTAGTTGCTACAATCCAGCTTATCGCCCTTTTTGTAGATGGGACATACGACACCTTCCATCCACTCCTGCGGCAGAACCTCATCCTCCCATACCTTGGTAATCACCCAGTGCAGCGCTCTAGCCAGTAGTGCCTCACCACCGTGTTTAAACAGCTCTCCTGGTAGTTGGTCAATTCCAAGGGCTTTGTTGTTTTTCAGCCGGCCGATCTCCTCCTGGATTTCCTAAAGATTCGGAGCCATAAGTCGTATGTCCTGCGCGCCTGCTCCCAGGTTCATGTATGGTAATGAGGCCACCGTTGTCTGCCACATCGCCATTCAGGTGCTTTTTGTAGTGCTCCCACCACCTTTGGATCACCTCACACTCGTTTGTAAGATGTTTCCCGTTTATGTCCTTACACATATCGGGCTGTGGCACGTGGCCCTTACGTAAACGGTTCAACTTCTCATAGAACTTTCGTGCGTTATTAGCGCGGTACAGTTCCTCCGTCTCTTCGCGGTCTCGATCTTCCTGCTGGCGCTTTTTTCTCCGAAAAATCGAGTTTTGTCTGTTCCGCGCCCGTTTGTATCGTGCCTCGTTCGCCCTCGTGCGTTGTTGCAGCAATCTCGCATATCTTGCATTCTCCTCCTCAACTAACTGCTCACATTCGCCGTCATACCAGTCGTTTCTCTGATCCGGAGCCACCGTGCCTAGTGCGGCGGTTGCGGTGCTTCCAATGACGGATCGAATATCTCTCCAGCCATCTTCAAGAGAAGCTGCGTCTAGCTGCTCTTCCGTTGGGAGTGCCACTTCCAGCTGCTGCGCGTATTCTTGGGCTAGTCTACCGTCTTGTAGCCGCCCAATGTTTAGCCGCGGCGGACGACTCCGACGCGTGTTGATCACCGTCGAGAGTTTTGAGCGCAGACATACTGCAACGAGGTAGTGGTCGGATTCAATATTCGCACTGCGGTAAGTGCGTACGTTCGTATGTCGGAGAAGAATTTACCGTCGATTAGAACGTGGTCGATTTGGTTTTCCGTTACTTGATTAGGTGATTTCCATGTGGCCTTGTGGATATTCTTGCGGGGGAAGAAAGTGCTTCGGACTACCATTCCGCGGGAGGCTGCAAAGTTTATGCATCGTTGGCCGTTGTCGTTCGATACGGTATGCCGGATAGTCCGATGACCGGTCTATACATTTCCTCCCTTCCTACCTGAGCGTTCATATCACCGATGACGATTTTGACGTCCCGCAGTGGGCATCCATCGTATGTCTGCTCCAGCTGCGCATAGAACGCTTCTGTCTCGTCGTCGGATCTCCCTTCGTGTGGATGCTATAGTTGAAGAAACGGCCTTTTATCCTCAGCTTGCACATCCTTGCGTTGATTGGCTGCCACCCAATCACGCGTTGGCGCATCTTTCCCAGCACTATGAAGCCGGTTCCCAGCTCGTTGGTGGTGCCACAGCTTTGGTAGAAGGTAGCCGCTCGATGCCCGCTTTTCCACACTTTCTGTCCTGTCCAGCAGATTTCCTGCAGCGCTACGACATCGAAGTTGCGGGGATGGAATTCATCGTAGATTATCCTGTCGCAACCTGCAAAGCCTAGCGACTTGCAGTTCCATGTTCCAAGCTTCCAATCGTGATCCTTTATTCGTCGCCTGGGTCGCTGCCGATTGTATCGAGTCGTATTATCTTCTATGTTGTTCGTAATAGTTGTTTTTAAAGGCGGCTTATTGGGCCTGCGCAAACCTTCTGTCTCGTCGGAGGGCCGTCGTGTCAGGGCTGTTTAGCGTCCCACCAATGAAAATAAATACTAAGGTATGGAAATCCATATGCTGTGTGCGTGCCTTTCGTGTATGGCGAAAAGCCTTTCACTACTACATTCGAACGAGCTCTCATAAGAAGCCGTGCAAATATGCACGTCACCATTTGCTGTTTACATTTTCCATCACCCACTTGCATTTGGTCTTCTTCCTCACCTTCTATCTTTTTCTCATTGGCGTCCCACCTAACACCTGGACTTGGGCTTGTGCGCTTTGAGCGGCACACGGTCGCTTTGGCGGAGCCTACTTGCGGATTCATGCAGCTTTTTATAGAGGTTTAACAGGGCCCACTGTCAAACCCCACCACATCCTAGGCAGGCGCCACAACTCGCAGATGGCCTGGGGAGGGATCATCAAGCCCTTGGACATAGTCCCTGCTGCCCCCAAACATACATACATAAAACACTCAAATACACGAATTAATTCGTTGATTCGTGCGTTTCTTAGTCTGACTGAATTTGCCCTATAGTAGAACCTCTGGAGGTCCAAAATAGGAAATTTTTCTAATCATTGGAATGCAAGTTAGGTTCTCTTCTCGCTGAAATTTAATAGAAAAACGTTTATTTCATGCTGTAATAATCCAAATATTGCTGGAGGTCCACTATTGGTCATTATAGCCTAAATCAAATAAAAACAATAAATAGAATGAATAAACTAATTAGAGTAAATATATTAATAAATAAATAATGTGAATTAAATAAAAAAAAATAAATCACTTGAATAAAATGAACAAAACATGTATATTCAATAATCAATTTATATAAATAAATAAAATAAATATAATAAATAAAATAAATAAAATAAGTAAAATAAATAAAATAAATAAAATAAATAAAATAAATAAAATAAATAAAATAAATAAAATAAATAAAATAAATAAAATTAATAAAATAAATAAAATTAAATAAATTAAATAAATTAAATAAATTAAATAAATTAAATAAATTAAATAAATTAAATAAATTAAATAAATAAAATAAATAAAATAAATAAAATAAATAAAATAAATAAAATAAATAAAATAAATAAAATAAATAAAATAAATAAAATAAATAAAATAAATTAAAAAAATAAAATAAATAAAATGAATAAAATAAATAAAATAAATAAAATAAATAAAATAAATAAAATAAATAAAATAAATAAAATAAATAAAATAAATAAAATAAATAAAATAAATAAAATAAATAAAATAAATAAAATAAATAAAATAAATAAAATAAATAAAATAAATAAAATAAATAAAATAAATAAAATAAATAAAATAAATAA